>NC_090437.1:972169914-972472944 GCF_031143425.1 Pleurodeles waltl
AGGTCATCTAGTGTGTCCGGTAGCAGAGTCTCTGGGTGGGCATACAGCGCTAAGTAATAATCACAGAATATTACATACACACTGCATAGCTACCCTCTAGGACACACAACACATACACCACAACAGCAACATGTGAACAGGAACACACTGAGGTCGTGACATCGCTAGCCATGTTTCTTAAGTCACCATTGAACCTGTCACACATCGGGAATTACTGTACAGCCTAATGTTAAGACGTCAATGAGTGTGGTTGCCGAAATGTCACCTTGCAAATTGTAAGTGTCCCAATGACCTTTACATTAATCCATTGCATAAGTTTCAAGGTATGGGATGTCCAGGGTACTTTGATATGAACGTGTTAACAACACTTTCAATTTTAACTGTGCATGGAACTATCATCTCACCCCCAGTGAAGACACACGGAGACCTGTATCACAAGTCACAATGCTAGGGAGGGCACACTGTACTGCAAATCCCAAAACATACTGCTGACAAACGGTTAGCAGACAAACACTTGTTCAGCCAAGGAAACAACACAATGCAGATGGTACAGCCTACAAGCATAGGATGCCACATTAGTACACAAAAGAGTCACAGACAACACAAGACAACTACTGCCATGAAAGGTCTTCTAAATAGTGCCAGCTACATCAACATGATCCCATTCATTTTCTCTTGCAGCTGATCAGGGGTATGGCATCCAGCCATGGATTATGACACCATTTGGCAACCCAAGTACTGCTGCAGAGCGTGCATACAACGACGCCCATAGGAGGACACGCAGCATTGTCAAGCGGACCTTCGGCATCCTCAAGTCAAGGTTCCGCTGCCTCGACATCACTGGTGGTAGCCTCCTATATTCCCTGAGAAGGTCTGTAGGATCATCCTCACATGTGCAATATTGCACAACATTTGTATCAAAAGAAACATTCCCCTCCTGGAACCAGAGCCACACATGCCTGAAGAGCAGGAAGAGGAGGATGCTGGCCTGCAACAGGAGGGGGAACTACAGAACACAGCCGCTGGTATACGCAGGCGGCAACAGATTGTAAATAATTTCTTCTGAATATGATCACCTTCAACACTTTAGTTAACGAATTGAAATAAACACCTATTCTAATCACCATATCATGGTCTGGCTATTCCTTTTTGCACACCTTCATCTCTACTTATCAGAATAAGAGTGTTGCCTCATGGAGCATTGCTGAGATACTGAGTAGGACACAGGACATCCCAGAGCTAATGTGATGCCTAACATACAATGGTCACATACACACACACTCTTAATGACATATATCATATACATATCTCCTTTGAAGGCCAATAGCAGAGGACCACAACTATTTCACACATACATGTTGAAAGCAAGGTCCAACGCAGCATATGGCACACAACTAAGACACCATCACTCAATAAGGGGAAAACAAGCCTCATACATGAGGCAGTCAATGTGCTTTGGCATCAGTAACAGGAATGCCTGACCAGACCCTTTACAGCAGTAAGTCCAACTGCATCCAATATTTGCAAGGACTATCTGTGACTAGAGTTCCCTAGAAGCAGAACATAGACAGCACAAGTGCCACACATATGACATGCATTGCGCACATGACATTCCATGTACATGTCAGCCCATTTCCTAACTCATGACACACCCATGCACCTGGTCACAACCCACCTGTCGGAAGAGGTCCCTGGAATACGAAGATGTGTACCCTGATATTACCTCCTCTACACACACAGACTAACATTAGCAAACCAGTGTGCTACACCCTTTCCTATGGTATGCCATTGTCATAGAACATCTGACTGCAAGGACGTCAGGTCAATTTATACACTGTCTTCTAGTTTCAAAGCCCTGTTAGCACATGTAGATTGCTTCCCCTTGTGAAAATGTCTGTTGGCCCTTAGAATGCAAGTCTCACCTACAGGACTGGTGAGAAACAGATGCAGCCCACACCTGTGATCACCTCCATGCACACCACCCATTTCAAAAAGCACTGCCCCTGATGATGCCTGGAACAGCATAGGAGTTGCCATTATGTCAAATACACCGTCAAGCATTGATAGTAATTAAGCCGTGTAACACAGCCCTTGGGTTAATTTGTCACCTTCAAAAACACAGGACGTACACAGTTTGACATGTCAACTGTCTAGTTTGTCCTCAAAACAGTCTCAGTCAGACCACTGATTACGTAACTTGTCAAGTAATTGGATCCTGAATCACCTTGCATTCTGTCAGCCTGACTGGCAACTGTCTGTGCGTCACACTAAAGTATCCCTGTGTCTACATATGTACCACACCTGCGTTAGCAAACCTCTCATTCATCAGGGGGCATTGGGCATGGGCTTCTTCCATGCATACCCAAATACATTGTATAGCATCATCTGCCTTTTAACTGTACCATTTGAGTTACATCCTCTTGGAAAAGCAAAATTCATGGCCCATCCCTTGTCTGGGTTGCATTTATGCATGAATGACAAAGTGTGACAGTGTCACAGGGCCGTAGGCAGGGATTGGGTACGGGGCTTTCAGCACAACCAGCAACCTCTGAAAATGTCCATGAATAATACACAAATGTCAGGACCCTGACAGTTCACACACAGCATCACAGTACGCACAACATAGTGCTGGGCCGTGTGTGGTGAATAGCTGCGAGAATAATCAGCAAGGAGGCTATGATGTTCCCAGATGCAGTGGGAAGTGCAGAGGCCAACCTGTGTACAAATGTTGTAATGACACCTGCCGGAACATGACACCTGAAACATTATCTCACTCAGCACACCCCTGCCCTGTTGACTGTCTAATTACATGCCTTTAGTGACAGGGTGGGACCATCCACATGTTGGTTCACATGTCCACATCTACTTTACTCACGTTGATCAACCAAGGATACTCAGTAGATACAGGAATAGCTGCCACTGACTCATGATGAGTCCTGGACCGAACTGTGACAAATTATACCCCGAACACTCTACAGGATCATCATTGGACCACACACATGAACAAGACACCTATGTGCAATTGATCACTGGAAAGAAGTGGACACGTGCCGTCTTGTATGCTGGTCCACCACAGCCACTTGATAGTTGGGGCTCACTTCTATGGCCTCAACTGTGGTGTCATCATACATATGAGATTCACCCTTGTCTGTCTGTGCAAACAACATGGTACCCACTTCCTCAATGCATGTGTATGACTCACTGTGGGATTCTCCAAGTAGTGCCTAGGAAGCTCTTACCAATACTCTAGGACATAGGATGTAGAAAATGTGGACCATTGACATGAACAAGCGTCTGCCATCCATCTGGTGCATGCTATGTCACATGTGGTGTCTACGTGACCCTAAAACTTGGAAGTACACTTTACGGGTGTTGTTACATGTATGACTAACACATGCCCTCGCTCATTTTCAATTTGACTTGTATCTAAGGATTGGACACATGGACGTCACATTCATACAACCATAAGTACAATTATGCTTCATGTGATACACACACACACTTGGTCAACCAACACATTAGCTGTCAAAGCACACACTGTGAGCCAAAGGCATTTAGGTATTGTACATATGTGCGTCACATTGCTATCCTCTCCTTATGCCAAACATGCACAATTTGTGCAACACATATATGTAGGCCACACTTATGACCATCTATTGCGTCAGCCAACTGTAAAAATACTGTGAAGGGTGTAGTGGATCATGTTCTGCTGCAGTATGATGTCACACATGTGAACATACACCATCAACACCATACTGTCTTCAATTAGCCAATCTCTGATGTGTTCCAAATGTAAAATAACCAAAAAACAAGTAAAAATGCCCCAAACCAGTTAATGCACTGTAATTTTGACGCCCCTAGCGTTGTGCGTCATTTTTTGACAAACAAAACTGTATTTGCGTCATTTTTTTTTACGCACAGGAGTGGAATTTAGCCTGCATCCAGATAGTTGTACAGTCCATGTATCATTATGTGGATGCGGGTTAATATTCATGTCTGTGCGTCAAACAAAATGACGCAAATACAGTTTTGTTAAACAAAAAATGGCGCATAACGCGAAAAAGGTGTGACTTTTCATACAGGAAGTGATGTGATAGGATATCCTGTTTACAGATCATGTACAGTGGGTGTACTTTCACTTTCACTTTGCAGTCTATGATCCTTCTAGACTGTGTGGCTGTGTAGAGAGTGTTGTCCTGAGATTTTGTGCTGTTTTTGTCCTGTGTGCTATCTGTAAAGTCCATTTGTGAAATAAATATTGTTTGTGTATACTGTAGTACTGTGTTTTGTCTACATTTGTCCATTTATCTTGTGTTTTTCTTGTTTGTGGGAGTCTGTTAGTTTGGGGATAGTTGGGCTCTTTTAGTATTTAGGTTTACTTTTTTTCTGTCTTTGTACCCCACTTTCCCCCTTTTCCCCTTTCTATTTCTTTTACCCCTATTCCATTTCATCACTTATAAGTATGTCTGGTAGGCCACGTCTTGGCAGGATGGGGGAAGAGGAGTTGGGGGCTTCATCTGTCTGGTGACGCATTTCTTGCCGCTCATGATCCAGGCAGGGGGCAGGGTGATACAGGGGTATCCGACAGAGGCGCGCAGAATCCGGTGGGGAAAGGTGCTGCATCACCTGCAGCGTGTGTATGCCAGCCAGAGGAGTGACCACCAGCTGAAGCACCAGTGGGCTGACCTCATCACCATGGAGCAGGATCTCTTGGACCACCTGGGAATCATGATTGGTGGCACTGTTGGTGAGTACAAATTATGTTAATGTGCACGATTAAATGCTCTGTTGTGACATCAGGGGATTAGTGCAATGTCTGCCAGCTAACTTGCTGACTGTGTGTAATGCTGGGGTAATATAAGGGGATCATTGATGCACTATGGCAAGGATCACAATTGCTAGCTGTCAGGTAGCACGTGCTCAGCAAACTTACAGGTTACTTTTCCATGAAGGAAATTGGTGCGGCCTTTTTGTCAGAACAGCTAACAAAATATGAGCCAATCATGTCTATATAGGGTACTATTGACAGAGAAATACAGATGTACCAACATTTAGGCCAACTATGTTGACGCAATTGCTAGACTGACTTTAGAATCACTACATGATGCTGAAAATGAGCGCTGCCTTCACGTAAATTTATAATAGAAAATTGGCTCAGACATATGTCTCATGTGAGTCTGGTGAGTGTGGAAGGAAAGCGTTCACAGAAGTACTATGAATGTGTGGGATCATTGTGTTCCTTGATCTTTTTGGATACATGTCAGTTCTTGATTTGAAAACATCGTGTAAAGGTGTAAGGTGCCCTCAGCTAACATCTTAAGATGTTTGTTGGAATTAGTTGAGCCACAATCCAAATATGGATGGCAGTCCAAGTGTATGCACATGGCCTCACATCTCCATGGTTGGTGCAAATCACCATAGCTGGGCCACATCAATTGACTTTACTGTAACAACAGGATGGCTTACAAAAGTCCCTGCCCCTCCCTCTGTACATTGGGCCTATGTGCAATAAATGTGTCATGGCCACAAGGCATGTTTGACTGGTAATGCAGTCCTCAAGTAACCAGGCTTTGGATGTCTCTCTTGGATGCACATGATGAGACGATTACACTCCATATTTTTTAGTGCTCACCAATTATGGGGCATGTTTGCAACCACATGATAGTTAGGGCCAATGTATGTGTACAGATATGTGTGTAACTGTCACAGGAGACCCATGCTATGTACAAGTTGGCCGTGATATATCAGATGCAGTACCATCATGTCTGAATGGCTGCCATTTCATTATTAAGCCTACACATTGTAAATGTTTATGAAATTGTTGCACTGTGCACAGATTTTGAGCACATTCCTTCCTTCCATACCTTACAGGTGGGAGAGGTGGCGACATTTGAGGACCCCGACCACTCCAGTAAGTGTTGATATGTCTGTTATGTGTTGTGTTTGCTGGTTATGGACTCGTGTGAGTTGGACGCATAGCAAGGTGTGATGCGTTGGGCAAGCTTTTCTCTTGTTCCATGAGTGGAAATGCAGTTCTCACATGTTTTGAGTTTGCCAATGCGTATCCAATGGTATCATGTAGGGATTGTAGGACATCCCTGTAGGCCCCACTGTGAGTACAGGGGATAGTCATGTGTATGACACTTGTATCACCAAGAGTCGCAAAGGAAGTCAGCCCCAATTTAGTCAGCCTGTCAGACCCACATTCTCTAAGATTGGTAGAGCTAATAGCTTTCCAATAGACATCTGCTTCCCTATTTACCTACGTTATTTTGAAACAGTAGGTAGAACCTCCTAGCAGCATGTACTTCCACATGTAGTGCAACAAGTCTGTGGAACCTGAGTGCAATGGCCTAGGTGCGCATGCAATTCATGATCATGGGTGTTCTAGCAACTCTGTGTCTGATGTAAGTCAGGCCTCACTGGAAGTATATGTTGTGTACTAAGTTCTGCATTTCCTGACATGTCTGACCCTATGAGTGCTCTAGGGTTTGCTGACTCCTAATTGTAGATAGACCTTACCTGTGGTGTGTCTGTAGAGACAAACATGTGTGGAGTTTCCTATACACTCCTCGGTGTACATGTTGTTGGCAAATTATAGTTGTGTATCCACCGCCCCCCCTCAAACACGGCCATGGGTTTGTGAATGGGGTACCTAGTACTGATGCTACCAGTGTGTTACACATACATGTGAATAAGTGACGGTTTGGTTGCATACTAGTATACACACTCAGGTTTGGTACTTGGTACTATACTGACAAGTCCAGTTACAACTTGCAGACCATGTGGCTTTAGTTTTGCTTTCCGTACACTGACATTTGTAGCCCAGCTCTTGGCGGAGGATATGCAGCATGATTCTTAGATGATAACTGTCAGAACTCAGATTGCAAGTCAAAGCCAGTTATTACCCATCTTGTAGGTTATGGATGTGCTTTGTGTGATGTGACCTTTGTAGTCTGGCCTGCCATATACTTCCTCAGGGACATTCAACGCTCTGTATTGTGAAATGAGCTGTTACAAGTACAGTAGATGTAATGTCTGATTAACTTGCTGTGCCATTTCACACAATGCAGTTACTAATGTAGAATATCTGCATTTGTCTTCACAGCTGCTAACATGACTCCAGACCAGGTCCGTGAATTTCAGCGCCGGGCCATGCGGTATCAGCACATCCTGCTGGTGGAGTCGGGGTTCCGGAGGATGGCCAGGCGATATCGCCATGAACGGGCCTCCGGGGCATGGCGAGCCTTCCCACAGGGTGGGCCTACTTTGCCCACCACAGCCACCACCAGCACAACCACCAATCAGAGCCAGGTGGCCCCACCCACAGCTGCCACTGTTGGTCCAACATCTGCTGTACTCCCTAGCCCCAGCATTGCCACCGGTGCAGGACAGCCCACTAGGCCTGGCACCACACCCACACAGACCTCCTCCACCGGTACCCAGACTTCCACTGCTCCATCTGTTGACCCTGCAGCCTTCAACAGAATGGAACATAAAATGGACAAAGTGCTGCGCAAGTTAAGCCACCTGAGCCGGGACGTGCGGCACATTAACCGGCGGGTCAAGGACATTAAGAGGACCCACCGGAGGGCCAACCTCTAGACACTTTTTTTGATGGACATGATTCCCTCCTCTTTCCTTTTTCTTATAGTTAGTGGGCTTAGGGGGCTTAGTGTTAGGTTAGTATAGGCTGTTAATTTAGTTAGTGTTGGTGTGTGGGGGGTGGGGGGGTCCTCATTCTTTATATTTCTACTTATTAAGTGTGTGGGTGGGTGGGTGGGGGGCTATGTTGGGGTTCTTGTGTGTTAAAAAAAAATATATATATATATATATATATATATATTAAAAAGAAAAATACCCAAAAAATATATATTTGTTTAGGATAGTATAGTATGTGTTTAGGTTAGTATGTGTTGTCCTCCATGTGTCCCGTCTCATAAGGGGGTTGGGGGGTAGATGTTTAGAACGTTTTGTTACATGTGATAAGTAAGTGTAGCTTAGGTTAGTTAGGGACAGTTGTGGGTAATGAGTAGTCAGGGTAGATTAGGGTAGGTAAGATTTTTCCCTCAGTTTCCTCATCTGTGGTTAGCATTTAATAAATATTTGGTTACCCGTTAATAGTATGTGTTGAATGGTACTTGATCGTGGGTTTGGATTCAGTGTACATCAATTTGGTACTAAAACATCTGTGTCCTATGCTGCAAACAAATCCCAACTGAGCTGTACGATTGGCAGCTAGCCCAGAGCTACCTTGCAAAGTATCGACCCTTTGCTGCAACCACCAATCACAGTTAATATGGATCCCAATGTGTTTCTGTTGATAAGTGTGTTTTCAAAGTCACTAACAGTGCTTCCAGACTTGATATTGGGGAAACAGTTTTAGGTCTGACTGCAGAGTGATGATCATGCACACCCTTATAAGATGAGTTCTCATTGGCAATCTTGTATTCTTGTCTTCATGACCCTCATACATCATTTGTGACACAGTTCGGCATGATTACCTATTTGTATGTTAACTCAGACACCTTCATTTGTGCAGTTTTTTTAGTGTTTACTTAGATTAGCGTGGCATGTTTATTGTGTTATTTTTGCATGTTTACAACATTTTGAGATCACTATTTGATGACTTAGGGCCAGATGTAGCAACTGACGAATTTGCGGGTTGCAAAGTGCGAGTCCATGCGACTCGCAATTTGCAACTCGCAAATTCGTATGCAGTACGGTGTCTCAGACACCGACTGCAACTCGCTATGGGGTCGCAATGACCCACCTCATGAATATTCATGAGGTGGGTCGCAAATTGCGGCCCCATAGCGAGTATAGGCACTCGCTAACATGGAGGCCTGCTGACGTCAGCAGACCTCCATGTTCGTGACCTGCTTGTAAATAAAGCATTTTTTTTTTTTTTGTAAGTGTTGCCCGTTTTCCTTACAGGAAAACGAGCTGCACTTAAAAAAAAAACCGAAACCTTTAGTTTCGGTATTTTTTCAGGGCAGGGAGTGGTTCCTTGGACCACTCCCTGCCCTGAAAAAATATTTTTGGGTCCAGTCACAAACTGGAAGGGGTCCCATGGGGACCCCTTCCAATTTGCGAGTGGGTTACCATCCACTTGAAGTGGATGGTAACTGCGATGCCATTTGCATCCCACTGCGACTCGCAAATAGGAAGGGAACACCCCTTCCTATTTGCGAGTCGGAAATGCATATTACGAGTCGGTAACGACTCGCAATATGCATTTCTGCATAGCAAACCCACGTTTGCGACTCGCAAACAGCGATTTTCGCCGCTTGCGAGTCGCAAATGGTTTGCTACATCTGGCCCTTAGTTATCCCCTGAGGAAGCATTCTTCTGTCCAACACAGCATGGTGGTATTAGGTTTCTCACTTCATCCGATTTGTCCCTCAGGAAGGGCAGAGTATGATGCAATCATGGGCACTGTGCAGAATTCTCTGACTACATATTATCAGGACAGTTGTATTGACAAACTATGTAATTTGACAGTAGGCACATTTCAGTTATCTACTTCACAGTTGATATGTCACATTACCCAGAGACAGATTTGTTGTGTAAGTGCTATTTATTGAAACGTGCTGTAGTGCTATCTGTACATTGTCCATGATTGTGAGTCCATTATAGTGACATTTTAAATTGGGATCCAACACAAGGGGTTACGGAAATGCTTTTGACATGCTGGGGTTGATGTTTCAGACAGTGCAGAGGGACAGGATTTGCCAATGAGTAGGAGAGAGACAATCACTGGGCTGGGTGACAAGATATACAGTGGTTTGCAGAACAGTGCTCGAGTAAAGTTGTTGCAAGACTGGCAAGTTACAATGCGCAGGACCTTGGTAAATGTGGGCCATGTGGCAGGGACTAGTGCTTCCGGGTCATTTTCCTTGTGAATGTGATCTGTTCCATGTCTTCTTCTTCTGATGTGTGTGTTGCCTCCTCTGTTCTTGGTGCTGGTGGTTGTGAAGGGGCAACACACACCTCAGTGTTAGCAGACGTGGAGTCAGACATTCCGGTTGCTGCTCCCTGTGAAGGTCTTAAGGGCAGTACTGCAGCAAGGAGGGTCTGCTCGTTCTTGAGAATAGCAGCCACATCACGATGGTAGGCAGCCAGGTCGGCCCTGAGGGAGTCATGATTGCATTCGTGCATGCAGTGGAAGTTTTGGGGTGCGAGGTGTTGTGGCAACTCCCTTACTGCAGTGGTGAATTCCTTGACAGTTTCTTGTAGTCCTTGCAGTATGGATGTTAGGGCTTGCATAGCTGCTGCCTGATCTGCAGATGACATCATGCACGAACGCACCCCCTCAAGGCTGGCTGCCATAGTTTGCATCCCCACCCGCACCTCCTTGGCCAGCTCCCGCTGTACTCCAACTACAGTTCTTTCAAAGCTGGTGCCAGTGTCGTCTGAGTCCTCAGCTGTATTGGAGAAGGCAGGTCTTACAATTGGGGTGGTGGGTGGATCCTCTGCGATGGCTGCTTGTTCTGTGCTCCTCCTTGTGACTGAAGGTGGGGTCTGTAGGGTTTCAAAGACCTTTTGGATAGTCTCCTGGGGAATGTTTATCGGCTCGTCATCCATGTCATCAGGGAAATCTGGGACAGGCATATCGGCAGGAGATCCATCTTCCTCTGCAATGAAACAGGGTACAATTAGTGTGTCTGTGTTGTGGCAATTTTGATGTGACATGCCTGCCTTTTGATGAATTCACTTTGTGATCTTGTTTTGTGTTAATTTCTCCAGTCCTTCAGATGGGCATTCTTCCAGGCCTATGGCCCACCTGTGTGTCACATGTATGTTATTGAGTTATCAGACTTGTCAGCCTCATCGCCTCTAGGTGTTGATTTATGCCAAATAGAGAATTGCCACCTTCTTTTCCTACTCGACCCTCCGTGTACATCCATTCTCATGGTGAGACCTTTCACTGGCTGTGGGTGTACTGATGGCCCTGGCAGCACACTTAACAATCTGGACCTGCCCCAATCTCTGATCGTTCACATCCACTTAAATGTCATTGACATGTGGCATATCCTCTGCATGGCAATGTTATGATCCGATATGGATGTTGACATTGTTAATGTGTCCTGCTGATGTTGGGGAATGTGTGTTACATTGGATTGCCCTGATAGTCGTATCAGTGTCCTATTTCATCCTCTGACTGTGCAGGTGTATTTCAGTGACTAGTTACATGTGTCCCCTCCTCAATGCTGTTGTCTGAGCAGTATGACATTTGGGATGTTGCCTTGTTACCCAGGCACAGGATGGACCCTGACATATGCAGCATGGGTGTGTCCTTAGTGCTGTGTAGCTCCTATTGTTGTTTACATTGGCTGATGTTTGTGACAACTATGGGCATTGACATTTGAGAGTACTGGGGCCTTTGTCTTGTTTCTGGGGATTGTTGCAGTTGTCATCCTCACCCCCTAATTTAGGTGTGTATGATCCATGGGGAGGTTACTGCCATTGGCTACTTGAGCTGCACACAGAGCAGAGGTGGTAGTGGCAACTGTTGTCGCAGTTACATTCCAGTTGTCAGTATGGCTAGAGGATTGTTAATAGGGCCCTAGTTAATGTAGGGGGTATGTTGGCTGACGTGTGCCAGGATGTCAGTTTGACGTAGTGGCCTTCCCTCCTGTCGTGGCTTTCCCTTTGCTCCATCGTTGGCATGACAGCATGCCCCCATGGGACTGTTGTTGTTGTTGTGTAATGGTGTGTCCCAGGTCTTCTCAGAACGGGCCATGCCCCCCTGCCGTGCCCCTTTACCCATGCCACTCCATGTATTAGATGACTTCCATGCATTTAGTGGTCGGTATCCCCCCCCGGTTGTAGATGACATTATTGCATTTTAATTTCCCATGCGACTTACCCTGCATGTACGTTGTCTCCTGGTAGTCTGCGCTGTCCTGTCCTTGAATTCCTGTGACGATCTCCTCAGGGATGACGGCTGCGACCATCTCCTCCATGTGGTCCAGGGCCTCCTGGTGTGCTGGACTCCCACCTCCAGTCTGCAGTGCTGCCTTCCTGTTCCTGGCCATCTTTCCTTGGTCCTGCTCTTGCAGTCATGCCAGGGTTTCTTGCACTCGATGACTGTTCTGCGTACTTCAGCCACACTGTTAATCTTGTCGACAATTTGTTGCCATATGGCCTCTCTCCTACTGATTGGCAACTTTGATGTGACAAACAGTTGGTGCTGGTGTTCCGTCACCTCTTTAACCAGAATTTCCTGCTCCTCTGCACTAAAGCAGCACTTTCTTTTCTTCTTAAAAGTGTCCTGGTTCTTGTGTGGGTCCTCCTGGCTGGTTCCTGGTCTGCTGTCATCTTCCTGGGGTCTGTAGTGGCATCTGGGATCCATTTTGGCTCTCCTCTGGTGAAATGGCTGTGTTTGCTGTTTTTTTTTTACGCTATTGCGTCAAAAACAACGGCGCATATCCGGTTTGCGGTGTCGTAAATCGACCCACAGTCATTTCCGCCACGTTAACGTTGTTTTCCTTTATGACTTGACGCCGCGGTGTGCGTAAAAAATAATGACTCCCACCTGTTGCTTATGCCGCCGTGCGTCAAAGTATTAATATGACGCCCGCACGGCGCACCAAAATGGCGTTAGCCGTTGGTAATATTATAAAAAGTATAAATATGGGCCGGAGTGTCTTATCTGTCCACTAATGGGTCCACTGCACACAAACCTATCAATTCTAGTATGTACGTGGTGGATATGAGAATAATAGGAGTAGTCTTGGTGCATTAGGTGGTGTGCTCACCACACATCCTCCAAGGCCCAGCTAGGCAGCCAGGTGTTCAGCCTGCAGCAATCCTAATCGACATAGCTCCCTGCACCAGCATGGAAGAGCGGTCGAGATCTGTGTCCGGGACCCCATTGAAGTCCCCCACAATGAGATATACCCTCCCCGGGAAATCAGCCATGTGTGCAGACAGGGTATGGTGATAGGCCACCTGGCCATAATTAGGGGCGTATATCGAACCCAGCACGAGAGGTCTACCATGCAGGCATCCTCCCACCAAGACAAACCACCCTTCATCGTTCACTACCACCCTCGTTGCTTCTAAGGGTACCCCTGCCCTGATCCAGATCAGTGTACACCGGGCATAGGCCGAATAGGTGGTACCAAATAGTTGCGCCCTCCAACGCCGGTGGAGACCCTCGGCTTCCATCTGTGTGAGATGCGTTTCTTGCAGCATAGCGATATGTACCCCGTGGTGTTTCAAATCTGACAAATTTTTATGCCGTTTAGCCATTGATCCCAATCCTCGAACATTCCAGGCTATCACATTAAGGCCCTCATTATGTAATTGGCGGTAAGTGCGCCATGCTGACTGCCGCCAACATACCGCGACCACGGCGGTATACCGCTATGCACATTATGACCCACACATAGAAATCCGCCACTATACAGACACACACACAAGTCCGCCACACCCAAGGTCAGTGATAAAATGGCAGTAGCAAAACCCACACCTTTACGCCAACAGAAATACGCCCACAGCATTATAACCCCTGAATCACTGCGGGGGACATTCAACAGGGGTAAACCATTGGTGGTACATACCGCCGCGCTCAAAATACACACACACTAACAAAACAACACCACATTGGACAATTTGAATAAAAAAAATTAAAAAATTGACAACGGAGAGAGAGACGTACTAGGAGCACACACTGAATCAGAGCCACAGAACAACATCACCCATACACCATCCACGCCCCTCACAGCACACGCGCCAACACATCACCCCACACACGCTCACACACACCACACCCATGGCACCACAAAGACACCCCAGGTTCTCAGAGGAAGAGCTAAGGGTCATGGTTGAGGAAATCATCACGGGCCACAGCTATTGGGATCACAGGTGCAGTAGACGTCCATTGCTAGGAAGATGGAGCTATGGCGGAGAGTCATGGACAGGGTCAATGCCGTAGCACAGCAGCCCAGGACAAGAGATGACATCAGGAAGAGGTGGAACGGCCTATGGGGGAAGGTGCGTTCCGTGGTTGCAAGACACCAGCTAGCAGTACAGAGAATTGGCGGTGGACTCCCACCTCCTCCCCCACAACCAACAACATGGGAGGAGCAAGTCTTGGCAATAATGCATCCTGATGGCCTGGCAGGAGTAGCAGGAGGACTGGACTCTGGTACATCAAATCTTTACTTCTCCCCACACTACCTGCATGCCATCACAAACTCCTACTCCTACCCTCACCTCCATCACTCCAAATCCCACATATACCCCACCATCACAACCCACCCATCCAAATACCAATCCCTGCATGCAACACCAATGCATGGACCCCCATCACCACAGCATGCACACTAGTGACAATCACTTAGCCAACCAAATCACAACTCACACAAGCCAAAGCTGCCTTGGTAATAACAACCATGGAGGGAAACATACCCAGGCACAAGATGTCACATGCAGAAACAATAACACTGCATTTACATCTCTACAGGACCCCCACACAACATCACCGGAGAGGAGGTGCCAGCAACATCCAGCCCCCCCCCCCCCAGAAGAGGCCCACAGTGATGACAGCAGCTCTGCACCCCTGGATCAGGATGACTAACCTGGCCCATCACGGACCCCTGGACAGTCGGTCACCGAGCCACAGTCCCAAACCACCACAGAGCCTCCCCCCTCAGGAAACACCACCACAGAACCCACCCAGCAGGCCCATCCCTCTGTCCCCAGGACATGTCAATCAACAGTGTGTCCACCACTACAGGGACCCCAGGCAACCCCACAAACAAAGGACGACCAGGGACCTGGGGTCAGTGGCAGTGGGCACACGGTTCAGGGGACAGAGGCACAGGACAACAGGGAAGCTAGGAGGACTGCTGTGTGACAGGGGGAACCGACTCTCCACGAGGCACTCACCAACATCCTGGGAGCATACCACCATTCCCAGGAGACCCTGGGCCAGATACTGGCCAAGTTGCAGGAGACCCAGCGGCTGCAGGAGGGACAGTACCTGGGGATCAGGGAGGACCTGAGGGACATCCACACCACCCTGGTCACCATTGCAGGGGTGCTGGCAGACATGGCAACACCATGAGGGAGGCAGTGGCACACCAACGGGCCCCTGACACTAGCCACACCGATGAACAGCCCTCCACCTCTGCCGACGCTAGTGGGCAGGAGGCCTCGCCACAGGAACAACAGGCCACCAGCACCCCTCCCCCTGCAGAAGTAGAACCACGATGCAAAAGGTCCCTGCGATCCAGGCAGAAGCCAGAGAACATTGCCAAGACCCCCGCCATGAAAAACGTCTCACCTGAATATCACCCTTGTGTCCCACTATGTCACCCTGGCCACCTTGAACTGCCATTGCCCCACTCCCTATGCCCCCTTGGACAATGCATCTGTGATACTGTCCGGAATAAGACCATGCGCTGTCCAGGTCCCGCCCAAAACTCTGCTGCACGGCTCTGCAGCGCTTTCTGCGCACCACTTGTCACCCCTCTTGCTCAAAAGGTGGCCATCAGCGTCATCTGCCCTGTGGCAAAGCTCATAGTGCTGCATTTTCAGGACATTGGTGGGCAAGATGCACTTATCAGTGCTATTCCATGAAGGGACTACAATTCCCATGTTTTTAGAGGCAGCAGCCATCTTGGGGTGTGGCAGGCCTATAAAGCCCAGCCACACCCAAGCACGTTGCTCACTATTTTGAAGAGTTCGATGCAGTTAGACCTAGTGGGGGATTCTCTGAAGAAGATCGGAGTTCCTGCATGGCAGAGTGGCATCCGATCGAAGTATCCTTGTTTCCATGGTGAATTTAAAAACGAGTAGGTTGTACTCGTAGCGGTAAGGCCTTGATGACTTCAATTTTGGAGGAAGTCATTACTTCCAGAAGTAAAGCGCCCCTTAGCACAACGAGCAAAGCGTTTCCAGTTTCCAGGTTAAAGGCCTGATCAAAGGCTTTTCAGTCCACAGACGTAAAGTGCTCTTGGCACAGCAATTCAGGCGCTTCAGTCCACAGATGTAAAGCGCTCTTGGCACGGCATTTCAAGCACTTCAGTCCACAGGTGTAAAGCGCTCTTGGCACGGCAATTCAGGCGTTTCAGTCCACAGATATAAAGCGCTCTTGGCACAGCAGTTTAGGCGCTTCAGTCCACAAATGTAAAGCGCTCTTGGCACGACAATTCAGGCGCTCCAGTCCACAAATGTAAAGCGCTCTTGGTACGGCAATTCAATCACTTCAGTCCTTAGGTGTAAAATGCTCTTGGCACGGCAATTCGAGCGCTTCAGTTCACAGATGAAAAGCGCTCTTGGCACGGCAATCAAAGCGCTTCAATCCAGAGGAGTAAAAGGTTCTTGGTACAACAATCAAAGTGATTCAGGCCACATAAGTAAAGCACTTCAAGTTCAATGAGTAAAAACTTTTCGGCTTTTATAGTTGTGAATGTGAAAGTATTTCTGGAGATAAACAAATCATAGTCTTCATTGTTTTTTTGAAAGCATAATATGTGATAAGCGTATTTAATTCTTTAAGATTTTCTAGGTCATGATCAAAGGTTTATGTTATGAATGCATAGATGTTACAGGATTGATATTCTGAGTATAATCATAGTCCAAAGCTCTTGCCATCTCTTGGTTCTGAGGTCGTTATTTATTCTTGTTCCATGATGATCATAGTCTAAAGTTCTTGCCATCTCTTGGTTCTGAGGTCGTAGTTTATTCTTGTTCCATGATTCAAAGAAGGGGCTTTGCCCTCATTTAAAAAGGGGTCTCCATCAGATATCGGAGATGCATTTGAGTCAAGAGTCTATTAATAAGTTATATTTCTATGAATGAGTAAATGCATATTTGTTCTAACCTTTTCTTTTCAGATCTCTCTCCCTGCTGTTTCATACCCTAATTCCCTTCCCCCCGACTGGCTTCATCATAACTCTGTGCTATAATAGCTTTCTGAGTTGGTGACGCCGGAAGTTGGGCCTTTTGTTCAGCAACGTGCAGATCCCGAGGAAAGGACACTGTGACAGATACCAACAGACTGGACTCTATCCTGGACATTCCTCCACCATCAACCCAGCCCATTGCAGTACCCCCTACACTGATTATCACAGAAATAAACACCCTTGGAACTAATACAAGTATGGAGTCTGTCAATTGATTGAAAAATGTATTAGTTTAACAAGCTGTAAACATTGCAATTCAAATGGACAGTTAGATATACATAGGTATGACCTGTAGTGGGCAGCAGTAAACACACCAGGAGCCAGAGTGGAGCACAGATATCTGAAAATAGAGATGCCAAAAGGTACAGTAAGGGGCCATAGAATTTAGAAAATCAGGCTGCTATGTACAATGTCCAACACAAAACTGCAATGGAAGGTGAAGTTACAGTGTCTTACCTGTGTCACTGGAAGTACTGTTGAATTATTGTAGTTCTGTTGTCCACATCTTCTTCCTCTGCCTCCTCTTCATCACTGTCCACAGGCTCCACAGCTGCCACACACCCATCTCCAGCCTCATCCTCCTGCAGAAAAGGCACATGGCGTCTCAAGGCCAGGTTGTGCAACATGCAACGATGATCTGGCACACCTTCTTGGGTGAGTAGCACCGGGATCCACCTGTCAGATGGAGGCACCGGAATCTGGCCTTCAGGAGGCCAAAGGTGCGCTCAATTATCCTCCTTGTTTGGCCATGTGCCTCATTGTAACGTTCCTCTGCCCTTGTCCTGGCATTCCTCACTGGGGTTAGTAGCCATGAGGGGTTGGGGTAACCAGAGTCACCTGTAAATATCAAGGGATACCTGTTAGCAAGACACTCACCCTTAGGGCCAACTCCACAACCATATACCAACTGACACTGGGTGGGGACCATGGATTCACCTATTAGCCACACCCTGTGCCTCTGGAGTTGAGATATCACATATGGGATGCTGCTATTCCTCAAGATAAAGGCATTATGCACAGAGCCAGGATACTTTGCATTGACATGGGAGATATACTGGTCCGCCAGGCACACTATCTGCACATTCAGAGAGTGTAAGCTGGAAAGCTCTTTCGATTTCTGAACACCTGTTCATTTCTCCGGGGGGGGGGAGGGGGAGCAAAGGCAATATGTGTACCATCAATAGCACCAATGATGTTGGGGATATATCCCATTGCATAGAAGTCAGCCTTCACTGTGGCCAAATCCTCCACCTGGGAGAATACGATGTAGCTGCACATGTGTTTCATCAGGGCAGACACCACTCTGGTCAGCACGTTTGAGAACATAGGCTGTGACATCCCTGATGCCATGGCCACAGTCGCTTGGAAGGAACCACTTGCCAAGAAATGGACCACTGACAGGCCCTGCACTAGAGGGGGGGTACCTGTGGGCTGGAGGATAGCTGAAATCAGGTCTGGCACTAATTGGGCACACAGCTCATGGATTGTGGTCCTTTCAAGTCTGTAGGTTAGTATAATATGCCTGTCCTCCATTGTCGCCAGGTCCACCAGGGGTCTGTACACGGGGTATGTCTCCATCTCCTATTCATCCTCAGCGCTTGAACTCTAGGGTGAAAAACGGTGAGCAGATGGTCATATTCAAACATATACTCAGATTAATATGCCTTGCTTTTTTTACAGAAACTCAATGTGAATGTGTAGGTTCGTTGATGTGCCTTTGTCTGCTGTGACGCAGTTAGGTGCCATGGCCTGTGTCCCCCGAAAATTGCGGCTGCCTGACCTGTGTGGGGGGACAAATGGAAATGAGGTAATTCAGCTGACGTTGTGCGCCATTGCGGGAGGCGGTCGTTGACCGCCGTGCAACACATCATTGGTTATCATTGGGGCCTATGGGTTCCAGGAGCCAATGGTGATGAACGCCGGTTGTGACGGTATGCACCACCATGGACATGACCGCCATTTT
The DNA here is from genome assembly GCF_031143425.1 of Pleurodeles waltl. Classification (NCBI taxonomy): domain Eukaryota; kingdom Metazoa; phylum Chordata; class Amphibia; order Caudata; family Salamandridae; genus Pleurodeles; species Pleurodeles waltl. The sequence continues at coordinate 972,188,800 of NC_090437.1, forward strand.
CTATCTGTTCACTCACTTGCTATCTTAGTGTCTGGGGAAAGGGCCTCTGCCTTCACTTCCGACGAGTTGGAGAGACTAGTGAATGGGGTCCTACCCCAATACCCTTTACTTTATGGCCCTCCAGACAAACAGGTGAGTACACTGTGAGGACGATGCGTGGGGCATGAATGTATGGAGTGCTGTGTGTGTAAGCCTCGTGTAGGGGGGCTCAGGGGTCCTGGGCAGAGTGCTGCATGTTCGGTGGGCAATGTCTGTGTGTAAGGGGATGGGAGGGATATGGTGGGCCATAAGTATAACAGTCTGGACGGTATGAAGAATACCTTTTCTTATGTATCTTTTTCTGCAGGTCAGCGCCCATCAGAAAAAGGGTATTTGGCGTGCCATCACCAAGGAGGTGCGGACCCTAGGGGTTTTTGACAGGCGGAGCACCCACTGTCGCAAATGGTGGGAGGACCTGCGCCGCTGGGCAAGGAAGATGGCGGAGGCCCAGCTAGGGCTGGCCTCACAACGAGGAAGGGGTGCCCGTCATACCGTGACCCCCTGATGTTCCGCATCCTGACGGTGGCCTATCCGGAGTTGAATGGGCGCTTGAAGGCATCACAGCAGCCAGAAGGGGGAGAGTACAGAATCAGAATCATGAATTTGCCCGCATTAAGGTGTTACCTGGGTGGGGGATGTGGGTCTGTGGGTGCCCCTAGGCCAGGGTGAACATGGCAGGGTAGGTTCCATGATGAGCAAGGTCAGATGCACTCCAACCCCAATAATGCTGGTGGGCATCTGCTACTGGGCAGGGTCCTGTGGGTTTCAGGTGTGCAGCTAATGGCGTTAGGCATTGTATCCCATGGCCTGGTGACTAGCATTGTAACTGGTAGTGCATGGCCTAGTGCATAGGGCTGTTCCCTGTGAGTTGTGTACGCCAACTGTAGTGCTGTTGCTGGCATTGACCAAGTGTATCCTCTGTCTCTCTTCCCCCCTTTTTGTTTTGTCACCCTCTCCTTGTGTGCATTAGCATCATCTGGGGAAGGAGCAGAGGCACCAGCGATGGAGGGAGCTGCATCCCACATGGGCCTGGAGGCTGAATCCACTGACGGTCAGGGCACCAGTGGGATGGAGGGCAAGGGGAGCACCACTACGGAGACAGGAGGGGACAGTTCTGACAGCGATACCTCCTCTGATGGAAGCTCCCTGGCGGTGGCGGACACTTCTGTGCCCATCCCAACTACAGGTACAGCCGCCACCCCCCATACCAGCACCACCTTCCCAGCAGCCCCTCAGTGAGTTTCCCATGCCCGTTCACCCAGGAGGGTGGGCATCTCCTTCGCCCCAGGCACCTCAGGCCCTGCCCCAGTCCGCCCTGCTGCCCTCTGTGAGGAGGCTATTGACCTCCTGAGATCCCTCTCTGTTGGGCATTCAACCATACTGAATGCCATCCAGCGTCTAGCAGGGCATTTGCAACAAACAAATGCATACCTGGAGGGCATTCACTCTGGCATGGCGGCCCAACAGAGAGCATTCCAGGCTCTGGCCAACTCACTGATGGCAGCCATTGTCCCTGTCTCTAGCCTCCCCCCTCCAACTTCCTCTACCCAGTCCCATTCCCCTCAACCCCAGCCTATCCCAAGCACACCCTCAGACCTGCATGCTCCCAAATCAGCACACAGAATTGGTTCAGGCAAACACAACACCACACCTCATTCCACAGGCACTCACACAAGCACCATCCAGATGCAGACATACCAACATCCACTGCCTCCACTGTGTCCCCCTCCTCCTCCTCGTCCACCTCCCTCCCAGTTGCATCTCCACTCACACCTGCATGCACTACATCCTCATCCACTACCTCCATCACCAGCACACCTATCACAACACACCCCTCACTGGCAATCTCCACCCCCACATCCATGCACACGTCCCCTGTGTCCTCTCCCACTGTGTCTGTGCCCCCTCCTCACAAAGTACACAAACGCAAGCACTCAGACACCCAACAGCCATCCACCTCACAACAGCATCCAGCCCATGCACCCAAACACAGCAGACAGACACCTCCTACAATTATTCCCTCTTCCTCCACTCCCAAGCCTTCACCCTCTTCCAGCCCTAGTGTCCCTAAAAGGCTTTTCCTCACCACCCTTTACCTATTCCCTGCCCCTCCCACATCCTTCACTTTGGGCCAGGGTGGGCAGAACCCAGCCCAGCACCTCAGCCACCCAGTCCATGGCCACTGTAGTTTCTGCAGCTACTGCAGGTGTGAGAGGCTCCAGGGAGGCACCCATCAGCACAGCCAGTGTGCCTGCACCACCTGCCAAGGGCAAGAAGGGGCCGCCAGCTAGCAAGGGCAAGAAGGGGGCACCAGCCAGCAAGGGGAAGAAGGCACCACCAGCCAGCAAGGGGAAAGAGGGAACACCAGCCAGCATTCCCAGCCAGCAAGGGGGAGGAGGGAACACCAGCCATCAAGGGCAGGAAGGGAACACCAGCTGGCAGAAGCAAGGAGGCACCACCATCTGCCAAGGGCAGGAAGGGGACAACAGCTGCCAAGGCCAATGTAAAATAAACTGATGCCGCAGGTAGGATGGATCTGGTGCCTGGGGCTGGAGCAGTATCTGGGCAAACAACACCAGCCATGGCACTTCAGCCATCTGAGGCTGCAGGGGAAGGGCTGGAGCCTCCCCCCGCCACTGACAGCACCACCACCTGCACCCCTGCCAGCATCGCCACTTGCACCGCCAGCAGCACCACTGTCAGCAGCAGCAGCCCCAGTGGGCAGCCGTCCGAGGCTGCAGGGGAAGGGCTGGAGCCTCACCCCACCACTGCCAACACTGCCACCTGCACTGCCACCAGCACCGCCACCTGCACCGCCAGCAGCACCACTGCCAGCAGCAGCAGCCCCAGTGGGCAGCCGTCCGAGGCTGCAGGGGAAGGGCTGGAGCCTCCCCCCACCACTGCCAACACTGCCACCTGCACTGCCACCAGCACCACCACCTGCACCGCCAGCAGCACCACTGCCAGCAGCAGCAGCCCCAGTGGGCAGCCGTCCAAGGCTGCAGGGGAAGGGCTGGAGCCTCCCCCCACCACTGACAACACCGCCGCCAGCCCCGCAACTGCCATCCACTGTAGTCGTGATCACATGGGCTGTTGTGCATCCTGGCCCATGCAACACCTGTAGGTGTGACACCCACGTGAGAGACTGTGACCTTGCACCATCCAGGATCAGAATTACAGGGCACAAGGCCCCCTCCAGAACCACTGGAAGAAGGCATCCACTCACCCACTGCTTGCCAGGATGAAGCACACTGGGCACAAGTCCCCCTGCAGAGCCAGTGGAGAAGCCATCCACTAGAGAGAGTGTGGCTTTGCACTCCCCACGACCAAGCAGTGGGCAAACCACCCACTTGAGAGACTGTGGCCTTGCACTCCCCAGGACCAAGCAGTGGGCAAACCACCCACTAGAGAGACTGTGGCCTTGCACTCCCCAGGGTCAAGCAGTGGGCAAACCACCCATTTGAGAGACTGTGGCCTTGCACTCCCCAGGACCAAGCAGTGGGCAAACCACCCACTAGAGAGGCTGTGGCCTTGCACTCCCCAGGACCAAGCAGTGGGCAAACCACCCACTTGACAGACTGTGGCCTTGCACTCCACAGGATATCGCAGAGGGCATGTAGCCCCTTCCAGGAGAAGTAACGCTGTACCATCTTCCAGCTGAGGTGCCCCCCCATTCCCCATTCCCCTAAGGTGCCTGTGTGTTTTCGACCTGATGCCCCTGCAGTGTTCTCTCCGTATTAAGGCAGGAGTCAAGTGTGGCCTTGGCCTATGTGTTATGGCCCTATGGGCCACGGACATTTTGGAGTGGGCATTGTCCCTCCATTTGTATATATTGTACATACTGTTTTGTGCTTTAAGGACGTATTTATCTAAATTTGTAATATTACACACACTTTAATCAATTTCTTTTGTCCTTGCATTATTCCTGAGGGTTACGGGGTGTATATGTGATGCTGTTGCATCTGTTAGTGTGTATGGTGTTGGGGGTGAGGGTGAGGGTGTTGCAAGTTGCATATGTGTCACTCTCTTTTTCCTCCCCCCTACCCTTGTGTGCTAGGTGTGGTATTCACTGTGGTAGTCTTCGCCGCCGTTCGTGTTCCTGGTGTAGGAGGAGGTAGACCAGCGTTGGAAATATGTGCTGTGTGGGCTCCATAGCGTTGTGGTTCTTCCTTGAGTGTCAATAGGTGAGTCGTTTCCCTTCTATGTACTGTTTCTGCTGTGCTTTTGATGGCGTTGGTACTGCCCCGGAAAAGGTGGCGGATTGGTGTGTCATAATACAGTGGGCGATACATTGTCTTCTGCCAGGCTGTTGGCGGTTACCGCCGCGGTGCTTGTTGCTACCGCCGTGGCGGTCGGAGTGTTAAAGTCGCTGTATGTGTTGCTATTTTTCTTACCACCGGCCTGTTGGTGGTATTGCCGCCGCTTTATCACCGACCGCCAGGGTTGTAATGAGTGCCTAAGTGTATTCAACGGTACTGGCATTGTGTTATAATATACGGTCATCTTCGGGAGTCATAACCCCCAGAAGCCCCACTACCTCTGCAACGTTCTGTATATCAATAAACACAGTCTCACCGAAGATCATGGAGGACATAACCATTAAACAAGACCCCAACTCCCCTCCCAAGGAGAGTCCGGCAACGCCTGGGCACCCAAACAGAACACAATAACCATAATGAGTGTCATACAATACTGCCTCTACAAAGACGAAGATGTAGGAGGAAGGAAGGGGGGGGGTGAGGCAACTGTTGGGCCATCATTTTTCAGTTCGGCCCATCCTATTATAACCCCAAGTAGTCTGTGGGATCAACAGCAGCTTTGGGCAGTTCAATGGAGTACATTTAAATGATATAGTCGGATGTTTGAGGTGTTAGGCGGGGAGATCTTTTGGTGCGCTCGTTCGTGAATCAGAGTCCGGCAGGCAGGGGTCCGAGTCATGGTCTTGGTCTGTTCCGGCCCCCACCCCATCCAAAAGATCACATTCTGTTAAGGAGGCAGCAGGTTGAAGCACCAGTTTCTTCCCCTCTTCGGACTGGGTGGGCGAGGGTTTGGTGAGCTGGGGCCAGTTGGCCCGTCTCAGGGATCTCCTCCATCTCTTTCGGCGCTGGGCAGCCATAGCCATAGCCCTGTTCTTTTCTTTTTCTTTTCCTTTTGAGGACCCAGTCACGCCTGATCTGTACTGTTCCAGCCAAGCCCACGCTTCCTCAGGATCATGACAAAAGTGCGCAGTTCCTTCCACCATGAGTTTCAGCCAAGATGGAAAGAGTAGTGCATATGTTATCCCTTCTTCTCTAAACGCTGTCTTTACCAACGTATAGGTCGCTGTTCTGGCTTGTACAGCTGCTGTAAAGTCTGGAAACAGACTTGCTTGTCCCCTTTCCACTTTGAAAAGCCCAGCCATGCGGGCCCCTTGCAAACAGCAGGTCTCGGTCACGATAGTGAAGAAGTTTGGCCACAATGGGTCGGGCGGCCTACTGGGCTGTGGTCTTTGTGCCGGTACTCCTTGCGCTCTCTCTAGGGCAAAGAAGGGCGTAAGGTTATGGCCATCCCTAAAAGCACGCAGCCATGGTTCCAGGAATTCCACCATATTTCTCCCCTCTATTCCTTCTGGCAGTCTGACAATGCGGATATTGTTGCGGCGGCTGTGTCCTTCCACATCTTCTGCCCTTCGTTCCAGTCGATCCACTCTGTCAACTGAATGTGATATGTGAAGCTGCAGTGCTTGGTGGGATGGTTGGAGGCTCGTGACTGTAGATTCTACTTCACTGACTTTGTTGGACAATATCTGATGGTCCATACGTAGTAACCCCAATTTGGCCGCCATCTTGCCAATGTCGCCCTGCAGGGTGAGCTTGGAGTCTTCAGTAGCCCCCAGTATTTTGTGTAAGGTGTCACTCATCTCCTCCAGCCCAACGGGAGTAGTCACCTCAAGCATCCGATCTGGCAAGGCCAGGGGTATTTCACCCACAGGGCCCTGTGACTTGGGCTTCATTTTTCCCATGGCGAGCACCTATAGGGCCTGTCTGGGACGTGCAACATGCCTCTGCCGCTAGCTCTCTGTAGCAGGGCCACTCTGGGGTCTCTACACAAGTTCCTCTGGTCACTTCTAGTCGGTTCTGTGGCCAGAGCCTCTCTACGGTTCCGCTTCCACCCTGTCCTGGGGGTCAGAATAGTCTCTGCCTTCTTGTGTCTGATTAGTCCTACTGTGTTTTACCTTGCACAGTGGGCATGAAAGGAGCTGTGCCACTCCATCTCAACACTTCCCACAACTCCAGCTGCCCCGCCAGGCCAGGCGCGGTACCCCCATCTCCGGGGGGGGGGGGCGTCACACAGTCCCCGCAGCAGTCGCCACAGGTTGGGACCTCCCGGGCTCCTCAGCAGTGCCGCCACTCCCTGCATCTCTGGTGCCCCGTCAGACCAGCAAGGCCAGCTTTGCCTGCCGGCCTGCCAGTAACCCCCCACCAGTGGGGCTGTGTCTCTTTCCTCTGGTCCCCTCTTGCGCCAATATCAGCGCACGGTGCTCTTGGTCCCACTGCCAGCGATCTACGCCTCCACTGCCTGGGTACCTGTCATCTCAGGACCCGGGCCCTCTGCCTCACCTCCTGCAGTGTCCTGCTCGGTCTGTCCGCAGGTGGTGGCGGGATGGGGCCCCACGACCTCTTCCCGCCGGTGCCGTCACGCTCATCCGGGCTCCCGCTGTGCCAGCGCCACCGCTGAAGCTCAGCACTCTTGGCCTCAGGTCCCCTCTCCCACGGAGGCAGGACCCACGCCGTGCACAGGTCCCAGGCCCAGCAAGGCCACACCATGCAGAGGCGGAGAGCGGTCCTGCAGGCCCAAACCTCCAGCTGCTCCTCCCGCAGAGCTGCGCCCCCCGCTCATGGGCAATGGTGCCACCTTGGTGTCCAGGTTGCTCTATGATGAGCGCCGAGCCACTGGGCACCTCACTCCGGCCGCCGCTGCCGATCCCTGGTTGATTGTGGCGGGCCGGTGCAGAGCTAGAAAATTACTTGTTTGCCATGTTGGATTGCGTGGCCACGCCCCCGCAATTACCTTCTTTCAAAAGGTCTCTGAGAGAAAGTTATTATCTGCTCCACTGTTCTACTGTACAAAATAATAGAATCATCCTGTAATTGTATTTTTTCCAGGGTAATTTGTGTGACATTTTTCCAAGTTTAAGAGTTGAAATAAACAATTGGATGCTGTCCTCATTAGCACTCCTTTTTATTCTCTGACATATTTTAAGGAAGAGAGGCGCATATTTACTTTCTAATTTTATGTATATTACTCAAGGCATCCACAAAAAGTAACAAAGTAAAATTTGCCTCTCATCCACTGCCATCCTTTCTGTTTTTGCATGTTTGCGTTTTGTTGTCACTACTAAGTGAAGTTGAAAAGGTATCGAGGAGATGCTAACTGGTGGTAGTTGGATACAGAATATTCTTCTAAATCAATCTTTCTCATACTCCCATCATCAGTGAATTCATACCAGGTTTTAAATAGGAGAATGCTCAGAATTACTAGAGAAAGGGGCATACTAAGGTTTATACATTGAGGAAGGAGGTGCAGGAGTATCTCGAAAAAATAGTGGGGAGACAATAGTGTACCCAGCCACACTGCAAGGAGAGAGAATTAGACAATACCGTATAAGAGCATAATGATTTTTCTTGGGGTAATATGTGGGGATATGCCAGGGAAAGATAGGTAGCTGTGCATGGTGGGGCAGGACAAGGCAATGTTTTTAGAAAACTCTAAGCCAGTGTATAAAGTGCTACAAAAGCGGTTAAACTATGACCAGACAAGTGGATTTGTGAGGGTGAGTTGACAAGGAAGACATTGGTCAAAACACTAGCCTATTAACAAACTGCATTTTGTAGTACCATTTTGTAGTACTATAAAACATACTGCAAAATGCTATTCACAAACTTTTGTGTGGAATTTAACCTTCACCTCTCTTATAATTTTTCTATGCAAAGATCTCTGCCGCAAATGCAGAATTTCCGCACACATAAGAATACGTTTAAGTAGCAAAAGTGGGAGGCATAGGAGGATGACTGAAAATGGGTAATACTTACTACTAAAAGGGAGGGGAGGAGTAAGGAGTAGTTAAGGGAGGATTATGGAAGGAAATGTACCCACCCACAGATGTGCCCATTGCCTTCTACAAACTGCACTTTTAAAGTTTCTACAGGCAAAAAGGAGCTCAGAACGATAGTAAATTACACCAGTTGAAGTCCAGCACCACACATGACCAGCTACTGGTATTGCGACACCTTCCTAAGGAAATCAGTAAAGTATGGAACTTTAAGTAAAAAACCCTACATGAAACATTGTTAAATTAAATTATTTATAATAGGTGAAATATCATTATATTTTTATGTTAAAAATGGAAACAGTGTAAGTTTTATTTAATTATAAACTATTTTAAGAACCTTTTTCCATTTTAAAATGAATGTAATAATACATATTATTAACCATATTTAAATTACTGTTAGTTAAGTCTGTACATCAGTTTTAGTAATTATTCATAATTTACTTTTGCTTATGTGAAAAATTATTTTTTAAATAAAATTTGAGAAAAATAATTTTAGTGAAATTTAATTTATTTACATTATTTGAATATTTATTAAAAATGTCGTTATTAGTGTTGTATCTTTTGTTTTAGTTCTATATTTACAATAAATAAATACAAATAATGTACATTAATATTTATCATAAAATATTTTTGCAAACACTTTCTAAGTTTAATAAACTTTTTTACTTTTTCTCTTTATTTCACCATAGACAAACTCTGCAGTTAGGCTGTAGATCTCTGTGTGGTAAAATATAGGGTAAAGGTCCTATGTACTTTACAACAGGATGAACACTGCAACCGTGGCGAAGATCACTCTATGGTAAAATATAGAGAAAAACAAAAAAGTTTATTACATTTTGAAAAAGTTTATATGTTAAACATTATTGTAAACTAATTTTAATAATTTATCATCTATAATATTGCTCACAAGTGTAACTTGCCTTTGTGAGTAGCCCAGTTGGAGTTTAGCAAACACCCTGGTCAGCAGGAGAAAAGTAAAACTATTAAATACTTATAAGATAGAGTATAATTGTAGAATAATGAGTTGAACTTTAACAGCAAAACAAAGTTTGAGAACTGTGAAAAATTTTATACAATCTACTTTAAAGTAAAAATAAATGTTTTAGAACTCAGTTTCAGATAGAGCATATTAATGCAGACCTCTGATTGGGGAGTTCTGTCAAATAAAGTTGGCAAATGGAAAATATGACTTAATGAGCATCAGTCGAATTCTGCCAGGTATATACTGGCAATAGGATGCAATACATGTGGTAGCTAGAGAGACTTGGCCAGGTGGGAGACTCGTGAAAAGAAGATTCTAGTCGGATAGACAGGATGAGTGAATACAATATTGGTGATCATAGTAAACAAGGGTTGGATGTTAATGAGGCAAATTCACAATAGGCAAAAGGATAATGGCCTGTGATGGAGTATGTGCACACAGAAAAAAATAGGGTGGAAGGACAGTATAGGGCTAAAATAAGGAAGAGTAGAAACTGGACCATACAGATTAAAGGCAAGAGTATGCAGCAACGTTCTTTTGGCAGCAAAACTGAACGGTATACCGGGAATAGCTGAATAGCAATCCTACAGACTGTAAATCAGGATACAGAACTATGATGGTCAAAATGGAAAAATTAAGGTCTTATACCTTTCCGGATGGGAACACTGAATTATGGAAGTGGGAAAAGTAGGTGTCACTAGAGCAAACTAGCAGTTATGGAAGGGTTAATCTATGGAACACACTAGAGACAACGGGGTGTTCAAGGAGGTCATGGAAAATGGAAGAAACTATACACACTGGACACACTCAAAGTGTAATGCATAAACTCTTGTAGATGTGATAAAATGTCCTGACTCATCCTAGACTTTACGCATCATGTTTCTATAGTTTGACAAACTGTATTGGCTACCATTTGACAAGCAAATTGCATTGATATCTCATTGTATCTTCCATTGGGCTATCTCAGCATTTGTTCGCCCTTTTATCAGAGCCACTTCTCTATTACCTTCCATCACATAAACCTAGGGCCTCATTATGAGTTTGGCGGTTGGACAAGCCAACCGCCAAACTCGCAGGGAGGACGCCACCATCATACTGGTGGCATCCTCCCCAAACTTGTTACAATGTTCCAGCCGGGCTGACCAACTGGAACATTGTACTACGCGTTCCAACTGCGCTGACCGTCGGGAACAGTGCTACAATATTGGCCTCAGCTCCTTTAAATGTTTTCCAAACTGTGGGTCACAAGCTGATAATTGGTGAGTCTTTAAAGTCATAGAAACAAATAAACATGCCTTTAAATTCTGTCTTTAACTTGTCACATTTGCCTGTGATTCAAAGACAGAGGGCAAATGTCAGGCTGATTTACTCTTTTAACACGGGGACTACTGTTTATTTTTGTTTCTCTAGCTAAGATGAGTTTTAAAGTAATTATGTGATAATATAGAATGTTGTTTTTTGCAATAGACAACAACATGAAAATGCCTGTAAATAAATTATAAGAATCCAGCAGAGAGAAAGCAAACATTAAGCACTTTTTTGTAATTCAGAAGTGTGCTGGAAATAGAGAGGTTTTTAGGATCAAAACAAATCAAGACGCTTACTTGATGGTGTGATAAATATTCACAGAAACATTATTTCCACACTTTATCATTTGTCTCATATATTTTATCAGCAAAACTTTGTTTTTGCAAATGTACTGACCATTTCAACGGAAAAGGTGCTGTTTGTAAATGACAATATGCTACCACATAATACTTTAGTTACATAAAAAAATCTCCCCACCTCATTCCCATTAAAGGTAGGTGGGTCACAAGAGTTTGTTGTTCTAAAAAGTGGGTTGTAGTTCTAAAATGTTTGGGAACCACAAACTAGACTGTTGTTAACAGATAAGTTCCTCTGAGAGATAGAATTATCAGTAGAACCTGTATCTGCAGTCACAGGAACAGAGGTTAGCAGAATAGAATGGTTATTAAGCAAGGTTGCATGAGCTATAGGTTGACTAGTCAAATTATCAGAGTAGTTTTATCATCAGTAATTATCTCATCTATTACATTGTTAAGGGTGTCTGCCGACTTATAACTGTCTGCAGTAGTTGTAATAAGCTGCCCCTTGTGATGATCTTAGGCACAGAGAAATCATCAATATTTAATATATGGGACCTGATTTAAAATGTGTTTGATGGCTACTCCATCACAAACGTGATGGATAGCCTGTCCAACTAATTATAAGTGGATTAGGATATTATACACTTGCGATTAGGCAGATGAGACCCACTGTCATTACCAGTGGGAGAAAAAGAAGAAACAGATACAACCCCCCTCCCACCACCACCATCATTAGCCTGCATAGCATTGATACATGAGATAGAATGTGCCATTTCCTTATTTAAGGCACCAGACACTTTTTAAAAGATATTAATACTGGAAAAAGACTAAAACACTTGTAGTAGGAGGCGCAGTGTCCTTTTGCCTCCCCCGGATATCAGCAGAGGCTAAACCAAGTCAAAGTAAAAAGTAAAGTGTTCGGTTGCTGGACAAAGAGAGTGAGCGCAGGCTAGCCACTTCATTCTCTGATGGGCCACAGACAAGCTTGCCCTTAGGAGGGACATGCTCAGGGTACACTTGGGCAAAGCACAGACAATGTCCTGACAGAATCCCAGGGGAGAATAAGACCATCTAATTAGCAATGCGGTTGTGTGGATCATTTCGAAGGTTGCAGGGGACTATGGGTATTGAACCCCGCCTCCCCAGAAGCATCTGTGCAGGCAGTTAGTAAACCTTTTAGCAGGCCCTCAACCCTGTCGCCTCACGGACCAAGTGTATGGTAATAAACAATCCTTGTGGACATCCCGCACCATGGGGGAAAAAGACTGCCTGAAAAGCAATGTGTCATGTGGGCAGTGTCCAAGGCTGCTGAGGAGCATGGGTATTATTGTCCCCCAGTAGCACTTGTGCAGACAGCTAGAAAAACCTTCAGAAGGTTCTTGCTCCTGCACATCCAGCACCAAGTGTATGGCAAAACAGCAGTCTTTTTGGGCATCCCGTGCTGCGGGAGAAAAAGGCCACCTAAATAGCAATACAGTCATCTTTTCAGTATCCAAGGCTGCTGGGGACTGTGGGCATTGTAGTCCCCAATTAGCAAATGTGCAGACAGTTAGAAAACCTTCACCAGTACCTCTCCCCTTCCACTTCCAGGACCAAATGTATGACAGAACAACAGTCTTTGTGAGTGTCCTGTGCTGTGGGAGAACAAAACCGACTAAATAGCAATGTGATCATCAGGGTGGGGCATCCAAGGTACCAAGGGATTATGGTTAATGTAGTCAACGAGCAGAGTCCATGTAGACAGAAAAACCTTCAGCTTATCACCACCCCACCAGCTCCAAAACCAAGAATATGGCCGAATAACAGTCTTTGTTGGCATCCCACGCAGTGGTAGAACAAGACCACCTGAATAGCAATGTGAATGTGGTCATGTAGGTGGTGTCCAAGGCTGTTGGGGTCTATGGGTATTTTTAGTTCACCAGCAGCGTCTGTGCATGTTTATTGTATTGTACTGTGTTGTACTGAAACATTTGTATAGAGTTTTATTCCAGTCTGTGGGGCAGTGAAGCACTTTCCTTCATGGGCAGCATAATGCAATATGTAGGGTGTGTGGTTGGAAACATGTTGTCTTTCTTTTCGATTCTATGTCGAAGTGTTTCTATGGCCTCCATGATGAACTCTAAGGTGCGGTTATTGCGCTATGGCACTTAGCAGTGTGATGGATCAAGGAGTGTGACCAACAACCATGGAGTTTATGGTGTTCATTAAGCTGGCAGCTTTGAACAGCTCTGCAGGTTCCCTTACAGTATTTCATGTGATCATAATCCATTTAGCAGGTTTCTGCATTGTGTTTTGAATTCTGAGATATTTTGTTTAAAGTTTAATTTATTCATTAGTTTGTAATCAAAGTGAAACTGAGTATATTGACATCATCTGTACTACATAAAACAGGTCCTTTAAAGAAAAACAGAAACAATATTTTTGCTGAATTGAAAACAGGACTATAAAGGTGAAGGGTTTTGCCCAAATGAAAGATAAATGGCTTAGTAAGCAAGTTAGAGAGGAGGCTTAGGTGTAAAATGCCACCAAAACCACCAATTCACCACCACTACCACCACCCTAGCACACCACCACCCTAACCACCAACACCACCACCATAACTACCAATACCATAACTGCCACTAGCTTATCCACCATCACTTTAACCAGTCTACTACTACCCTACTCCCACCACCTGCCACCACCACCTCCCTATCACTACAATACCTCTTACATCACCACCCCGCCACCACCACCTCTTACCCCATACCAACAACCTAACATCCTAAACACCACCACTATAACCAGGCTACCACCACGCTATCACCACCATCCTACCACCACCAACCTACCATACACTACCCTTCACATCACCACCCTATCACTACCACTCCATACCATCACCCTAACCATCACCACCAACCTAACCACAACCACCACCCTAATGTAACCACCAAACTACCAAACCACTACCACCTTGACCATCAGCACTCTACCCTTACCACAAACACCAACACCCTAACCACAAAAACCACCCTAACTACTAACAACCACCTTATCACAACCCTACCACCACCCTAATTACAACCCTAACCACCAGCCTACCACCACCATGCCACCATCACCTTACAACCACCCTACCTCCACCACACCCTACCTCTCCTCTACCACCACCAAACTCACCACCACATTACCCTAACTACCACCACCACCCTAACCACCACCACCACCGGACCCGAATCACCACCACCATAACTATAACCACAACCACCACCCTAACATCCATCACCACCTTCACCACCACACGCTAACCACCACTACTATAACCACTACCACCCTAACAACCACCCAAACCAGCATCTTAACACCACCAAAACCAACACCTGAACCACCACACCAAAGTACTATCACCTACTTACCATAACCTTACCCATCACTCCACCTAACCACTAACACGACCTCCCTAACTACCACCACTCTAACTACAACCACCATCACCCCAACCAGCCTACCACAGCCTTACCATCACCCTAGCACCATTCTATCCCTAACACCACTACTAATTCTACCACCACCCTAACTAATTCCATCACCACCCTACCACTACCACTCCATACCATCACCTTAACCCCACCACCCTAACCACAACCACCACCCTAATGTAACCACCAAACTACCAAACCACTACCACCCTGACCATCAGCACTCTACCCTTACCACAAACACCAACACCCTAACCACAAAAACCACCCTAATTACTACCAACCATTCCATCACAACCCTATCACCACCACCACCCTAAACACCACCGCCACCTGACCTGAATCACCACCACCACCTAACCACCACCTTAACCACCACCACAGCCTAACCACCACTACTATAACCACTACCACCCTAACAACCACCCAAACCACCATCCTAACACCACCAAAACCAACACCCGAACCACCACACCAAAGTACTATCACCTACTTACCACTACCTTACCCATCACCACACCCTAACCACTAACACGACCTCCCTAACTACCACCACTCTAACTACAACCACCATCACCCTAACCAGCCTACCACAGCCTTACCATCACCCTAGCACCACTCTATCCCTAACACCACCACCAATTCTACCACCACCCTAACCACCATCACCCTGCCACCAACCTACACACTACCCTTCACATCACCACCCTACCACTACCACTCCATACCATCACCTTAACCCCACCATCATAACCCCAACCACCACCCTAACCACAACCACCACCCTAATGTAAACACCAAACTACCAAAACCACCACCACCCTGACCATCAGCACTCTACCCTTACCACAAATAACAACACCCTAACCACCAAAACCACCCCAACTACTACCAACCATTCCATCACAACCCTACCACCATCACCTTGCCCTAACTACCACAACCACCCTAGCCACCACCGCCACCTGACCTGAATCATCATCACCATAACTATAACCACAACCACCTAACCACCACCTTCACCACCACCACAGCCTAATCACCACTACTATAACCACCACCACCACCCTAACAACCACCCAAAACACCATTCTAACACCACCTAACAACCACACCAAAGTACTACCACCTACCTAGCACCACCCTTATCATCACCCCACCACTAACCCTACCTCCCTAACTACCACCACTCTAACTACTACCACCATCACCCTAACCAGCCTACCACAACCTTACCATCACCCTACCACCACTGTATACCTAACACCACCACCAATTCTACCACCACCCTAACCACCATCACCCTGCCACCAACCTACCCCAATTAACCACCACCACCCTAACCACAACAACCACCCTCATCTAAACTCCACCACTTTTCCCTAACCACCACCACATAACCTTAAACACCATCCTACCCTAAGCACCACCACCACCCTACTCTAAACACCACACTAATACCACCACCACACCCTAACCAACACCTTGCCCTAACCACCACCACCATCCAACCCTAATCACCACCACCATAACCATCACAAGCCAACCCTAACCACAATCACAGCCACCCTAACTACCATCCTAACCACGTTTACCACCACCCAAACCACTACTCTAACCACCACCATCCTCACCACCATCACCATCCCTGACATCACCCAATCACCACCTTAACCACCACCCTATCACCACCACAATCATCTTAACCCAAACAACTACTCTAACTACCACCATCCTCACCACCATCACCATCCCTGACATCACCCAATCACCACCTTAACCACACCCTATCACCACCACAACCATCTAAACCAGCCTTTCACCACCCTGCCACTCCCACCCTATTACCATCCAACCCTTACCACCACCTCCCTGCCACCATCAAGCCCTTGATCACCATCCCCTACCACCACCCTAACCACCCCACCCTATTACCACCCTAACCACCATCATTCTAGCCACCATCACTACCCTAACCACAACCACCACTATCCTACCCTAACCACCACTGCTCTAACCTTACCACCAACCTACCATAACCACCATCTATATACAACACCACCATACCTTAACCACCACCCTACCCTAACCACCATTATCACCCTAACTACCGACCTAACCACCAACACCCTAATTATTGCCACCGTCACCACCACCATCCTATCACCACCACACTACCCTGTCACAACCACTGCTAACTTAACACCACCACCAAACTAACATTCCACCCCATCCTCACTACCACTACCACACTTACTAACACACCTCTCATCACCACTATCCTAATCACCACCACGGTAACCACCACCATTATAGCCACCAGCACCCTACCACCAATATTCTACCACTATCCTCACCACCACCTCCCTCATCATCACCACCACTCTCCACACCACCCCCACTGTTAGACCTGGTATTCTTAGGGTGGTTTTACCCCAGATGTTTTGCCTTTACCTCCTGTTTTGTTGCTTTAACCTTTAGTTGGCCTTAGGACTCTGAGCACTTTACCACTGCTAACTACTCCCCTAAAACATGGTAACATTGGTGTAGCCACAATTGGCATATTAAATTTACATACAAGTCCCTTGTGAAGTGGTATACCAAAGGCCCAAGGCCTTTAAATTAAATGCTACTAGTGAGACTGCAGCACTGATTGTGCTACCCACGTAGGTAGTCTTGTAAACATGTCTCAGGCCTGCCACTGCAGTGCCTGTGTGTGCAGTCTCACTGCCGCCTCCAAATTGGCAGTTAAAAGTTCTTGCCAAGCCTTAAACCCGCTTTTTTTGCATATACGCCAGCCCTAAGGTAAGCTCTAGTTAGTCCATTGGGCATGTAAGTAAAATGCAGGACATGTACTTTTAAGTCTTTCATGTCCTGGTGATGAAAAACTCCCAGAGTCATTTTTCATTACTGTGACGCCTGCCCCTCTCATATGCCAGCAGTGGGAATTCCTTTTAATACTTTTAAGCTGTAATTCCTGATCAGAGAGGAGTAGCTGCATCGTGTTAGCATTGGAATGGAAAGAGTAAATCCTCTTTACTAGTAAAGTCTGATTTATTATTACTATTTTAGAAATGCCACTTTTAGAAAGTGGGCATTTCTCTGCCCTCACTGTCCTATGTGCATACAACCTATCTCCAATACACGCCTGGCCTGGGCTAGGTGACAGCTACACTTGTCCATTCCCTTCAGACACACACAACACAAGAAACTCAACTGCATCTGTATTCATCTGCATAGTGATGGATCTTCCTGGGGAGGAGGTTGAGAAGGGCTCCCACTTACATCTCAAAGGGTAGGATAGTCCGGAGAAGGGGCTGAGCTGAAAGGGGGACCTGTGCAGTTCACAGAAACATTTTGAAGTCATCCCCCACATCAAATGCACTTTTGAGTATAAGTACTGGGTCTCTGACCCACTACAACTAGCACACTCCTGGACTCAAGGAAACTCTGCTGGAGTAAAGACTGCTGTGCTGGAGGATCACTACTTTACTGTGCCTGACAGACTCAAGGAACTGCTCCCCTGCCATGTTAAGCTGCCCTGCTGGATGCTGATTTCTGCTGATTTTTGCCTGGCAACCCAGGAATCAACAATCACCCCCAGAGTGACTGCAAGGGCTTGCCGACTTGCCCCTGGTTCTGCGACAGGCCTCTGAGGCATCAAAGACCTCAAGCATGGCATGCAGCCTGCCACTCATTTCGTCAAGACTTCAGCACAGCTTTGTTGGGGCGTGCCACTCACTTCAACAAAACTTTAGCGCAGGCTCATTGCAGCCTGCAGCTAATTGCATCAAGCCTTCAGTGTGGCATCATTGCAGCCTGCTGCTCATTTTCAACAAGACCTCGGCACAGCCTTGTTGCAGCCTACTGCTCATTCCATCATGACTTCAGCAAGTCTTTGTTGCGGTCTGTCGCTTGTCTCATCAGGACTTCGGAGTCACTTTGTGGCAACTTGCCGCCCATTTCATCAGTACTTTGGAGCAGCTTCAGTGTGAACTGCTGTCCATTTTGCCAAATGACGGAGATGCATGATATGTGCTGGCATTCCCCAATTGGTAAGTCGCTCTCAGGCACAACCCCTTGCGCCTGCCCAACTCAGATCAAATCATCCTCAAACCATGGCTGCGGTTGTGCATTCCCGGACCACAAAGGCCCGATTGGCCCTAAAGCTTCTGTTACTCTTTCTGCATTCCAGAGATAAAACACCTTGTACTCTCTACCCAGTCCGCTCCCAAAACGCCCCGATCAGTCTGTACTGCGCTCCTCGCAGAAGGTCACCCATATTCTCACAAAATACCGTAAAGACTCTAAAACGAGCCTCAGAAGGGCTTGTCCAAGATAGCGCCCTGGCGGTAGCAGATTCTCAGAGCTCCACTGTTGGCTCAGTAAAATCGTCAGAGATCGGGCCACCCCAGCGCTGGTGTCCAGAGGTGCGGACTCAGGAACAATGTAGGAAGGTGGGGGCATGATCATGCACCGAAGCAACAAGCCTCACGTCTCATCTCTGAGGCTCAGACAACGGGCTCCGCAGCCTGCCTGACCTTAAGTTGGCAGCTACTTGGAGCTAACAACGGGAAGGCCTAACTACTATGCGGGACATGCGCACTGCAACATTTGCTGCCAGAGGCCTTGGCCCAAGAGACAGCCAGGGCCATATCCCAGAGTCCCAGACTATGCTTGTGGGACACGATTGCTCCACAATGACGAGGCTGCAATGGTGAGTGAACCAGCGGAGGGCTCAGGATACGGTGTGGAGCACGAGGCGCTGAGGCAGTCCACCCTGGGGGACTTTAATGGAACACTACGTGGCTCTGACACCCTTAAAGAGCAGCCTTGTTGGGCTTGTTGGTGGGTTCCTCTGATAATAACAGGGAGCAGATACAGCTACAGATACAGCTACATGATACTGTGGTGCCTGGGCGACCCGCAGCACAGCCTACTGTTTCCAGGACAGCGACCTCTCATCAGGAGGCAGCACCACTGCGGCCCCTATCTATGCTGCAACTCCAACGACAGATAGCGACGCCTCAGGAACAACCAACAGTGCCAAGTACGACACATGTGCTTTCCTAGAGACCCTTTTTGGAGCCCTCCGCGTAGACATCACAGCCGACGTCAAGGGCCTTACAAAAGAAATGAACGAAGTGGGAGATTGAGTGTCTGGCCTTGAACAAACTAGCGATGAGCAGGGAGATGAATTGGATGCCCATCGCTATGAAATTTTGGACTTGCAAGACAAAAAGGCAAAATTATGCTACCTGGTGGAAGACCTTGAAAACAGGTCCAGAAGGGCCAACATAAGAATTAAGGGAGTCCCACTGCAAGCTGCAGGAGGGAATCTGGAGGACTATGGGGGTGATTCTAACCCTGGCGGTCGGTGATAAAGCGGCGGCCAACCCGCCAACAGGCCGGCGGTCCAAAAAATGGAATTCTGACCCTGGCGGAAACCGCCAACACAGCCCGCCACATTAACACTCCGACCGCCACGGCGGTACAAACAAACAGCGCGGCGGTCACCGCCAACAGACAGGCGGCAGACAATGTACCGCCCACACTATTATGACAGGCCAATCCGCCACCTTTTCCTGGGCGGGAGCACCGCCGATAAAAACACGGCGGAAACAGACTACGAACGGGAAAACGCTCACCTCTACGCACTCCACGAGGAAGGAGGACAGCATGGAACCCGAATTAAACATCCTACCTGCTCTCGTCTACCTGCTCATCTACCACGAGTACGAACGCCGGCGCAGACGACAATGGTGAGTACTGCACCTGCGACACACGGGAGGGGGGAGGAGGAAAGCTTACGGCACACACATATGCGACCCCCACCCCCCCAAACTATGTACACACCAATGCAGAGCAACAAGTCACAGTGACACCACCCAAACCCCCCAGAAAAATGCAAAGACATAATTAAATTGTGAATAAAAATGTATGTACAAAATAGGCTCTGAAAAGTAATGGTCAACTAGCCAAATAATCAATATCAAAATAATTCCATATACAGTGCAATGGATAACCGAGGCAATTAGTACTGCACATCAAAAGAAAATCGAAGTGTCCGTGGGCCAAAGTGTAACAACACAAGGGCAAAGCCCACACAGGAGACCTGAGTCCTCTGGAGAGAACACTGCAGGGGCATCTAATGAAAAAACTACAGGCACCTCAGGGGGAAGGGAAGGGGGGGGCACCACAGCCACATGAGTCCACGACGCCAGATCCACGAAGGGGCCACCATGCCTACTGTGCCATCCTGGGGAGTGCAAAGCCACAGTCCATCAGGTGGATTACAGTCTCCACTGGTCAAGGAGGAGGCATGGTGGGCACAGTGAACCGTTAACAGTGCATGCAGGAAGGGCCCAGCGGAGCGGTGCTTGAGACGGCGGGGCCCAGCGGAGCGGTGCTTGAGATGAAGTGCCCAGCGGAGCGGTGCTTGACAGGAAGGGCCCAGCGGAGCGGTGCTTGACAGGAAGGGCCCAGCGGAGCGGTGCTTGAGACGGCGGGGCCCAGCGGAGCAGTGCTCGAGACGGCGGGGCCCAGCGGAGCGGTGCTTGAGACGGCGGGGCCGAGCGGAGCGGTGCTTGAGACGGCGGGGCCCAGCGGAGCGGTGCTCGAGACGGCGGGGCCCAGCGGAGCGGTGCTTGAGACGGCGGGGCCCAGCGGAGCGGTGCTCGAGACGGCGGGGCCCAGCGGAGCGGTGCTTGAGATGAAGGGCCCAGCGGAGCGGTGCTTGACAGGAAGGGCCCAGCGGAGCGGTGCTTGAGACGGCGGGGCCCAGCGGAGCGGTGCTCGAGACGGCGGGGCCCAGCGGAGCGGTGCTTGACAGGAAGGGCCCAGCGGAGCGGTGCTTGAGACGGCGGGGCCCAGTGGAGTGGTGCTTGAGACGGCGGGGCCCAGCGGAGCGGTGCTTGAGACGGCGGGGCCCAGCGGAGCGGTGCTTGAGACGGCGGGGCCCAGCGGAGCGGTGCTTGACAGGAAGGGCCCAGCGGAGCGGTGCTTGAGACGGCGGGGCCCAGCGGAGCGGTGCTCCTCTGCACGGCGGGGCCCTCTTCAGCGGTGCTCTTCTGCACGGCGGGGCCCTCTTCAGCGGTGCTCTTCTGCACGGCAGGGCCCTCTTCAGCGGTGCTCTTCTGCACGGCGGGGCCCTCTTCAGCGGTGCTCTTCTGCACGGCGGGGCCCTCTTCAGCGGTGCTCTTCTGCACGGCGGGCCCTCTTCAGCGGTGCTCTTCTGCACGGCAGGGCCCTCTTCAGTGGTGCTCTTCTGCACGGCGGGGCCCTCTTCAGCAGTGCTCTTCTGCACGGCGGGGCCCTCTTCAGCGGTGCTCTTCTGCACGGCGGGGCCCTATTCAGCGGTGCTCTTCTGCACGGCGGGGCCCTGTTCAGCAGTGCTCTTCTGCACGGCGGGGCCCTGTTCAGCGGTGCTCGTCCAGTAAGTCAAGGGAGCCAGACCTGGCCTGGACTCCCTGCTCAGTCGCCCTCCGACCGTGCTGTTGCTGGACCCTTCGGTGACGGAGTCCTGGGCCCTTTGGTGTCCTCCCTAACACCTGGGATGGGGCTTGTGGGCCCCTCCTGCTCCGCGCTCCTGCTGGCTGACTTCTCCGCCCTGCTGCCCTTTCGCTCCTTAGATGGGGCTCTCGGGCCCTTGCCTCCCCTAGATGATGTGGCTGGTGAAGTGGGCGAACTTTGCTCCTTGGGGGCAGCCGTGTCAGTCCTCTCACGGCGGCCCTTTAGTTTCCTGGTCCTCTTGCCTGGGGGGGGGCTGGCTGTCCCCTTGCTGCTGATTGAAGTGTCACTGCTGGCAAAGGGTGGACTCCAGAACCCATGCACCACAGTGACACTCGAAGCTGGGCTGGTGGTGGCTGAGGTGGTCTTGGGACTCTTTGCAGATGGAGGGGGTGGGTCAGTGGAGGGAAAGAGGTCAAGATTAGCGAGGAAAACTTTCTTAGGACCAAGGTAAAAGGTAGGAGAAGTGGTGATGGGAGTGGAGGAAGAGGATGTGGTTGTAGGAGAGTCAGGTGTGCTGTCTTTGGGTGCAGGTGCTTGTGCTGGAGGCTGTCGTGAGGTGGATGGCTGTTGGGTGGGTGTCTGCCTGCGTTTGTGTGTCTTGGAAGAGGGGGTGACAGACACAGTGGGAGAGGACACAGGGGACGTGTAAATGGTAGTGGGGGTGGTGACTGCACGTGTGCGGACTGTACTGGAGGGTGTGCTGGTGATGGAAGCACTGGCTGATGGTGGTGTGCATGCAGGTGTGAGTGTAGACGTCACAGGGAGGGAGGAGGGAGACGAGGAGGAGGGGGACACAGAGGTGGTAGTGACTGTTGGAATGTCTGCATCTGGGTGTTGCTTGCGTGAATGCTTGTGGGTTCTGTGGTGCTTGTGTCTGGATGAGCTGCCCTTGGGTGTTGAGGTGTGTGCAGGCTGGTCTGATGGTGTGGATGGGATAGGCTGAGGAACAGGAGACAGAGACAGGGTGGAGGCAGTCAGAAGAGGGAGGCTGGAAACAGGGACAATGGCTGCCGTCAGTGCTGAGGCCAGAGCATTGAACGATCGTTGATGGGCAGCCTGACCCGAATGAATGCCCTCCAGGTAGGCATTGCTCCGATGCACCTCCCTTTCTACCCCCTGGATGGCATTCAAAAGGGTAGTCTGCCCAACAATGATGGTATGAAGGAGGTCAATGACCTCCTCACTGAGGGCAGCAGGGGTAACAGGGGCAGGGGCTGAGGTGCCTGGGGCGAAGGAGACACCCGCCTTCCTGGCACGGAGCGTAGGCTGAGGGGCTGCTGGGAGGGCGGGGCTGGTGCGCTGGGTGGCGGCTGTACCTGTAGAGGCGGGGGGCCCGGATGTTGCCGCCACTGCTAGGGAGCTCCCATCCGAGGACGTGTCGGTGTCGCTGGTGTCACCACCGGTCCCCGTTGTGGTGCTCCCCTCGCCCTCCGGATCACTGGTGCCCTCGGTGTCTGTTCCTGGTCCCACCGGGGCCTTGTGACTTGCAGCTCCCTCGTGCTCCGATGCCAATTCTCCTCCGCCTGATGATGCTAATGCACACATGCACAAGAAGATGAAGAAGAAGGGTGCGGGGAGAAAAACGAAGACCAGGTTGAGTGCATGCAATGTCAACACCGTTGGCGGAGAGGACAGACACAGGAGCCTCATGCACTAAGCCGCGCATTCGGGGTACACTACTCAGTACTTCTGACTAGGACAACAGGTCTAGAGACGACAAACGCGCACATGTGTGATGCTGGACCATCGATAGCTGTACTTGTCACCCTACAGAGGTGGGGGCCGGGAGCACAGGGCCATGCCTAAAGGAGAGGACTACACTACAGAAAGCGCCCTGGCCTAATGTCACCCACAACCCTCCTCCCCCACCCAGACGCCTCCACTGCGCAGAGAGATAGCAGAATGTGCTGATACTCACCCCCTTGTGTCTGCTGTGATGTCCTCAAGCGCCCATCCAAATCAGGGTAGGCCACCGCCAGGATCCGGGACATCAGGGGGGTCAGGGTACGACTGGCACCCCTCCTAGGTTGGGAGGCCATCCCCAGCAGTGACTCGGCGGTCTTCCTGGTCCCGCGGCGGATGTCCTCCCACCTCTTGCGGCAGTGGGTGCCCCGTCTGACGTGGACCCCCAGGGCCCGTACTTCCTTGGCGATGGCACGCCAAATGTCCACTTTCTGATGGGCGCTGACCTATTTGACATGTACAGGGTGGGAAGGAAAAATTCATCAATTTTCTGCATGTTAGATGCGATTGGCCCCCCCTCCCGAACCTTGCCATATGGCACATGCTCTCATCTGTCGTGCGTTGCACTCCTCATTCGCCCCCCACCCCACCAACTTACATCCACCCCACTCCACACAGGCATAGCCCATTCAATGTGCACCCAGTGTACTTACCTGTTGGTCTGGAGGACCGTAGAGTAACGCATACTGGGGGAGGACCCCATCCACAAGTTTCTCCAACTCCTCAGACGTGAAGGCAGGGGCCCTTTCCCCAGTCGCAGCAGCCATTGTCACTTCCAGACCGAGGTCACAGCAGCACTTGCAGTATAGGTCCTCTACTGTGGATTATCAGGTCTCGAGTGATTAAGCAGATAGAAAATGGCGGTCATGGCCGCAGCGGTGCGTACCGCGGCGGTGCGTACCGCAACCGCCGGCGCACCTCGTCATTGGCTCCTGAAACCCATAGGCTTCAATGTTAGCCAATGCGGCTTCGTATAGCGGTCTTCGACCGCCTACAGCCACGGTGTGCCACGCCAGCGCATTGACCTCACATCCCATTGTCCCACTTCACAGGTCAGGCAGCTGCCATTTCAAGGGCCCACATGGCATAATTTGTACTGCGTCACACAGGCCTAGGCCTTGCATTGCCACACATACACGCCTTTCAATACATAGATAATCGTGTGCTATGCATGCTGTGGTGAACGTACCTGTGATTTGCTTGACTCTGTGCTCCATGTTGTCCTTCCTAGGCACCGTCCGCTGGGACTTGCGAGGAGAAGGATGAATCCTCGCGTGTACCGACCGCTGGTGGACCTGTCGACAATGGAAGAACACCATATCATACTACGATACCGACTTGACCGAGCCACTATGCATGAACTGTGTGCCCAGCTGGAGCCAGCCCTGATGTCCCCCATCCGCCAACCCACACGAATTCCCCCTCTAGTGCAGGTTCTGTCAGTCCTCCATTTTTTGGCAAGTGGTTCATTCCAGACAACAGTGGCCATGTCATCTGGAATGTCTCAGCCTATGTTTTCAAAAATATTGTCTAGAGTGTTGTCTGCCCTGACGAAACACATGCGGAGCTACATTGTATTCCCTGAGGAGGTTGATTTGGCCACTGTGAAGGGTGATTTTTATGCCCTTGGACATATCCCCAACATAATTGGTGCCATTGATGGGACCCATGTGGCTTTAGTACCCCCAAAAGACGATGAGCAGGTGTACAGAAACAGGAAAAGTTACCATTCTATGAACGTCCAGGTGATCTGTTTGGCTGACCAGTACATCTCCCATGTGAATGCCAAGTTCCCTGGGTCAGTGCATGACGCGTATGTGATGCGAAATAGCAGCATCCCTTATGTGATGGAACAGCTACAGAGACACTGTGTGTGGCTAATTGGTGACTCTGGTTACCCCAACCTGCCTTGGCTATTGACCCCAGTGAGGAATCCCCGGACCAGGGCAGAGGAACGGTACAATGAGGCCCATGGGCGAACTAGGAGGATCATAGAAAGAACCTTTGGCCTCCTGAAGGCCAGGTTTAGGTGCCTGCATATGACAGGGGGATCCCTGATGTACTCACCAAAGAAGGTGTGCCAGATCATCGTGGCCTGCTGTATGCTTCACAATCTGGCATTGCGACATCAGGTGCCTTTCCTGCAGGAGGATGGTCCAGATGGTGGTGTTGAAGCAGCTGTGGAGCCTGCGGAGAGTGAAGAGGAGGAAGATGAAGAGGACGACCCAGACAACAGGGACAGAGTTATCCAACAGTATTTTCAGTAGCACACAGGTAAGAATCACCCACGCCATTTAACATTTACTGAAAGCCCCCTGCATCTTTACTTTGTGTATTTCCCCCCAGTTCTTTTAAACTGATGTTTGATTTTCACTTCCCTTTTCAGTGCTGTATGACCCACTGCGTGACTTCTGCTTGGTTAGCCCATGGACTAATGCTTATTGACATCGGTATGTTGTCATCACAAAAATAACAGAACATTATTGATCAGTAATGTGTTATACATTTGTAAATAATACAGGCTGACTCCTGAATGATTTCAGTGCAATGAGTGATTTATTTTTAGTGCTAGATATTGGTACATGATATTAAAACGGTGATGGGTGAGGGTGGAGTTATGTCCATGGCAGAGTCCAGTTCTCGGTCGCACAGGTGCATTGTCCATATGCCTGTGGAAGGATGGAGCAGGGGCAGTTCAAGGTTGAACAGGGTGACACTGTGGGACAGTGGAATGACATCCGGGGGGATATTAGGCTGGCGGGGGTCTTGGCATCCTACTCTGTCTTCCTTTGAGATTTCAGGTTCCTCTTGCGGGGTGGTTGTTCTTCAGCAGGAGGTGGGGTTCTGGTGGGCCGTCATTCTGTGGGGGCCTCCTGACCACTAGCGCCGGCGGAGGTGGTAGGCTGTTCCTGGCTATTGACAGGGGCCCTTTGTGGTGCCACATGGTCCCGCAATGTGGTTTCTATCCGGTTGAGGGCCTGGACTATGGTCCCCATAGCGGTAGCGATGTTCCTGAGTTCATTGCTGAACCCCATGTACCGTTCCTCCTGCTGTGCCTGGATCTCGGTGAACCTGGCCAGTACCGTCGCCATCGTCTCCTGGGAGTGATGGTATGCTCCCATGATGGTGGTGAGGGCCTCTTGGAGAGTGGGTTCCCTGGGCCGGTCAACCCCCTCTGGCACAGCAGCCCTCCCAGTTGCCCTGTTTCCCCGGGCCTCTGTCCCCTGGACGGTGTGCCCACTACCACTGCCCCCAGGTCCCTGTTGTTGTTGGGGTGTTGGGTCAGCCTGGGTGCCCTGTAGTGGCGGACACACCGCTGATTGACGCGTCCGCGAGACAGAGGCACGGGCCCGCTGGGTGGGAGCTGTGCTGGTGTTCCCAGAGGGGGTTGGGTCTGCTGTGGCCTGTGTCTGTGTGTGGGGAACCGACTGTCCAGAGGTCCCCGATGGTCCGGGCTGGTCATCAGGTTCTAGGTCGACAGAGCTGCTGTCCTCGCTGGGGGCCTGTTCTGGGGGTGGGATGGACAAATCTGGACCCTCCGTGGCGGTGTGTTGGCGTTCGGGCCCTGCAGGGGTAAAGGAGTATGGTTATTGTTTCTGTGTGTGCCATGGCGTGCATTTTGAGTGCCTTTGTCCCCCAGTGATGGCATTCCCTTGTGGGAGGTGTTGTGAGGGTGGTGGGGGGGGGGTGTATGGGTATGTGCAATGGTCGTGCTTTGGTGGTGGCTGTCTATGGTTTGTGTTGGCATTCAGTGGTTGGTGTTGTTTAGGGTGGGTTGTGCTGGTGAGACATTGGCAGGGAGGTTGTGTGCTGGGGGGTTGAGATTGGGGGTGAGGGGGGGTTGGCATGCTGGTGGTTGGGGGGGGTGAAGTAGTTGAGATTCGACTTACCAGAGTCGATTCCTGCGTGTACTCCAGCGAGGCCATCAGGATACAGGATGTTTACCACCTCTTGCTCCCATGCTGTGAATTGGGGTGGAGTGGGTGGGGGTCCGCCGCCAGTCTTCTGCACAGCGATGTTGTGCCTTGAGATCATCGAGCGCACCTTCCCCCGTAGGTCATTCCATCGCTTTCTGATATCTTCCCGATTTCTGGAATGCTGTCCCACAGCGTTGACCCTGTCTACGATCCTTTGCCATAGCTCAGCCTTCCTTGCTATAGTGGTGTGCTGCACCTGTGTGCCGAAGAGCTGGGGCTCAACCCTTATAATTTCCTCCACCATGACCCTGAGTTCTTGGTCCGAGAACCTGGGGTGTCTTTGGGGTGCCATGGGGTGGGGTGGATGAGGTGTGGGGTGGTGTTTGTGGTGATGTGCGTGGTGATATGTGGTGATGTGTGCGTAGATGTGGTGTGGGTGATGAAGTTGGGTTCCTGTGTGTGTTGGGGTTTTCGATTGCTGTGCTCGCTCTCTCTATCTCTATCTCTATCGCCTTCTCTCCGATTTCCAACTAGTGGGGGTGTGTGGGTGATGTGGGTGTGTGTTTTATAGTTGATTGGATGTGTGGGAGTGTTGTTTGTATGTGTGTCAGGTGTGTGTATTTCAAATTGTCCAATGTGGCTGTGTTTTGGAGCTGTGTGTGTATTTTGAGCGCGGCGGTGTGTACCGCCAATGGAATACCGCGGTTGAAAGACCGCCGCGTGGATTCGTGGGTCAGAATGGCATGGGCGTGTTTGTTTTGGCGTGACGGTGGAGGTTTGGTCATCTCCAGTTTTCCGCGGCCCGCTGATGAGGCGGCCTTCCTTGGATGTCGGATTGTTGGCGGTTTCACAGTTGGTGGTCAGAATGACCGTGGCGGTTTGCCGCGGCGGTAGAATGGCGGACTTCTGACCGGCGGTAAGGGCCTTTTACCACCGAGGTCAGAATGACCCCCTATGTCTGGAAACTCTTCCATCATGTTGTACCAGAACCTGCACCCCAAGATATTATACTGGACAGAACCCATAGGGTTGGGAGACCCGCTACATCCCCTGGGCAACCTCAAGATATCTTGACCTGCCTTCAACAAAAAGACACCATTATGGCAGCAGCGCAGGATGGCAATCACATAGACTTTGAAGGCAACAAGGTCTGGTTATATCAGGATCTCTCACCCATTACCCTGCAACATCACTGCCAACTGCGACCTACCCCGGAACTTCTCCAAAAGAAAGGTGTGCTCTATTGATCGGGTCATCCCTTTCGCCTCACATTCATTTGGGACAATGAGACACATAGGGGGTGATTCTAACCCTGGCGGTCGGTGATAAAGCGGCGGCCAACCCGCCAACAGGCCGGCGGTCAAAAAAATGCAATTCTGACCCTGGCGGGAACCGCCAACACAGCCCACCGCATTAACACTCCGACCGCCACGGCGGAACAAACAAACAGTGCGGCGGTCACCGCCAACAGCCAGGCGGCAGACAATGTACCGCCCACCCTATCACGACCCACCAATCCGCCACCTTTTCCGGGGCGGGAGCCCCGCCGATAAAAACACGGCGGAAACAGACATTTTCAATGGAAAACGCTCACCTCGAGACACTCCACGCGGAATCCGGACAGCATGGAACCCGAATTGAACATCATACCTGCTCTCGTCTACCTGCTCATCTACCACGAGTACGAACTCCGGCGCAGAGGTCAACGGTGAGTACTGCACCTACGACACACGGGAGGGGGGAGGACGAAAGGTTACGGGCATACACATATGCGAACCCCCCACCCCCCCCAATATGTACACACCAATGCAGAGCAGGAAGTCACAGTGACACCACACAAACACCCTTTAAAAATACAATGACACAACCAAATTTGGAATAAATATTTATGTACAAAAAAAGCACCTGGAAATAATTGAGCAACCGTGAAAAATATTTACAAAAACCAAAAATATATACACATCAGTGTATCACTGAAGTAACAAGTCCTGCACATCCTACGAATCTAACATGTCCGTGGGCCAATGTTCTGCGAAACAAGGGCAAAGCCCACACACGAGACCTGAGTCCTTTGGAGAGAACACTGCAGGGGCATCTGATGTTAAAACTACAGGCACCTCAGAGGGAAGGGAAGGGGGGGCCACCACAGCCACATGAGTCCACGACGCCAGATCCACGAGGAGCCACCATGCCCACTGCACCATCCTGGGGAGTGCAAAGCCACAGTCTCTCAATGTCTCTACAGTGGGTGGGCTGCCCACTGCACCATCCTGGGGAGTGCAAAGCCACAGTCTCTCAATGTCTCTACAGTGGGTGGGCTGCCCACTGCACCATCCTGGGGAGTGCAAAGCCACAGTCTCTCAATGTCTCTACAGTGGGTGGGCTGCCCACTGCACCATCCTGGGGAGTGCAAAGCCACAGTCTCTCAATGTCTCTACAGTGGGTGGGCTGCCCACTGCACCATCCTGGGGAGTGCAAAGCCACAGTCTCTCAATGTCTCTACATTGGATGGGCTGCCCACTGCACCATCCTGGGGAGTGCAAAGCCACAGTCTCTCAATGTCTCTACAGTGGGTGGGCTGCCCACTGCACCATCCTGGGGAGTGCAAAGCCACAGTCCATCCGGTGGATGACAGTCTCCACTGGTCAAGGAGGAGGCATGGTGGGCACAGTGAACCATAAACAGTGCCTGAGAGGGCGGGACCCAGCGCAGCGGTGCATGACATGGCGATGTCCAGCGGAGCGGTGCCTGAGAGGAAGGGCCCAGCGGAGCGGTGCTTGAGATGAAGGGCCCAGCGGAGCGGTGCTTGACAGGAAGGGCCCAGCGGAGCGGTGCCTGAGAGGAAGGGCCCAGCGGAGCGGTGCTTGAGATGAAGGGCCCAGCGGAGCGGTGCTTGAGATGAAGGGCCCAGCGGAGCGGTGCTTGAGAGGAAGGGCCCAGCGGAGCGGTGCTTGACAGGAAGGGCCCAGCGGAGCGGTGCTTGAGATGAAGGGCCCAGCGGAGCGGTGCTTGAGATGAAGGGCCCAGCGGAGCGGTGCTTGAGATGAAGGGCCCAGCGGAGCGGTGCTTGAGAGGAAGGGCCCAGCGGAGCGGTGCTTGACAGGAAGGGCCCAGCGGAGCGGTGCCTGAGAGGAAGGGCCCATCGGAGCGGTGCTTGAGATGAAGGGCCCAGCGGAGCGGTGCTTGAGATGAAGGGCCCAGCGGAGCGGTGCTTGAGATGAAGGGCCCAGCGGAGCGGTGCTTGAGAGGAAGGGCCCAGCGGAGCGGTGCTTGACAGGAAGGGCCCAGCGGAGCGGTGCTTGAGACGGCGGGGCCCTGTTCAGCGGTGCTCTTCTGCACGGCGGGGCCCTGTTCAGCGGTACCTGTCTTCACGGCGGGGCCCTGTTCAGCGGTACCTGTCTTCACGGCGGGGCCCTGTTCAGCGGTGCTCTTCTGCACGGCGGGCCCTGTTCAGCGGTACCTGTCTTCACGGCGGGGCCCTGTTCAGCAGTACCTGTCTTCACGGCGGGGCCCTGTTCAGCGGTGCTCTTCTGCACGGCGGGGCCCTGTTCAGCGGTACCTGTCTTCACGGCGGGGCCCTGTTCAGCGGTACCTGTCTTCACGGCGGGGCCCTGTTCAGCAGTACCTGTCTTCACGGCGGGGCCCTGTTCAGCGGTGCTCTTCTGCACGGCGGGGCCCTGTTCAGCGGTGCTCTTCTGCACGGCGGGGCCCTGTTCAGCGGTACCTGTCTTCACGGCGGGGCCCTGTTCAGCGGTGCTCTTCTGCACGGCGGGGCCCTGTTCAGCGGTGCTCTTCTGCACGGCGGGGCCCTGTTCAGCGGTGCTCTTCTGCACGGCGGGGCCCTGTTCAGCGGTACCTGTCTTCACGGCGGGGCCCTGTTCAGCGGTACCTGTCTTCACGGCGGGCCCTGTTCAGCGGTGCTCTTCTGCACGGCGGGGCCCTGTTCAGCGGTGCTCTTCTGCACGGCGGGGCCCTGTTCAGCGGTACCTGTCTTCACGGCGGGGCCCTGTTCAGCGGTGCTCTTCTGCACGGCGGGGCCCTGTTCAGCGGTACCTGTCTTCACGGCGGGGCCCTGTTCAGCGGTGCTCTTCTGCACGGCGGGGCCCTGTTCAGCGGTACCTGTCTTCACGGCGGGGCCCTGTTCAGCGGTGCTCTTCTGCACGGCGGGGCCCTGTTCAGCGGTACCTGTCTTCACGGCGGGGCCCTGTTCAGCGGTGCTCTTCTGCACGGCGGGGCCCTCTTCAGCGGTACCCGTCTTCACGGCAGGGCCCTGTTCAGCGGCGCTCTTCTGCACGGCGGGGCCCTCTTCAGCGGTACCTGTCTTCACGGCGGGGCCCTGTTCAGCGGTACCTGTCTTCACGGCGGGGCCCTGTTCAGCGGTGCTCTTGCAGTATGTCAAGGGAGTCAGACCTGGCCTGGACACCCTGCTCACTCGCCCTCCGACCGTGCTGTGTCAGGCCCCTTCGGGGAGTGAGTCCTGGGCCCTTTGGTGTCGTCCCTTGCAGCCGGGATGGGGCTTGTAGGGCCCTCCTGCTCCGCGCTCCTGGTGGTTGTCCTCTCCGCCCTGCTGTCCTTCCGCTCCTTAGATGGGGCTCTCGGCCCCTTGCCTTCCCTGGCTGCTGTGGCCGGTGAAGTGGCCGGAGTCACGTCCTTGGGGGCAGCCGTCTCTGTCCGCTCACGGCGGCCCTTCAATTTCCGGGTCCTCTTGCCTGGGGGCGGGGCTGGCTGTCCCCTTGCTGCTCACCGAAGTGTTACTGCCGCCAAAGGGTGGACTCCACATGCCATGCACCACTTGCACTGTAGAAGTTGGGCTGGTGGTGGCTGAGGTGCCCTTGGGACTTTTCCCAGTTGGAGGGGGTGGGTCGGGGGAGGGAAAGAGGTCAAAATTGTAGATGTAATATTTCTTGGGACCAAGGTAAGAGGTAGGAGTAGTGGTGAGAGAAGTGGAGGAAGAGGATGTGGTTGTATGAGAGCCAGGTGTGCTGTCCTTGGGTGCAGGTGACTGGGACGTAGGCTGTGGTGAGGTGGTTGGCTGTTGTTTGGGTGTCTGCCTGCGTTTATGTGTCTTGGAAGAGGGGGTGACAGACACAGTGGGAGAGGACGTGTAAATGCCAGTGGGGGTGGTGACTGCAGGTGTGCGGACTGTAGTGGAGGGTTTGCTGGTGGTGGAAGAACTGGCTGATGTTGGGGTGCATGCAGGTGTGAGTGTAGACGTCACAGGGAGGGAGGAGGGAGACGAGGAGGACGGGGACACAGAGGTGGTAGTGACTGTTGATATGTCTGCATCTGTGTGTTGCTTGGGTGAATGCTTGTGTTTTCTGTGGTGCTTATGTTTGGATGAGCTGGCCTTGGGTGTTGAGGTGTGTGCAGGCTGGTCTGATGGTGTGGATGGGATAGGTTGAGGTACAGGAGACAGAGAAAGGGTGGAGGCAGATAGAAGAGGGAGACTGGAGACAGGGACAATAGCTGCCGTCAGTGCTGAGGCCAGAGCAGTGAACGTTCGTTGATGGGCAGCCTGACCCGAATGAATGCCCTCCAGGTAGGCATTGCTCCGATGCACCTCCCTTTCCACCCCCTGGATGGCATTCAGAAGGGTAGTCTGCCCAACAATGACCGTCCTCACCAGGTCAATGAGCTCCGCACTGAGGGCAGCAGGGGTAACAGAGGCAGGGGCTGAGGTGCCTGGGGCGAAGGAGACGCGCGCCTTCCTGGCCGAGCGGCCACGGAGCGAAGACTGAGGGGCTGCTGGGAGGGCGGTGCTGGTGCGCTGGGTGGCGGCTGTACCTGTTGTTGTGGGGGCACAGATGGTGCCGCCACCGCTAGGGAGCTCCCAAACGAGGACGTGTCCGTGTCGCTGGTGTCTCCACCGGCCCCCGTTGTGGTGCTCCCCTCGCCCTCCGGATCACTGGTGCCCTCGGTGTCTGTGTCAGTGCCCACCGGGGCCTGGTGACCTGCAGCTCCCTCCTGCTCCGACGCCAAATCTCCTCCGCCTGATGATGCTAAAACAAAAGAAGACAAAGATTTAGGGTGGGGGGAGAAATTAAACAAAGTTGAGTGCATGCCTTAGCAATACCCTTTGCGGAGAGGACAGACACAGGTGGCTCGTGCACTAAGTCGCGAACTTGGGGTACACTACTCAGTACTTCTGACTAGGCAAACAGGTCTAGGGACAACAGACGCGCACATGTGTGATGCTGGAGCATGGGTAGCTGCACTTGGCACCCTACAGAGGTGGGGGGCGGGGGCACAGGGCCATGCCTAAGGGAGAGGACTACACTACAGAGAGCGCCCTGGCCTAATGTCACCCACAGCCCTCCTCCCCCACCCAGACGCCTCCACTGCGCATACAGATAGGAGAATGTGCAGATACTCACCCCCTTGTGTCTGCTGTGCTGTCCTCAAGCGCCCATCCAAATTAGGGTAGGCCACCGCCAGGATCCGGGACATCAGGGGGGTCATGGTGCGACTGGCACCCCTCCTAGGTCGGGAGGCCATCCCCAGCAGTGTTTCTGCGGTCTTCCTCGTTCCGCGGCGGATGTCCTCCCACCTCTTGCGGCAGTGGGTGCCCCGTCTGTTGTAGACCCCCAAGTTCCGGACTTCCTTGGCGATGGCACGCCAAATATCGATTTTCTGATGGGCGCTCACCTGTTTGACATGTACAGGATGGGAAAGAGAAACCGTCACATATCTGCATGTTTGGAGTACATGCCCCCCCCTCCCCAACCTTGCCATGGTTCCCATTCTCTCATCTGTCGTGCGTTGCACTCCTCATTCCCTCCACACCCCACCAACTTACATCCCCCCCACTCCACACAGGCATAACCCATTCAATGTGCACTGAGTGTACTCACCTGTTGGTCTGGAGGACCGTAGAGTAGCGCATACTGGGGGAGGACCCCATCCACGAGCTTCTCCAACTCTTCTGAACTGAAGGCGGGGGCCCTTTCACCAGTAGCAGCAGCCATTGTCACTTCCAGACCGAGTTCACAGCAGCACTTGCAGTATAGGTCCTCTCCTGTGGATGATCAGGTCTCGAATGATTGAGCAGATAGAAAATGGCGGTCACGCCCTCGGCGGTGCGCACCGCGGCGGTGCGTACCACGACCGCCGGCGCACATCGTCATTGGCTCCTGAAACCCATAGGCTTCAATGTTAACCAATGCGTCTTCGCACAGTGGTCTTCGACCGCCTACCGCCACGGTGTGCCCCGCCAGCGCAGTGACCTCACATCCCATTGTCCCACTTCACAGGTCAGGCATCGGCCATTTCAAGGGCCCACATGGCTTAATTTCTAATGCGTCACACAGGCCTAGGCCTTGCAATGGCACACATACAGACATATCAAACCATACATTTACCTGTACTGTGCAAGCTGTGTTGTACGTACCTGTGAGTGGATTGACTCTGTACTCCATATTCTCCTTCCTAGGCACCGTCCGCTGGGACTAGCGATGAGAAGGAGGAATCCTCGCGTGTACCGGCCGCTGGTGGACCTGTCGACAATGGAAGAACGCCATATAATACTACGATACCGACTTGACCGAGCCTCCATCCATGAACTGTGTGCCCAGCTGGAGCCAGCCCTGATGTCCCCCATCCGCCAACCCACAGGAATTCCCCCTCTAGTACAGGTTCTGTCTGTCCTCCATTTCTTTGCAACTGGCTCATTCCAGACAACAGTGGCCATGTCATCTGGGATGTCTCAGCCTATGTTTTGCAAGATCTTATCCAGAGTGTTGTCTGCCCTGATGAAACTCATGCGGAGCTACATCATTTTCCCAGAGGAGGGTGATTTGCCTACAGTGAAAGCTGATTTCTATGCCCTTGGACACATCCCCAACATCATTGGTGCAATTGATGGGACCCATGTGGCTTTAGTCCCCCCAAATGACGATGAACAGGTGTGCAGGAACAGGAAGAATTACCATTCAATGAATATCCAGGTGGTCTGTTTGGCTGACCAGTACATCTCCCATGTAAATGCCAAGTTCCCAGGGTCAGTGCATGACGCGTATGTTATGCGAAATAGCAGCATTCCCTATGTGATGGACCAGCTACAGAGACAGCGTGTGTGGCTAATAGGTGACTCTGGTTACCCCAACCTGCCGTGGCTATTGACCCCAGTGAGGAATCCCAGGACCAGGGCAGAGGAACGGTACAATGAGGCCCATGGGCGTACTAGGAGGGTGATTGAGCGAACCTTTGGGCTCCTGAAGGCCAGATTTAGGTGCCTGCATATGACAGGTGGATCCCTAATGTACTCACCAAAGAAGGTGTGCCATATCATCGTGGCGTGCTGTATGCTTCACAACCTGGCTTTGCGACGCCAGGTGCCTTTCCTGCAGGAGGATGGTCCAGATGGTGGTGTTGTAGAAGCCGTGGAGCCTGTGGAGAGTGAAGAGGAGTAAGACTCTGAGGACGACACAGACAATAGGGACAGAGTGATACAACAGTATTTCCAGTAACACACAGGTAAGAATCACCCACGCCATTTCACAATTGCTTATAGCCTCCTGCATCTGTACTTTCTGTAGTTCCCCACAGATGTTTTTCATTAATTTTTGCCTTTCCCTTCCCTTCTCAGTGCTGTCTGACTCAGTACCTGACTTCTGCTTGGTTCGCCCATGAAATACAGCGTATTGACATTGGTATGTTGTCATGACTAATTGACAGAACAGAAATTGAACAGTAATATGTAATACATTAGTTAATAATACAGCATGACTCAAAACAGATTTGTGTGCAAAATGTGATTTATTTACAGTGCTAGATATCGGTACATGTGATTCTAAGGGTGATGGGTGAGGGTGGAGGAATATCCATGGCAGAGTCCAGTTCTCAGTCTCACAGGTGCATTGTCCTTTTGCCTGTGGAAGGATGGAGCATAGGCAGTTCATGGTTGGACAGGGTGGCAATGTGGGACAGTGGGAAGACTTGAGGGGGTATGTCCTGCTGGCGGGGGTCTTGACATCCTACTCTGTCTTTTTTTTTGGTCTCAGGCTCCTCTTACGGGGTGGTTGTTCTTCAGCAGGAGGTGGGGTTCTGGGGGGCTGTCGAGGTGTTGGGACCTCCTGTCCACTAGCGCCGGCGGAGGTGGTAGGCTGTTCCTGGTCCGGGCTAGTGACAGGGGCCCTGTGTGGTGCACCATGGTCCCGCAACGCGTCCTCTATCCTGTTGAGGGCCAGGACGATGGTCCCCATTGCAGTGCCGATGATTCTCAGCTCCTCCCTGAACCCCATGTAGCGTTCCTCCTGCTGTGCCTGGATCTCAGTGAACCTGGCCAGTACCGTCGCCATCGTTTCTTGGGAGTGGTGGTAGGCCCCCATGAGGGTGGTGAGGGCCTCTTGGAGAG
Organism: Pleurodeles waltl; assembly: GCF_031143425.1. Lineage (NCBI taxonomy): Eukaryota > Metazoa > Chordata > Amphibia > Caudata > Salamandridae > Pleurodeles > Pleurodeles waltl. The sequence continues at coordinate 972,225,505 of NC_090437.1, forward strand.
TGGGTTCCCTGGGCCTCTCCTCCCCCCCCTGTCGCACAGCAGCCCTCCGAGCTGCCCGGTTTCCCCCGGCCTCTGTCCCCTGGACGGTGTGCCCGCTACCACTGCCCCCAGGTCCCTGTTGTTGTTGGGGTGTTGGGTTAGCCTGGGTGCCCTGTAGTGGCAGACACACCGCTGATTGAGCTGTCCTAGAGACAGAGGCATGGGCCCGCTGGGTGGGAGCTGTGCTGGTGTTGGCAGAGGGGGTCGGGTCTGGTGTGGCCTGTGGCTGCCTGAGGGGAACCGACTGCCCAGAGGTCCCGATGGTCCGGGCTGGTCATCAGGTTCACTGTCGACAGAGCTGCTATCCTCAGTGTGGGCCTGTTCCGGTGGTGGGATGGACACTTCTGGACCCTCCTGGCTGGTGTGTTGTCATTCGGGTCCTGCATGGGGTAAGAGAGTTTGGTTATTGTTTCTGTGTGTGCAATAGCGTGCGTGTTATGGGTGCCCTTGTCCCCCAGTGCAGGCATTCCCTTGAGGGAGGTGTTGTGAGGGTAGTTAGTGGGGGGGGGGGTTAGTGCAGTGGTCATGCTTAGGTGATGGGTGCCCATGATTTGTGTTGGCATGCAGGAGTTGGTGTTGGGATGGGTGGGTTGTGCTGGTGAGACATTGTCAGGGAGGATGTGTGCTGGGGGGTTGGGGGTGAGGGTGGGGGTGTGGGTTGGCATGCTGGTGGGGTGGGGGGGATATAGTAGTTGAGATTGGACTTACCAGAGTCCATTCCTCCGGCTACTCCAGCGAGGCCCTGAGGATGCAGGATGTTCAAGACGTCTTGCTCCCACGATGTAAATTCGGGAGGGGTGGGTGGGGGTCCGCCGCCAGTCTTCTGGACCGCGATGTTGTGCCTGGAGACCATCGATCGGACCTTCCCCCGTAGGTCGTTCCATCTTTTGCGGATGTCCTCCCTATTCCTGGGATGCTGTCCCACCGCGTTGACCCTGTCCACGATCCGCTGCCATAGCTCCGCCTTCCTGGCTATACTGGTGTGCTGCACCTGCGAGCCGAAGAGCTGGGGTTCCACTCTTAGGATTTCCTCCACCATGACCCGGAGTTCTTGGTCCGAAAAGCGTGGGTGCCTTTGGGGTGCCATGGGGTGGTGTGGGTGAGGTGTGGGGTGCTGTATGTGATGAGGAGTATGTTGGTGAGTGGTGCTTTGTGCTACTATGTGGTGTGTGTGATGGTGTAGTGTGCCTCAGTGTGTCTTGCTATGGATTGTCTGCTGTGTCTCTCTCTCCTTCTCTCAGTAATTATGGTCGCAGGGGTTTGTGGGTGATGTGGGTGTGTGTTTTATAGTTGGTTGATTGTGTGGGAGTGGTGTGTGTATGTGTATCAGGTGTGTGTATTTCAAATTGTCCAATGTGGCTGTGTTTTGGTGATGTGTGTGTATTCTGACCGCGGCGGTGTGTAGCGCCAATGGAATACCGCGTTTGAATGACCGCCGTGTGGATTCATGGGTCGTAATGGCATGGGTGTATTTCTGTTGGCGTGACGGTGGAGGTTTGGTCATCTCCAGTTTATCGCTGCCCGCTGATGTGGCGGGCTGCAGTGGAGGACGGATTTTTGGAGGTTTGGCCGTTGTGGGTCAGAATGACCGTGGCGGTTAACCGCGGCCGCTGCGGTGTTATGGCGGTCTTCTGACCGGCGGTAAGGGCCTTTTACCGCCGAGGTCAGAATGACCCCCATAGTGTTGGTGCCTTGGAAGAGTTACAGGCAATACTGCCTATCGCGAACCAACGAAGCGAAGACGTGTCCCCCATGCCAATGCAGAGCCCCCCACGCTCATCTGTGTCCTTCAGGCACTCTGTGAGAAAGAAAAAGGTGAGAGGGGTTAGACCCACCGAAATGGAGAGCTGGAGCGAACAAGCAGCCCTTCTTTGACAGCTGAATCCCTGGGATACGGCCTCTGACCCAGAAAACAACTAAGATCTGGTCGCACAGCTATGATGGTCCTGAAGGTCCTAACACTGTGTTAACTGGCTGTCCCGCACGACACATGGAAGGGCAGTTCATATGGACCTCATCTTCTCAGTTCAGGAATGACACACGCTGACGGAAGAGACTCCCACTTCATAGAAGCGACCTCTGCTCTGTCTGTTATGCTCCAACATGGACCCCAATCTGTTTGTTTGATGGGGTGCTCGGAGAGACCACTTTGGTTGTATTTCCTCCTCTTATTTCTGGTAGTCTATGCTACCTCTCTACTCCTTTTATCCTACCTAACATTGCAAGCGAGAAATAGATGGTATACTATACCTACCTGCGAGATGCTAGATGGTCCTACTCAGACAACCTAGGTCAGCCTCACAGGCACACACCCCCTCACAGTCTTCTCAATAGTACACATTTTCTGTTATAACATGTGGGGGCTTAATGCACCCGCAAAATATTTAGCATTTTCGTCTTTGCTTTGAGAATCCAAATGTGATATATGTCTGCTACTAGAGATTCACCTCTTACAGGCAGACTGGAAGTGTCTACAGTCTAAGTGGTATGACCTGCAATATTTTTTCCTCTGGCATGGGGAAAAAGGCAGGTGTGGTCATCCTCCTGGCCTCCCATTTCCCGGGCAAGGAGGTCCAGACACAGGCTGACATCCCCAGTAGGGTCTTATCCCTCCACATTACATTACAACAATACACCTGTACACTTGCTACTCTCTATGCACCTAGTGAACATCAGGAGGTGTTTATTCTAGAAGCACTGGGTCGGCTGACGGCCACCACAGATAAGGATGTCCTAATTGGAAGGGACTTCAACTTAGTGCCCGATACAGGACTGGATAGATCTGTGCAACGGGTGGGTCAAACATGAGCATTTTCCGCACAGCGTTTGGAACATCTGACTAAATACAGGCTTACAGATGTCTGGCGCAGCCGCCACCCCACTGGAAGAGATTACACTTTCTTTTCGCCTTCACATCTGACGTATGCATGAATAGATCTCTATCCAGCTACACCTCAACTCTTGCAATCCATCTTTCATGTAGACATAGGGATGGCGGCACTCTCAGACCATGCCCCTCTTCACATTACCATAAATCTCCCAGGCCTAGACCCTGAACACCACACTTGGCACCTTAATCATTGACTCTTAACTAGCACAGCACATGTCACAGAGTTATCTGGCCCCATTTCCGAATTTCTGGGACACAACAACCCCCAGACACGCCCATTGCAATGCTCTGGGACACATTGAAAGCTGTCCCTCGCGGCCCTCTAGCGATGCGCCTTAATAGAGACCGGAGAGATAAAAGAGCTTTGCTTGAGGGACAGGTGAAAGAACTAGAAATAGAACACAATTGGACACGGTCTCATAACATACGCCAACCATTAAATACAGCTCGCAAACAACTTTGGACAGAGTGTCATATAAACTTGTGCTCACCAAACAAAAATGTAGGGAGTAATAAAGCTGGATGACCCTAGCACTCTGCTTGCCGTCTAACAACAGGGTGCAGGCCTGGATCAGGATGAACAAATTGCCCACTCCTTCGAGCTCTACGTCACTGACCACTTAACGGAGGAGGATTTTTTGCCATACCTAGTGCACACTCCGCTGGAGCACCTACCTCCATCAGACGCTTACGTTTGGACCAGGATATCAGGGAAGAAGTGAGGTCAGCAATTTCCCTAAGGCAGTGGTTCGGGTGAATGGGCTAACATCCTCCCCCTTTCAGATTGCTCGGTGCACCAGACAAGATTGCCCATTATCTCCTCTACTTTTTGCACTGTATATGGAGCCCTTCGACAAACGTATCCATCGAAACTCACAATAACTGGCATTCAGGTGAGGGGAACAGAACACAAGTTAGCTCTCTAAGCAGAAGATGTCATAGTGGCCTTGGTGCATCCCCTTCAGTCTTTGCCCCCGCTGGTGGAGGAGTTGGTGGCTTTTGGAAAGGCCTCTGGGTTTAAGATGAACCTACAAAAATCTCAGATCCTAAAATTGACAGCTCCAGCGGTGGATCGAAGTCTTCTACAATGCCGCTTTCCCTTCTCCTGTGCTGCATAAGGTGTGGTGTATTTGGGACCACGTATTCACTCTACAACGGTTCAAACTGCTGCATCTAACTATGGCACTTTGCTGTCAAACACGCGTGCAGACCTTCACTCCTGGAGGGCCTATGCACTATCCTGGCTAGGCCGTTTTGCAGCAGTTAAGATTACATTGCTACCCAAAATACTATACGTCATGCAGACGTTGCCCTTGATCCCCCCACAAGAACTCACAAAATTACAATGACACATAGAGGACTACATTTGGGAAGGGAAAAAAGCATGCATGGCCAACAAACAAGCTTACCTGACCCCGGGGGCGGGAGGCCTGGGGATCACTCACCTTGCGCATTACTACCAGGCCGCTCAACTGTGGTATCTGGTAGAGTGGACCAGACCCCTCACGGAAAAACACTGGTGCTTCATTGATCAGACCGTCGCAGGCATACACATATGGAAGATACCCTGGCTACCTAACCACCATATACCACTGGGAGTTTACATTTCTGCTTTTTTAAGAGCCACAATGGGAGTCTAGGACAAGGTACAGACAGGCAGATTTCCTTTCACCCAAATCTCCCCTCTCACTCCAATCATAGGTAGTCTGGATTTTCCCCCCGTTTATTGTGGGTCCAGTTATGAGGTGTGGCAGCCAGCCCATTGAAAGAGGATTGCCGACTTGTTTGATGAGTCGAGCCTTCTAACCTTTGCACAGATCCAACAACAATATGGTATTCCTGAAGCCGCCCAGTGGCAACATCTGCCCCTCTGCCATTGGGCCACTCAGCCTTCCGATCAGCCACATGCTAGTCACCGGCTACCCCCCCTTCGAAAAAAGGCTTCTGACTAGATGTTCCGATAAGCACTTAATCACTGATAACTACACTTTCCTAACACTATACAGGCTCCACCGGTATCCTCCGCACAAAGGCGTTGGGAGAGGGAGCACTCCTTCACACCTAGGGAGTGGTCAGAAATTCTCAAATGGGCTAATTCATCAGCACGCAGCACCTTGGACAAAGAGACCCTTCTTAAGGTGGTACACTATTGGTACTATAAATCGGCACGGGTTGCCCGATGGAGGAGGGATGGGGATGCCCACTGCTGGCGAGGCTGCAGTCAAGAGGGAACCTTGACACACCTCCTCTGGAGATGCCCGTAACTTCACCGCTATTGGTCTGAAGTCTTAGACACCATTGACACAATGTATGACATAACGATCCCTAGATTTCTGAGCTAAATCCTTTTAGTCCTTCTGGATGTCTTAAACTACCCCTTGAAATCCTTACGGGGACGAGCAGTTAGATTGGCCCTATATGCTGCTAAACAGGCTTTGTTAACACGATGAAGCACTGACATCATACCCACACACTTAGATTGGCTATATAGACTTTGGGATCTACTCGGTATGGAGAAGTTGATGGCCACAGTCGAACAAACATTAACACCATTTGCTAAAACATGGGGGCCGTGTTTGCAATACCTCTCACAAGAATTCGTAGAACTCACATGCCCTGCCTATTTATGGATTCTCTTTCTCACACCCACAGACTCAATTCCGGCCTCACAAAAGACATAGGGAGTCATTACAACCCTGGCGGACGGTGTTAAAGCGGCAGTAATACCGCAAACAGGCCGGCGGAACAAAAAAGGGAATCATGACCGTGGCGGAAACCGCCAACATAGACAGCCACTTTAACACTCCGACCGCCACGGCAGTACAGACAAGCAGCGTGGCGGTCACCGCCAACAGACAGGCGGGAGACAATGTACCGCCCACAGTATCACAACCCGCCAATCCGCCACCTTTTCCGGGGCGGATTCACCGTGGATAAAAACACGGCGGAAACAGCTTTTGCAATGGGAAAACGCTCACCTTCTACACATCCCACGAGGAAGGAGGACACCATGGAGCCGGAATTACAAATCCTACCTGCCCTTGTCTTCCTGCTCATTTACGAACACCAGCAACGGCGGCGGCGAAGACACCGGTGAGTACTGCACCTACGACATAGGGGAGGGGGGAGGCAAAAGTCACGGACACACACGCAACACCCCCACCCCCACCCTCACCCTCGCACATTACAACACACACACCAATGCATTTCCCAAATCACAGGGACAACCCACAACCCCCCCGGAAGAATGCAAAGACCAAAGGAAATCCGTTCAAAAATTGTAATGTATCAAAATACAGTTACCAAATATATATAGATATATATACACATTCCAGCTCTTATACATTCTGAGAAGTAGTGCAGGTATGCACATATCAATGTCCGTGCACCACTGGGCCAAAAATGCATGGGCGAGGCCCACATTAGATACCTGTCCACAAACGGAGAGAACACTGCTGGGGCATCAGATAGAAATACAACAGGCACCTCAGGGGGAAGGGAAAGGGGGGGGGGGCACCTCAGCCGGATGACAGTACCATACCAAATCCACAACAGGGCTCCATGCCCACTGTTCCATCCTGGGGAGTGCAAAGCCACAGTCTCTCAAGTCTCTACAGTGGTTGGTTTGCCCACTGTTCCATCCTGGGGAGTGCAAAGCCACAGTCTCTCAAGTCTCTACAGTGGTTGGTTTGCCCACTGTTCCATCCTGGGGAGTGCAAAGCCACAGTCTCTCAAGTCTCCACAGTGGTTGGTTTGCCCACTGTTCCATCCTGGGGAGTGCAAAGCCACAGTCACTCAAGTCTCTACAGTGGTTGGTTTGCCCACTGTTCCATCCTGGGGAGTGCAAAGCCACAGTCTCTCAAGTGGATGACAGTCTCCACTGGTTCTGGAGGTGAACTGATGCCCAGAGTGCTTCATCCTGTTAAGGACAGACGGAGTGGATGCATGTCTCCACTGGTTCTGGAGGGGGAATGGTGCCCACACTGCATCAGGCTCCCCGTGACGCTTCCTGTTCCGTCACTGTCCCAGCTGTACATGGGATAACGATGCTTGATGTGGCGGTGTTTTCATTCTTCAGCGGTGCTCTGCCCTGTTCAGCGGTGCTTTGCCATGTTCAGCGGTCTTCACCATGGCGGTGAGTTCCTTGTTCAGCGGTGCTTTGCCATGGCGGTCTCTGACCTGTTCAGCGGTCCTCTGCCCTGTTCAGCGGTGCTTTGCCATGGCGGTCTCTGACCTGTTCAGCGGTCCTCTGCCCTGTTCAGCGGTGCTTTGCCATGGCGGTCTCTGACCTGTGCATTGGTGTGCGGGGCTGTGGCTGCCGGGGCCCTCCTGGGTACTGACTCCGGCGGTGGTCTCCTACCAGTGACGATACTCCTGCCCTCCTGGGCACTGACTCCAGCGGTGGTCTCCTGACCAGTGACGATACTCCTGCCCTCCTGGGCACTGACTCCGGCGGTGGTCTCCTGACCAGTGACGACAGTGCTGGCGGTGGCGTCCCGTCCGCCGGAGAGGATGGCGCCCTCCTCCGCTGTGCTGCTCTTACCAGACTGCGCAGACTTCTTCTGGCACTTCACAACCTTAGGAGGAGTCACAGCTGACTCTGCAATCCCCCTGGGACCCTTGTGAGCAGTTTTTCCGCCAGGAATCTTCACCCTGTCCCGTCGGGCACTTTCCAACTTGAGATGCTTTACAGGGGGTGGACTGGCAGTCCTTTTCTCCATGCCACACTGCCTGCCCTGGTGGCCGGTGCACTCCACACACCTTGAACACGCACCACTGGTAGTGGAGTCTTTTTGGCTGAGGCGCTACTACGTGGCTTATGAATTGGAGGGGTGGGGGCAAAGAGGTCAAAGTTGCTGAGGGAGAGTTTCTGACGAACACTGGGATGGGTAGCTGGAGGGGGTCTGGGAGTGGAGGAGGAGGAGGTGGTTGTAGGAGGTGTCTGTAGGAAAGTACCATCTTGCCTTGCATGTTACCCCCATATTTCACTGTATATATGTTGTTTTAGTTGTATGTGTCACTGGGACCCTGCCAGCCAGGGCCCCAGTGCTCATAAGTGTGCCTTGTATGTGTTACCTGTGTTATGACTAACTGTCTCACTGAGGCTCTGCTAATCAGAACCTCAGTGGTTATGCTCTCTCATTTCTTTCCAAATTGTCACTAACAGGCTTGTGACCAATTTTACCAATTTACATTGGCATACTGGAACACCCTTATAATTCCCTAGTATATGGTACTAAGGTACCCAGGGTATTGGGGTTCCAGGAGATCCCTATGGGCTGCAGCATTTCTTTTGCCACCCATAGGGAGCTCTGACAATTCTTACACAGGCCTGCCACTGCAGCCTGAGTGAAATAACGTCCACGTTATTTCACAGCCATTTACCACTGCACTTAAGTAACTTATAAGTCACCTATATGTCTAACCTTTACCTGGTAAAGGTTGGGTGCTAAGTTACTTAGTGTGTGGGCACCCTGGCACTAGCCAAGGTGCCCCCACATTGTTCAGGGCAAATTCCCAGGACTTTGTGAGTGCGGGGACACCATTACACGCGTGCACTACACATAGGTCACTACCTATGTGTAGCTTCACAATGGTAACTCCGAACATGGCCATGTAACATATCTAAGATCATAGAATTGCCCCCCCCATGCCATCCTGGTATTGGGGAGACAATCCCATGATTCCCCGGGTCTCTAGCACAGACCCGGGTACTGCCAAACTGCCTTTTCAGGGGTTTCACTGCAGCTGCTGCCAACCCCTCAGACAGGTTTCTGCCCTCCTGGGGTCCAGCCAGGCTTGGCCCAGGAAGGCAGAACAAAGGACTTCCTCAGAGAGAGGGTGTTACACCCTCTCCCTTTGGAAAAAGGTGTTAAGGCAGGGGAGGAGTAGCCTCCCCCAGCCTCTGGAAATGCTTTCATGGGCACAGATGGTGCCCATTTCTGCATAAGCCAGTCTACACCGGTTCAGGGATCCCCCAGCCCTGCTCTGGCGCGAAACTGGACAAAGGGAAGGGGAGTGACCACTCCCCTGACCTGCACCTCCCCTGGGAGGTGCCCAGAGCTCCTCCAGTGTGCTCCAGACCTCTGCCATTTTGGAAACGGAGGTGCTGCTGGCACACTGGACTGCTCTGAGTGGCCAGGGCCAGCAGGTGACTTCGGAGACTCCTTCTGATAGGCTCTTACCTGTGTTGCTAGCCTATCCTCTCACCTGGGTAGCCAGGCCTCCTTTTCTGGCTGTTTAGGGTCTCTGCTTTGGGGAATTCCTTAGATAACGAATGCAAGAGCTCATCAGAGTTCCTCTGCATCTCTCTCTTCACCTTCTGCCAAGGAATCGACTGCTGACCGCGCTGGAAGCCTGCAAAACTGCAACAAAGTAGCAAAGACGACTACTGCGACCTTGTAACGCTGATCCTGCCACCTTCTCGACTGTTTTCCTGGTGGTGCATGCTGTGGGGGTAGTCTGCCTCCTCTCTGCACTAGAAGCTCCGAAGAAATCTCCCGTGGGTCGACGGAATCTTCCCCCTGCAACCGCAGGCACCAAAGAACTGCATCACCGGTCCTCTGGGTCTCCTCTCAGCACGACGAGCGAGGTCCCTTGAACTCAGCAACTCTGTCCAAGTGACTCCCACAGTCCAGTGACTCTTCAGTCCAAGTTTGGTAGAGGTAAGTCCTTGCCTCCCCACGCTAGACTGCATTGCTGGGAACCGCATGTTTTGCAGCTACTCCGGCTCCTGTGCACTCTTCCAGGATTTCCTTTGTGCACAGCCAAGCCTGGGTCCCCGGCACTCTAACCTGCAGTGCACGACCTCCTGAGTTGTCCTCCGGCGTCGTGGGACCCTCTTTCGTGACTTCGGGTGAGCTCTGGTTCACTCCACTTCGTAGTGCCTGTTCCGGCACTTCTGCGGGTGTTGCTTGCTTCTGAGTGGGCTCCTTGTCTTGCTGGACGCCCCCTCTGTCTCCTCACACAATTGGCGACATCCTGGTCCCTCCTGGGCCACAGCAGCATCCAAAAACCCTAACCGCGACCCTTGCAGCTAGCAAGGCTTGTTTGCGGTCTTTCTGCACGGAAACACTTCTGCACGACTCTTCACGACGTGGGACACCCATCCTCCAAAGGGGAAGTTTCTAGCCCTTGTCGTTCTTGCAGAATCCACAGCTTCTACCATCCGGTGGCAGCTTCTTTGCACCCACAGCTGGCATTTCCTGGGCATCTGCCCACTCCCGACTTGATCGTGACTTTTGGACTTGGTCCCCTTGTTCCACAGGTACTGTCATCTGGAAATCCATCGTTGTTGCATTGCTGGTGTTGCTGTTTCTTGCAGAATTCCCCTATCACGACTTCTGTGCTCTTTGGGGAACTTAGGTGCACTTTGCACCCACTTTTCAGGGTCTTGGGGTGGGCTATTTTTCTAACCCTCACTGTTTTCTTACAGTCCCAGCGACCCTCTACAAGGTCACATAGGTTTGGGGTCCATTCGTGGTTCCATTCCACTTCTAGAGTATATGGTTTGTGTTGCCTCATCCCTATGTGCCCCCATTGCATTCTATTGTGACTATACATTGTTTGCACTGTTTTCTATTGCTATTACTGCATATTTTGGTATTGTGTACATATATCTTGTGTATATTTGCTATCCTCATACTGAGGGTACTCACTGAGATACTTTTGGCATATTGTCATAAAAATAAAGTACCTTTATTTTTAGTATATCTGTGTATTGTGTTTTCTTATGATATTGTGCATATGACACTAGTGGTACTGTAGGAGCTTCACTCGTCTCCTAGTTCAGCCTAAGCTGCTCTGCTAAGCTACCATTTTCTATCAGCCTAAGCTGCTAGACACCCCTCTACACTAATAAGGAATACCTGGGCCTGGTGCAAGGTGTAAGTACCCCTTGGTACTCACTACAAGCCAGTCCAGCCTCCTACATTGGTTGTGCAGCGGTGGGATAAGTACTTGCAACTACTTACCACTTTGTCATATTGTACTTTTCATAAGAGAAAAATATACAAAACAAGTTCAGTGTATGTACACCTAACCAAAAAGTTTTGCTTTTCTTCTCTCACTTCTTTGCTAAGTGCTGAAAAGTACCGCTAAAACTTTCAAAAAGTTCTTTAAAAGTTTTAAAAGTTTTTTTCTGTCCTTAAAAAGTTCTGAAAACTTTTTCTTTCTTTTTCTGTCCCTTAAACCTTTTCTAACATGTCTGGTACAGGCCAAACTCTTGATCTGGCCAGCATAGCTTATGACAACCTTAGCTGGAAGGAAGCAAGGAGTCTCTGCTTAGATAGAGGTTTAGGGGTAGGGAAGAATCCCTCAAGACAACTGTTAGTTAATATGCTCAATGAACAAGATAAGACCTTAGTTGGCACTTCTGGTGAGAAATTAGCTGATGGTTCCCACTCTGATTCTGGGGCACCCCTAGGAAAAGGGTTAGAAGGAAACCTTCCCAACCTGCCCCTTAGCAGGCCACCTAGCATAGCTGGTACTAATGTGACTTCACATCACAGTAAAAGTGTTACTTCTCATCACAGTAGGAGTGTGACTTCTGTAGGCCAGGCTGTTAGAGCGCCATCTGTTAGGGACAGGTCTCCCTCTGTTCATTCACACCATTCTTCTGTGTCAAGGCATGCCCAACCCACCCTCCCTGAAGACAGATTGTTAGAAAGGGAACTCAATAGATTGAGAGTGGAAGAGTCCAGGCTGAAGCTTAAAAAGCAACAGCTGGATCTAGACAGGGAAGCATTTGATTTAGAAAAAGAAAGACAGAGGTTGGGGTTTGGACCCCATGGTGGCAGCAGCAGTATTCCCAATAGTCATCCTGTAAAAGAGCATGATTCTAGGAATCTGCACAAGATAGTTCCCCCTTACAAGGAGGGGGATGACATTAACAAGTGGTTTGCTGCACTTGAGAGGGCCTGTGTTGTACAGGAGGTCCCTCAAAGGCAGTGGGCTGCTATCCTATGGCTATCTTTTAGTGAAAAGGGTAGGGATAGGCTCCTTACTGTTAAAGAAAGTGATGCCAATAATTTTACAGTGCTTAAGAATGCACTCCTAGATGGTTATGGCTTAACCACTGAACAGTACAGGATCAAGTTCAGAGAAACCAAAAAGGAGACTTCACAAGACTGGGTAGACTTTGTTGACCATTCAGTGAAGGCCTTGGAGGGGTGGTTACATGGCAGTAAAGTTTCTGACTATGAAAGCCTGTATAACTTAATCCTGAGAGAGCATATACTTAATAATTGTGTGTCGGATTTGTTGCACCAGTACCTGGTAGACTCTGATCTGACCTCTCCCCAAGAATTGGGAAAGAAGGCAGACAAATGGGTCAGAACAAGGGTGAACAGAAAAGTTCATACAGGGGGTGACAAGGATGGCAAGAAGAAGGATGGTAAGTCTTCTGACAAGGGTGGGGACAAATCTAAAAATGAGTCTTCATCAGGCCCACAAAAACACTCTGGTGGGGGTGGTGGGCCCAAATCCTCTTCAAATCAAAACAAAGAAAAGAAACCATGGTGCTATTTATGTAAAATAAAAGGCCATTGGACAACAGATCCCAGTTGTCCAAAGAAAAGCACCAAGCCTCCTACCACTACAACCCCTGCTGCTACACCTAGTGCCCCTAGTAATAGCAGTGGTGGTGGGAGCAAACCTACTAATAGCCAATCCAAGGGAGTAGCTGGGCTCACTTTTGGTAATTTAGTTGGGGTTGGTCTTGTTAGGGAGACCACAGAGGCTGTGTTAGTCTCTGAGGGGGCCATTGATTTGGCCACCTTGGTTGCTTGTCCCCTTAATATGGATAAGTACAAGCAACTTCCCCTAATAAATGGTGTTGAGGTTCAGGACTACAGGGACACAGGTGCCAGTGTTACAATGGTAATAGAGAAACTGGTCCACCCTGAACAACACCTACTTGGTCACCAGTACCAAGTGACTGATGCTCATAACAACACACTTAGCCACCCCATGGCTGTTGTAAATCTCAACTGGGGGGTGGTTACTGGTCCAAAGAAAGTTGTGGTTGCCTCAGATTTACCTGTAGACTGTCTACTAGGGAACGATTTAGAGACATCAGCTTGGTCAGATGTGGAGTTGGAGGCTCATGCAGCAGTGCTGGGCATTCCAGGGCATATTTTGCCTTTAACCAGGGCTCAGGCCAAAAAGCAAAAAGGACAGGGTGACTTGGATCCTGGAAGAATGGACCAAGTGCTCCCTAAAGCTAGGGTTAGTAAAGGTAAAACACTACCTACTACCCCTCCCTCTACAGTGGATTCAACTTCTGAGGAAGGAGAATGTCCACCCTGTGCAGAACCTACACCAGAGGAGCTGGAAGCAGACACTGCTGAGCTTTTGGGTGAAGGGGGGCCTGCCAGGGAGGAGCTGAGTGTGGCACAGCATACCTGTCCCACACTAGAGGGTCTAAGGCAGCAAGCTGTCAAACAAGCAAATGGGGATGTCAGTGACTCTCACAGAGTTTACTGGGAGGATAACCTTTTGTATACTGAAGCAAGGGATTCAAAACCTGGAGCTGTCAGGAGATTGGTGATTCCTCAGGAATACAGAAAGTTCCTCCTAACTCTAATCCACGACATTCCCTTAGCTGGACATTTAGGGCAAATGAAAACTTGGGACAGGCTTGTCCCCTTGTTTCATTGGCCTAGAATGTCAGAGGACACAAAGGAATTTTGTAAGTCCTGTGAAACCTGTCAAGCCAGTGGCAAGACAGGTGGCACTCCAAAGGCACCCCTTATTCCACTACCTGTGGTTGGGGTTCCCTTTGAAAGGGTAGGGGTTGACATAGTTGGCCCCCTTGACCCTCCTACTGCTTCAGGCAATAGGTTTATTTTGGTGGTAGTGGACCATGCCACCAGATATCCTGAAGCAATTCCTCTAAGGACCACTACAGCTCCTGCAGTGACAAAGGCCCTCCTAGGAATCTTTTCCAGGGTGGGCTTCCCAAAAGAGGTGGTATCAGACAGGGGAAGCAATTTCATGTCTGCTTACTTAAAGGCCATGTGGAAGGAATGTGGTGTTACATACAAGTTCACCACACCCTATCATCCACAAACAAATGGACTGGTTGAGAGGTTTAATAAAACTCTCAAAGGAATGATAATGGGACTCCCTGAAAAACTCCGCAGGAGATGGGATATCCTGTTACCTTGCCTCCTTTTTGCTTACAGGGAGGTACCCCAAAAAGGAGTGGGCTTCAGCCCCTTTGAACTCCTATTTGGACACCCTGTAAGAGGTCCTCTAACACTTGTGAAGGAGGGTTGGGAACAACCTTTAAAAGCTCCTAAGCAAGACATAGTGGACTATGTACTTGGCCTAAGATCTAGAATGGCTGAGTACATGAAAAAGGCCAGTAAAAACCTTCAGGCCAGCCACGAGCTCCAAAAGCAATGGCATGACCAGAAGGCTGTTTTGGTTCAGTACCAACCAGGGCAGAAAGTGTGGGTCTTGGAGCCTGTGGCCCCAAGAGCACTCCAAGACAAATGGAGTGGACCCCACATTATTGTTGAGAAAAAGGGTGAAGTCACCTACTTAGTTGACTTAGGCACTGCCAGGAGTCCCCTTAGGGTGCTCCATGTCAATCGCCTGAAACCCTACTATGACAGGGCTGATCTCACCCTGCTCATGGCAACGGATGAAGGACAGGAAGAAGAGAGTGACCCTCTCCATGATCTCTTCTCTTCCACAGAGCAAGATGCTCTAGTGGAAGGTGTAGTTTTGGCAGATTGTCTTACAGCTGAGCAGAAAGACCACTGCATAAATCTCCTGGGTCAGTTTTCTAAACTCTTCTCTACTGTGCCAGGCACCACTTCTTGGTGTGAGCACACTATAGATACTGGAGACAGCTTGCCTGTCAAAAGTAAGATCTATAGGCAGCCTGACCATGTCAGAGACTGCATAAAGCAAGAAGTGCAGAAAATGCTTGAACTGGGAGTGGTTGAGCACTCTGAAAGTCCATGGGCCTCTCCTGTGGTACTTGTACCAAAACCTCATTCCAAAGATGGTAAAAGGGAAATGAGATTTTGTGTTGACTACAGAGGTCTCAACCAGGTAACCAAAACTGATGCTCACCCTATACCCAGGGCAGATGAGCTAATAGATACACTGGCATCTGCCAAGTATCTAAGCACCTTTGATCTGACTGCAGGGTATTGGCAGATCAAGTTATCAGAGGATGCAAAAGCAAAAACTGCATTTTCAACCATTGGAGGCCATTACCAATTCACAGTAATGCCTTTTGGATTGAAAAATGCACCTGCCACTTTTCAGAGAGTGGTGAATACAGTCCTGCAAGGGCTGGAGGCTTTTAGTGCAGCATATCTAGATGATATAGCTGTCTTTAGCTCCAGCTGGGATGATCACCTGGTCCACCTATGGAAAGTTTTGGAGGCCCTGCAAAAGGCAGGCCTCACTATCAAGGCTTCAAAGTGCCAGATAGGGCAGGGGAAAGTGGTTTATCTGGGGCACCTGGTAGGTGGAGAACAGATTGCACCACTTCAGGGGAAAATCCAAACTATTATAGATTGGGTTCCCCCTACAACTCAGACTCAGGTGAGAGCCTTTTTAGGCCTCACTGGGTACTACAGGAGGTTCATAAAGAACTATGGCTCCATTGCAGCACCTCTTAATGACCTCACATCTAAGAAAATGCCTAAGAAGGTATTATGGACAACAAACTGTCAGAAAGCTTTTGAGGAGCTGAAGCAGGCCATGTGCTCTGCACCTGTCCTGAAAAGCCCCTGTTACTCCACAAAATTCATTGTCCAAACTGATGCATCTGAATTAGGGGTAGGGGTAGGGGCAGTCTTATTACAACTTAATTCTGAGGGCCAGGGTCAACCTGTTCCTTTTATCAGCAGGAGGTTGACCGCTAGAGAAAAGCATTGGTCTGCCATAGAGAGGGAGGCCTTTGCTGTGGTCTGGGCACTGAAGAAGTTGAGGCCATACCTGTTTGGCACTCACTTCATTGTTCAGACAGACCACAAACCTCTACTTTGGCTAAAACAAATGAAAGGTGAAAACCCTAAATTGTTGAGGTGGTCCATATCCCTACAGGGAATGGACTATACAGTGGAACATAGACCTGGGAGTACCCACTCCAATTCAGATGGACTCTCCAGATATTTCCACTTAGACAATGAAGACTCATCAGGTCATGGCTAGTCTTATTGTTCTTCGTTTGGGGGGGGGGGTTGTGTAAGAAAGTACCATCTTGCCTGGCATGTTACCCCCATATTTCACTGTATATATGTTGTTTTAGTTGTATGTGTCACTGGGACCCTGCCAGCCAGGGCCCCAGTGCTCATAAGTGTGCCCTGTATGTGTTACCTGTGTTATGACTAACTGTCTCACTGAGGCTCTGCTAATCAGAACCTCAGTGGTTATGCTCTCTCATTTCTTTCCAAATTGTCACTAACAGGCTAGTGACCAATTTTACCAATTTACATTGGCATACTGGAACACCCTTATAATTCCCTAGTATATGGTAGTAAGGTACCCAGGGTATTGGGGTTCCAGGAGATCCCTATGGGCTGCAGCATTTCTTTTGCCACCCATAGGGAGCTCTGAAAATGTTTACACAGGCCTGCCACTGCAGCCTGAGTGAAATAACGTCCACGTTATTTCACAGCCATTTACCACTGCACTTAAGTAACTTATAAGTCACCTATATGTCTAACCTTTACCTGGTAAAGGTTGGGTGCTAAGTTACTTAGTGTGTGGGCACCCTGGCACTAGCCAAGGTGCCCCCACATTGTTCAGGGCAAATTCCCCGGACTTTGTGAGTGCGGGGACACCATTACACGCGTGCACTACACACAGGTCACTACCTATGTGTAGCTTCACAATGGTAACTCCGAACATGGCCATGTAACATGTCTAAGATCATGGAATTGCCCCCCCAATGCCATCCTGGTATTGGGGAGACAATCCCATGATTCCCCGGGTCTGTAGCACAGACCCGGGTACTGCCAAACTGCCTTTTCAGGGGTTTCACTGCAGCTGCTGCTACTGCTGCGAACCCCTCAGACAGGTTTCTGCCCTCCTGGGGTCCAGCCAGGCTTGGCCCAGGAAGGCAGAACAAAGGACTTCCTCTGAGAGAGGGTGTTACACCCTCTCCCTTTGGAAAAAGGTGTTAAGGCAGGGGAGGAGTATCCTCCCCCAGCCTCTGGAAATGCTTTAATGGGCACAGATGGTGCCCATTTCTGCATAAGCCAGTCTACACCGGTTCAGGGATCCCCCAGCCCTGCTCTGGCGCGAAACTGGACAGAGGGAAGGGGAGTGACCACTCCCCTGACCTGCACCTCCCCTGGGAAGTGCCCAGAGCTCCTCCAGTGTGCTCCAGACCTCTGCCATCTTGGAAACAGAGGTGCTGCTGGCACACTGGACTGCTCTGAGTGGCCAGGGCCAGCAGGTGACGTCGGAGACTCCTTCTGATAGGTTCTTACCTCTGTTGCTAGCCTATCCTCTCACCTGGGTAGCCAGGCCTCCTTTTATGGCTGTTTAGGGTCTCTGCTTTGGGGAATTCCTTAGATAACGAATGCAAGAGCTCATCAGAGTTCCTCTGCATCTCTCTCTTCACCTTCTGCGTAGGAATCGACTGCTGACCGCGCTGGAAGCCTGCAAAACTGCAACAAAGTAGCAAAGACGACTACTGCGACCTTGTAACACTGATCCTGCCGCCTTCTTGACTGTTTTCCTGGTGGTGCATGCTGTGGGGGTAGTCTGCCTCCTCTCTGCACTAGAAGCTCCGAAGAAATCTCCAGTGGGTCGACGGAATCTTCCCCCTGCAACCGCAGGCACCAAAGAACTGCATCACCGGTCCTCTGGGTCTCCTCTCAGCACGAAGAGCGAGGTCCCTTGAACTCAGCAACTCTGTCCAAGTGACTCCCACAGTCCAGTGACTCTCCAGTCCAAGTTTGGTGGAGGTAAGTCCTTGCCTCCCCACGCTAGACTGCATTGCTGGGAACCGCGTGTTTTGCAGCTACTCCTGCTCCTGTGCACTCTTCCAGGATTTCCTTTGTGCACAGCCAAGCCTGGGTCCCCGGCACTCTAACCTGCAGTGCACGACCTCCTGAGTTGTCCTCCGGCGTCGTGGGACCCTCTTTCGTGACTTCGGGGGAGCTCCGTTCACTCCACTTCGTAGTGCCTGTTCTGGCACTTCTGCGGGTGCTGCTTGCTTGTGAGTGGGCTCCTTGCCTTGCTGGACGCCCCCTCTGTCTCCTCACGCAATTGGCGACATCCTGGTCCCTCCTGGGCCACAGCAGCATCCAAAAACCCTAACCATGACCCTTGCAGCTAGCAAGGCTTGTTTGCGGTCTTTCTGCACGGAAACACTTCTGCACGACTCTTCACGACGTGGGACATCCATCCTCCAAAGGGGAAGTTTCTAGCCCTTGTCGTTCTTGCAGAATCCACAGCTTCTACCATCCAGTGGCAGCTTCTTTGCACCCACAGCTGGCATTTCCTGGGCATCTGCCCACTCCCGACTTGATCGTGACTTTTGAACTTGGTCCCCTTGTTCCACAGGTACTCTCGTCAGGAAATCCATCGTTGTTGCATTGCTGGTGTTGCTGTTTCTTGCAGAATTCCCCTATCACGACTTCTGTGCTCTTTGGGGAACTTAGGTGCACTTTGCACCCACTTTTCAGGGTCTTGGGTGGGCTATTTTTCTAACCCTCACTGTTTTCTTACAGTCCCAGCGACCCTCTACAAGGTCACATAGGTTTGGGGTCCATTCGTGGTTCGCATTCCACTTCTAGAGTATATGGTTTGTGTTGCCCCTATCCCTATGTGCCCCCATTGCATTCTATTGTGACTATACATTGTTTGCACTGTTTTCTATTGCTATTACTGCATATTTTGGTATTGTGTACATATATCTTGTGTATATTTGCTATCCTCATACTGAGGGTACTCACTGAGATACTTTTGGCATATTGTCATAAAAATAAAGTACCTTTATTTTTAGTATATCTGTGTATTGTGTTTTCTTATGATACTGTGCATATGACACTAGTGGTACTGTAGGAGCTTCACTCGTCTCCTAGTTCAGCCTAAGCTGCTCTGCTAAGCTACCATTTTCTATCAGCCTAAGCTGCTAGACACCCCTCTACACTAATAGGGGATACCTGGGCCTGGTGCAAGGTGTAAGTACCCCTTGGTACTCACTACAAGCCAGTCCAGCCTCCTACAGTGTCACTTTAGGTGTTTTGGGTGCAGGTGCAGGTACTGGAGGCTGTTGTGAGGTGGATGGATGTTGGGTGTGTGGGTGCCCACGTTTGTGTACTTTGGGAGGGGGCGTCACAGACACACTGGGAGAAGACACAGGGGACGTGTAAATGGTAGAGGGGGTGGTGAGTGCAGGTGAGCGGGTGTGGTGCTGGGTGTTCTGGTGCGAGTCCTAGTGCCTGTAGATGTACTGCATGCAGGTGAGAGTGTAGATAAGACTGGGAGGGAGGAGGGAGACGACGAGGAGGGGGACACAGTGGAGGCAGTGGATGTTGCTGTGTTTGTATGTGTGTGATGCTTGTGTGAGTGTCTGTGGGATGTGTGGTGCCTATGTTTGCCTGAGCTACTTTTGTGTGTTGAGGTGTATGCATGCTTGTCTGATGGTGTGCTTGGGATAGGCTGGGGTACAGGGGATTGGGTCTGGGTGGAGGAAGTTGGAGGGGGGTGGCTAGACACAGGGACAATGGCTGCCATCAGTGCTGAGGCCAGAAATTGCAGGGTTCGATGAAGGGCAGCCTGACCAGAATGAATGCCCTCCAGGAATGCATTACCGTGTTGTAACTCCCTTTCTCTACCCTGGATGGCATTCACAATGGTAGACTGCCCAACAGTGAGTGACCTGAGGAGGTCAATGGCCTCCTCACTGAGGGCAGCAGGGGTGACAGGGGCAGGGGCTGAGGTGCCTGGGGCGAAGGTGATGCCCACCCTCCTGGGTGAGCGGGCACGGGGCGAACGCTGAGGGGCTGCTGGGAGGGCGGTGCTGGTAGGGGAGGTGGCGGCTGTACCTGTAGAAGTGGTGGGCACAAATGGTGCCGCCACCACAAGGGAGCTCCCATCGGCGGACGAGTCTGTGTCGCTGTTTGGTGATCCGGTGACCGACGTGAAGCTCCCCTCGCCCTCCGTCCCACTGGTGCATTCTGAGTCCGTGGTGTGGCCCTCCATGGCCATGTGGGATGCAGCTCCCTCGTGCTCTGGTGCCACTGTACCTCCGCCTGATGATGCTGATGCACAAAAGAACAGGGAGAGCACAGAAAGGGGGGGGGGGGGACGACAGAAGATAAAGAGGTTGAGTGCATGGCTTACCGCTACCGTTGGCGGACAATACAGACACAGCAGCCCCCTGCACTACGCCGCGCTCTAGGCCTCTACAGCTGCAATTTCTGGGATCTGGCCTACATCGCTATGGTGGACATCTGCACACATGGATGCCACAGGGGCATGTATACCTGTACTTGGCACTCTACTGAGGTGGGGTGGAGTGGCACATGGCATGCATTACAGAGGGGCCTAGCCTACGGAAGTCGCCCTGGCCTAGGGGAATCCACAGCCTTCCTCCCCCACCCAGACCCCTCAACTGCGCGCAAAGTCCCCAGAATGAGGGTGTACTCACCCCCTTGTGTCTGCTGTGATGCCCTCAAGTGCCCATCCAACTCCGGGTAGGCCACCGCCAGGATCCGGAACATCAGGGGGGTCATGGTGCGATGGGCACCCCTCCCACGTTGGGAGGCCATCCCCAGCTGAGCCTCCGCCGTCTTCTTGCTCCAGCGGCGAATGTCCTCCCATCTTTTACGGCAGTGGGTGCCCCGTCTCTGGTGGACCCCCAGGGTCCGTACGTCCTTGACGATGGCACGCCAAATGTCCTTCTTCTGGTGGGCGCTGACCTACATGACATGCACAGGGGAAGAAGAGAAGTCATTACCAACTGCGCCGTCAAAGTTAGTGGCCCACATCCCTGCCCTTGCCATGTGGCACATGCATTCACACTCATTCATGTTCCCTGAACTCTGCCCCCTTCCCTCTTACAACCAGCCCTCTCCACACAGGCATAGCCCATACAACGTACTCCCTGGGTACTTACCTGTTGGTCTGGAGGACCGTAGAGTAGCGTGTACTGGGAGAGGACCCCGTCTACTAGCTTCTCCAACTCCTGAGCAGTGAAGGCAGGGGCCCTTTCCCAAAACGCAGTAGCCATTGTCTCTTCCAGACCAAGGTCACAGCAGCACTTGCAGTGTAGGTCCTCTCCTGTCGAAGATCAGGTATCGAGTGATTGAACAGATAGAAAATGGCGGTCACGTCTGCGGCGGTGACGTCCACGGCGGTGCGTATCATCACCACCGGCGCAATTCATCATTGGCTCCTGGGACCCACAGGGTCCAATGTTAACCAATGCAGCATTGCGCCGCGGGCTACGACCGCCTACCGCGACGGTGTACAACGCCAGAGCAGTTACCTCATACCCCATTGTCCCAGTTTAGAGGTCAGGCAGCCGCCATTTCAGGGGCCCACATGGCTTCATTTACTACTGCGTCATACATACCTAGGCCTACACTCGACACACATACAGGTGGATTCTTGTCTTTGGTGTCGTGTTCTGTGTATCTGTGTGTACATACCTGGGATTTTGTTGAGTCTGTGGTCGCTGTTGTCCTTCCTAGGCACCGTCAGCTGGGACATTTGAGAAGATGGCAGAATCCTCCGGTGTACCAACCGCTGGTGGACCTGTTGACAATGGAGGAGCGACATTTGATCATCACCTACAGGTTTGACGGTGCCACTATCCAGGAACTATGTACCCAGTTGGAGCCAGACCTGATGTCAGCAATCCGCCATCCCACAGGAATCCCCCCAGACGTGCAGGTGCTGTCAGTGCTCCATTTCCTTGCAAGTGGGTCATTTCAGACTACAGTGGCCATGGCATCAGGGATGTCCCAGCCTATGTTTTCCAACGTGTTGTCCAGAGAGTTGTCTGCCCTGCTAAAACACGTAAGGAGCTACATCGTTTTCCCTCAGGTGGAGGATTTGGCTACTGTTAAAGGTGACTTCTATGCCCTTGGACATATCCCCAACATCACAGGTGCTATTGATGGGACCTATGTAGCTTTGGTCCCCCCCACAGGAGTGAACAGGTGTACAGGAACAGGAAGAGTTATCATTCGATGAATGTACAGATGGTCTGTTTGGCAGACCAGTACATCTCGCAGGTAAATGCTATGTTCTCTGGCTCAGTGCATGACGCCTACATCCTGCGGAATAGCAGCATCCCTTATATGATGGGTCAACTCCAGAGGCACCGTGTGTGGCTATTAGGGGACTCTGGTTACCCCAACCTGTCCTGGCTATTGACCCCAGTGAGGAATCCCAGGACCAGGGCAGAGGAACGCTACAATGAGGCCCATGGGCAGACTAGGAGGGTGATAGAACCCACCTTCGGCCTCCTGAAGGCCAGGTTCAGGTGCCTCCATATGACAGGTGGTTCCCTATTCTACTCACCAAAGAAGGTGTGCCAGATCATCATCGCCTGCTCAATGCTTCACAATCTTGCTTTGCGACGCCGGGTGCCTTTTCTGCAGGAGGATGGTCCAGATGACGGTGTTGTGGCAGCTGTGGAGCCTGTGGAGCCTGTGGACAGTGATGAGGAGGACGCTGAGGAAGAAGACATAGACAACAGGGAGTCAGTCATCCAGCAATATTTCCAGTGACACACAGGTGAGAACAGTTTTCTTTTTACCATTACATTCACTTTCACACTTCTACCAACTATCCTGTCTGTCATTTCATAGCAGTATTTGGTCACTGAGTTGTACCTTTCCATTACGGTTTCACAGGTGTGGTTACCAACGTGTGTCATCTGCTTGCATACTTCAAGGACTTGTGATGTGTGACATAGGTATGTTGGCTTTACAATTGGAAACGCATTTTGACACTGTCATTGATTATACATATTTACCAAATCACAGACTGACTCCAGATTGTTTTGTGGTTCAAGGGTGTTTATTTAATTGCCCAAATATGGAGGGGGGTAGTAATGTGGTGATGGGGGACGGTGGAGGAATGTCCATGGCAGAGTCCAGTCTATTAGTCTCACAGGTGCACTGCCCATATGGGCATAGGAATTGGAGCTGGGGCAGTTTCAGTATGGACAGGGTAACAAAGTGGGACAGTGGGAGGACAATCAGGGTGGTCTCATTTCCTGGCGGGGGTCTTGCCATCTTGCTCTGTCCTGTTCCTGGATCTCAGGGACCGCTTGCATGGTGGTTGTCCGTCTGCAGGGGGTGGGGTGCTGGTGTGGTGGTCCTGTGGCGGGGCGTCCTGTCCACTAGCGCCGGCGGAGGTGGTGGGCAGTTCATCGTCCTGGCTAGTGTCAGGGGCCCCTTGGAGTGCCACGGTGTCCCTCATGGTCTTTTGTATGTCCTTCAGCACCCCTACGATGGTGCCCAGGGCGGAGCTGATGGTTCTGAGCTCCTCCCTGAACCCCAAATACTGCTCCTCCTGCAGGCGCTGGGTCTCCTGAAACTTGTCCAGGACCGTCGCCATCGTCTCCTGGGAGTGGTGGTATGCTCCCATGATGGAGGAGAGGGCCTCGTGGAGAGTGGGTTCCCTTGGCCTGTCTGCCCCCTGTCGCACAGCAGCCCTCCCAGTTCCCCTGTGTTCCTGTGCCTCCGTCCCCTGGACCGTGTGCCCACTACCACTGCCCCCAGGTCCCTGTTGTTGTTGGGGTGGTGGGTTATCCTGGGTTCCCTGTAGTGGTGGACACACCGCTGATTGACGTGTCCTGGGGACGGAGGTATGGGCCAGCTGGGTGGGTGCTGTGCTGGTGTTACCAGAGGGTGGAAAGTCAGTGTTGGGCTGTGCCTGTGCAAGGGGAACCGACTGTCCCGAGGCCCACGATGGTCCAGGCTGGTCATCAGGATCCAGTAGGGCAGAGCTGCTGTCGTCACTGTGGGCCTCTTCTGTGGGTGGAGTGGAGTTGTCTGGACCCTCTGGTGTGGTGACGTTCCTTAGTGGTCCTGCAGGGATATAAGAGCATGATTATTGCATGTGTGTGTGTAATGGTGTGCAATGGGTAGGTGTTTGTGTACCCCAGTGCAAGCATTCCTGTGTGTGGGTTTGTGTGATGATGGCTAGGGGATTGTTCTGGGTATGTGCAGTGAGCAGGCTTTGGTGAGGGGTGACCATGCTTAGTTGTGTCATGCAGGGCTTGGTGTTGGGATGAGTGGATTGTGTTATTAGGACATTAGTGAGGAGTGTGAGTGTTAGGGGAGGGGGTGAGGGTGGGGGTGTGTGATAGCATGCAGGTAGGGTGGGGGATATGATAGTTGAGATTTGACTTACCAGTGTCCATTCCTCCACCGACTCCTCCGAGGCCCTCTGGATGCATGATGGTCAAGACTTGCTCCTCCCATGTTGTTAGTTGTGGGGGAGGAGGTGGGGGTCCGCCGCCAGTCCGCTGTACCGTGATGTTGTGCCTGGAGAACACTGAACGCACCTTCCCCCGTAGGTCGTTCCACCTCTTCCTGATGTCCTCCCGATTTCTTGGATGCTGTCCCACAGCATTGACCTTGTCGACTATTCTTTGCCATAGCTCCATCTTCCTGGCTATGGATGTGTGCTGCACCTGTGAGCCAAATAGCTGTGGCTCTACCCGTAGGATTTCATCCACCATGACCCTGAGCTCCTCCTCGGTAAACCGGGGTTGTCTTTGGCGTGACATGGGGTGGTGTGGGTGATGTGTGGGGTGGTGTAAGTGTTGATGTGTGTGTTGATGTGTAGTGGTGTGTGGTGTTTTGTGCGTGTAATGTTGTATGGGTGATGGTGTTGTGTGCCTCTGTGTGGTGGGGTTCTCCGTTGCTGTGCTCTCTGTCTATCTGGCCTTCTTTCTGTATTTTTGGTCTTAGGGGTTTGTGGGTGATGTGGGTGTGTGTTTTATATTGTGTTGGGTGTGTGGGAGTGGTGTTTGTATGTGTAGCAGGTGTGTGTATTTGGAATTGTCCAATGTGGCGGTGTTGGAGATGTGTGTGTATTTTGAGCGCGGAGGTGTGTACCGCCAATGGAATACCGCGGTTGAAAGACCGCCACGTGGATTCGTGTGTCGTGATAGTGTGGGCGTATTTCTGTTGGCGTGACGGTGGAGGGTTTGTTTTCGCCAGTTTAACACTGACCTTTGGTGTGGCGGAGTTGTGTGGGTGTCTGTATTTCGGCGGATCCCGAGATGTGGGTCATAATAGCTGTAGCGGAATTCTGCGGCCGCGGCAGTGTTTTGGCGGTCTTCTGCGCGGCGGTAAGCGGCTTTTACCGCCAATGTTGTAATGAGGGCCATAATCTGGGAGACCTCGACTTGATCAACATCAGGCTCTGCACCTCAGCTTCATCGCTTTAGCCACTTTCCTAGCAGTATAGGTGCCCATCCTTCTCTCTCTCTGGCCTCTTTCGTTGATGTTGTCCTTTCTTCCTACTGCTCCTCACCAGCCAGTGGCGTAGGTGGGATGTTTTGTACTTAATTACTTCCAAACTCAATGAAAAAAGATATACAAATATAAAACGAGCCTCATACAAGTGCGCTTAATGGGATACCTCCTAAAAGTGAATATTCAGTGTTTTTTTTATTGTTTTGGTCGTGATCTATTCCGATAAATAGTCTCTGATTTTTAATATACCTGTGTGGAGTCCTTTTCGTAGTGTTTCACTGTGATTACTGTAGGTGTGTTTCACAAATACTTTACATATTGCTTTCTAAGTTAAGCCTACATGCTCTGCGCCAAGCTACCAGAGCATAGGTTAATTTAGGTTGTGTATTTGACTTACCCTGGCTAGGATTATGGTCCCTACTTGGACAAGGCATATACCTCTGCCAACTATAGACCCCGTTTCTAACAACCACCCTCGCCATTCTCACCACCATCACCTTCACCACCACCAGTCTCACCATCTCCACCCTAATCTCCCTACCCTTACCACCATAATCCTTTGATTAAACATGGCTTCTTGTAAAAACTCTTAATTTCTTTACAAAAATTGTCAATTCATTACTTAATTATTGCTTTCAGGGAAAGTTTTGGTCTACGGTTGCATTTGTTTGCAAGCAAGTAACTTGTTCTCCTCTGAATCTATGCATCTTGGTATCAAGAGAATCTAAGCCATATTGAGGATTCACATGTTGTCTATCTATCTACCCTTCAATCTTATCTGTGGAAATCAATATTTAAACGTTGAGAAGGAATTCTATGGAATGGTGTGATCTCTAAACTGAGTGTTTGCTGAACAGATTAACATTTGCGGAAACTTCATATTTGATTGTCTTGTATATTTTACTCACTTTACAATGGAATAAGAAAATGTAGTGTACATTGCTTTATGTTGCATGCTTTTAAAAAAGCAACCTAGAAAGGCAGTTGATCCTGCTTTGAAGTACTTGCTGTGTTGGCTTTTCTTCTTCTTCTTGTGTTTGTCCCTCCCCTGGAGCAGGGCCTCATTGCTTGTGTCCTTCCGCTGCTTACTTTACAGACACTTCTTTTTAGGTCTCAGCCTACCAGACAGTGCAGCTGTCTGGTTTGCTGAGGATATCTTGGGGACTTACAGAAAGATGACCTAGAAATGCCTTCCGCCTATTGGTTACCATTGGCTTTGTGGTTTGTGACTCACATGTTCTGGCTTTGTATTTGCTGACTTTATTTGCTTTAGGCTGTCCAGGTTGAGTTGTTCCCTTCTGTTGCCTAAACCATGTTTGCTGTATTCTTCCATGAACTTACTTACTGTAAATGGACCTTTAAATCTTGTTCTTATCTTGTCACATTTGCTGTGCATTTAGAGACAGGGGTCAAATGTCAAGCAGGGTCTTCTGAGGGAGCTGGTGTTTGCTTTGCTTTCGGCTGACATCAAAGTGAGACCATTTATAGGAAAGAGGAATGCAGATTACTCTCTCCATGAAGCCCGCTCATGCCCCTCCTATGCTCCATTAATGATGCAGTAAATCATGTAACACACGGATGACAGATATTTATTTTAGCTAGATAGGTATTTAGGTTACTGCTTTGAACATAGAGATCCTTTTGCTGGGACAGACCAAAACATTTGACATTCTTACAGTGCATTCATTTCTCTTACAAACAAGGGCTGGACTAAGTTCAAAGCATGCCTTTCATAAGCACCTGTGATGTGACAACAAGCTGTGTGCCTTTCCTTCACCTCCATCCCATTTGTATCTAAGTGTGAACCTCCAGACCTAACCCAGCCATGATCAGATTGAAACAAACGGAGTCCTGATGGCCCCTTAACTTCGGCCTTTATCTTTGGCCCAGCTGGAGGTGAAAATATATTTTAAAATGAGGTGATGCTAAACGTGTCCCTCTGTCTGAAAAGTTACACAGGGACCTGTTTAGGCAAAAAAGCAAAGTTGTTCTTCACAAACAACAGCACCACGTCACTGCTCTTCTAAGTACCTCAAACCACCTCTTTCGTCCCTATCCTTAGCATATGCACTTCCAGGAGCTTACTTTGGGGGTTATTCTAACTTTGGAGGAGTGTTAATCCGTCCCAAAAGTGACGGTAAAGTGACGGATATACCACCAGCCGTATTACGAGTTCCATAGGATATAATGGACTCGTAATACGTCTGGTGGTAAATCCGTCACTTTTCCGTCACTTTTGGGACGGATTAACATCTCCTCCAAAGTTAGAATAACCCCCTTTATTTTCAAACAGCAAGTGCAGTGACACCAGGGCAATACAAACGCTTGGAAACATTAAACCTATACTAATACTTCAGTTTACATTTTAAACAGACAAAAAGAACACAGTTCCCTTACTTGCACTAGAACATACCACACATTGCCTACACCAAGACATACATTTTCATCCTAGCTCCATGGTAAAATACAAAGTATGGCCAGGGCTGCTGGAATTATGCGGCAGGAGAGGGCTGAATTATGCAGTAGGGTTGAGCAAGAAAAATCATGTTATGAAGATTATACAGTACATTTTGTTATAGTATTACCTCATTATTTTGCAATGTTTAAACTTGGTAACACTGTCTGGGCATTGGTTGCACCAGTTTACTACCCAGATACACCAATAAGCAAGAGATAGGTGACCTGTCTAGCTTTGCAAAGGACCTTTCAGTGCGCAGCAACATTTATCCCTGCATTTTAATACCTTTTCAGTTGTGTGAGATACAAACAATTTTTTGATGAAATCTGCAGATCCTGCATCAGGAGATGGATTGTGTCGCAACCGCAGCAATTCTATAATTATGCGACCGTACAATCCCATAATTCCAGTGGCCCTGATTATGGCTATTTTTTACTAACACCACAACCTATCACCCTGCTTTGGGGCATTCACACCAAACACACCTCTCTCTTTTTCTGTCATTCTGAACTACAATTACCAGACTGGACATTGCATTTGTTCAGCAGGTACAGTGGCGCCATGCCCAACAGAAATTCAACATAAACCACGGCTTCATTTCATTCCTGCTACTTGTAAACAAATAGACACCGCAATCTCAGAGCCACTCTGAGAATCCCTCCTCCACCCACCCACAGGTCTAAGCACCCCCAAACCCCTTTCCCTCTGCCTTTCCAGCTTCAAAGCTTCACAAACTGCCTTTAGGTTCTTTTAACACTTTGCCCGGCACTGTGTCAACTTACACCTCACCACACGCTCTAACAACAGTTACAGTGCATCCTTTATGCCCTTTCACCATGGACAACAATTAAAAATATATGCTCTATCAGGCCCTGTCTTTCACTTATTAAATCACATAAGCGACACAAACCGGCCTCTCGTTTTTTAATTACTTTTACAGCCCATGCAACATTACTTAGTGTGCCTTAATTACATTACATGGACTACGTGCAGTAACACCCTATGCCAAAACTAACGTCAATATACAATAATAATTTGTTGCTCCACAATAAAAAACAGCTGTACATTTAATTAGTACCACTACAACTCAGGATTCATCACCTCTGCCACGGAGAACTTTTTCACTAAAATAGATTTGACCTACCTGCATTATCATCTCTAACCTACACCAATGTGTTCTTTCGAAACAACAACAAATCCTCATCAATAATATTTCATAACAGTTTAGCAGGTGGCTCTCTTTTGCACATGGACTTATATGTCAGTCTTTCTATT
The DNA here is from genome assembly GCF_031143425.1 of Pleurodeles waltl. Lineage (NCBI taxonomy): Eukaryota > Metazoa > Chordata > Amphibia > Caudata > Salamandridae > Pleurodeles > Pleurodeles waltl. Next base: position 972,254,597 of record NC_090437.1, read on the forward strand.
TGTGCAATAGGTGCAGTCGCACAAGGACAATCTGGCATAAAGGACATATTGAAAAAAAAAAAATGCTTCCGTTTAAATTTTTTACAGCATACAAGGATATAATTTCCTCTATCTCTATGGCACTGTACTCTATGTTGCTTCTCTCTGCGCCACTCTCCGCCACTGAACTATGTGCCATCCTGCCCTGCTGCACTGCACTCTAGGCCACTGCACTCTATGACACTGCCACTGTACTCAATTTCCACTCTAAGCCACTGCACTCTACACCACTAAATTCCTCTGTGCATCACTGCACTCTACACCACTGTACTCTAGGCCTCTTTACTCTACAGATCTGTACTCTACTCTCACCACTATACTCTAAGCCAGTGCACTCTACTTTACTACGCACCACTGTACTGTCACCACACCACTCTACACCACTCCAGTCTAAGCCACTCCACTCCACCCCAGTGCACTCCACACCACTACTCTATGTTACTCCATTCCACTCTGCCTTGCAGCACTTCACTCTGCGCCACTTCACTCTACTCTTAAACAATCTATTTTACACCACTGCACTCTGTGCCACTGTATTCTATTCTACTCCACTCTACACCATGCTACTAAGCTTTATACCAATCTACTCTACTCAATGTACTCTACACCACTTCACTCAAAATCAGTTTACTCTACGCCACTGCACTCTATGTCAACTACTGTGCCCCACTGAACTCTATGCCACTATACTCTACTGTGCAACACTTCATGCCATTGCATTCTACACCACTGCATGCTATGCCACTCTATGCCATTGTGTTCTACGTCACTGCACTCTATGCCACTCTATCCTCTTCTACACACTGTACTGTATGCCACTGCTCTCTACAGCACTCGATTCTGAAACATTCTAAACCACTGCAGTCTACACCAATGCATTCTACCCCAATGCACTCTATGCCACCGCCCTCTAAGACACTCTACCCTGCAAAACTGCACTCTCTGCCACTGAACTCTGTGTTACGCTGCACCAGTGCATTCTATGCCATTGCACTCTACTCTGCACCACTCATCTCTCCGCCAATGCACTCTACACCGCTAAACTTTATGCTACTGTACTTTACTCTGCACCACTGCAGTTTACACTACTGCACTCTTCATGACTCTACGCTACACCTCTGCACTGTATCTTGCACCATTCCACTTTACCCTGCACAACTTCACACTACTCTGAAATAATCTACTATATGTCACTGCACTCTATGCCACTGCACTCTACGCCACTCTACTCCACCCTGAGCCACTCCACCCTGTGCTACTCCACTCTACGCCGCTCTACTGTGCACCACTATTCTATGCCATTCTACAACACTGCACTCTATGCCAATGCACTCTACAGCGCTTTACTCAAAACCAATGCACTCTAAGCCACTGCAAGCTATGCCAATCTACTCTGCACCACCATACTTTACGCCCCTTCAATCTAGGCCACTCAACTGCACTCTTCAACACTCCCCTCTATGACTCTCTCCTCCATTAAACTCTTCTTCACTTTGTGGCACTTTACTCCACTCTATGCTACACCACTCTACTCCACTCTACTTATTATAAGCCACTACTCCACTCTTCGATGCTCTATGCAACTCCTTCTACACACTCCATGCCACTTTACTCCATTATATTCTAAGACACACTACTCCACTCTACTTTATTCCACTTCATTACTCCACTCTACACCTCTCCAGTACTCCACTCTATGCCACTTCAATTAAAGTCACTCTTTGCCACTCCACTCCGACACTCTATGGCCCAGATGTACAAAATGTAGTTTTTGCATTTCCTAAATAGCAAATCTTAAGAAATTGTTATTTAGGAAATGCAAAATAGAATGTACAAAATAGGAATCTCTATTAGGAAATCGCTATTTAGAAATGCTACACCGTTCTTTCCTATGGGCCTAATGGCCCATGTGTACAAATGGTTTTGCATTTCCAAGTTTGCGATTTCCAAATAGGAAAGCGTGAATCAAGAAATGCAAAGTCAAGGGTGCCTAAAGACTTAACCCCCACCCCGACCCCAAAAAAGTGATTCACATGTAAATTGCACAAATGCCCTAGGTGCATTTGCACTTAACATGGCACTTTAAAAAATGCACTTTGGGTGCATTTTTAAAAATTTCACATGGTTTCCCTCAACTTGGAGTCAATGGTAATAGCATTTTCTAAATGCCCATTTCCCATTTAGGAAATTCTTTGTACATGTGCTTAGGAAATCATGAATACGAAATCTCTTTTTGTGATTTCCTATTTAGGGAATCGCAAAATGCGAATTCTACTGGGTAGAAATCACATTTTGTGACTGCGTTAAGGCCTTTGTGCATGTGAAAAGCAGTATTGCATTTCTTAATGTACTGTAATTGTGATTCGGTCTGTTAAGAAATGCAATTTCCTTTCGTACATCTGGCCCTATGCCACTGCACTCTATGACACTGTACTCCACTTTGTCATTCTACTACATTACTCCACTCTATGACATTCTACTCTGCTCAACACCAATCTATTCTACAGCACTCTGGTCCACTCTATGAAACACCCTCTAAGCTACCTCACTCTGCTCTATACCACTCAACAACACTCTGTCACTCCACTATATAACACTCTACTCCAGTGTGACACTCTACTCTACACCACTCAACTCTATAACACTCTATACCCTTCCACTCTACGACACTCTACTCCCTCCATGACACTCCAAAACACTGTGCTAGTCCACCCATGCCATCCCATGTCACTCTATAACACCCCACTCTACTCCATGTCACTCTACTTTACTACACTCTACTCCATGCCACTCACCTTTACACCACTGTTAGCCATGCTGAACAGCTACCAAGCTGGTGTACAACATGACTAAGTCGTATTGCAAAGCAAATAGCTCTTGCATAGGCGAGACCTGGTGGCTTTGCCAATGCTGCTTTTTTTTGATCAGTGCTCCTTGGGAGTGCATGTGTTTTCCAGCTGTCGCCCTTGCTTCTGTTCACCCCTCCACCGACCGCCATGTTGCTCTCACCGGTATGCTTTTTCCTCATGCCATTCCGTGTTGTGCTTGCCCATGTGTGTTTCTCACCCCACATTGCTTTCTCACTTGTGTCCTTCTCACCGTTCCACAATGCGCTCTCTCTGGTCCTGCTCATGTGCTTCTGTTCCACCGCACTCCACATTGCTCTCTCTTGCTCAGTTGTGTACTTCTCCTGCCTTCCTCTGTGTTGCTGCTGACCCCATCCTCCTTGATCCTCCCCCACCAGTGCTCTCCTTGTTGCTTCCATCCCTGCTCGCCTTGTTGCTTCTATCCACCCACTTTAAAAAAAAATGCTTTGGCACTACCTTTTTTCCTTTTTTATGAATCCAAGATAAAAAGAAAAAAAAGAAAAAATGACATTTTATAGATGTGTGTATTGGTGGTGCACACACCTACAAAATGATATGGCTGCTCGTGCTGCGTCAAAGCACTTTTAAAAACAAATTCTTCTTTAGCCACGCAAAAAACCATTGGTAAAACCAATAGTTCCCAAAGGAGAGACCTACTGGGTTTGCCAATGCTAGTTTTAAATCTCTTGTCCTAACATTCATGTGCCTGTCAATATATCAGTACCAGTCGTAGCACGAGGAGATGAGAAAATAAACCATCTTTGACTTAAATGTCCCTGTCTGTAGCCTAGTAATGCCTCTGTCCTGAACAGTAAATTGTACTGCTGGAGTAAATTTTACACTGCATAGACTTCAAATGCTGATAACGAAAAAAATCACAATGAACAAAGAAGCATACAATGCCCTGTCACCTGTACGCAGTTGGAATTGTAGCAGGGGGAGGGAGAGCTGTGCATCCGTGACTTTACTATTATATTTTTTTCATTAAACAGAAAGTGGGGTTTTTCAATGCAGAACACTTAAAATATGGCAGATGGCCCTTCTTCTCACAAAAAGAGTGGACATTTCTTCTGCCTGCCTCCCGTTTACATCTGTTGGCCTGCTTGCCACCTTCTTACCAGTAGAAGTGCAGGCACTTCATTTACTGGATGCTATATCGTGTGCTCTTCTTGTTTGTCCTGCACTGTTCGACAAGAACAGAGAAGAATAGGATGTTGGTGTCCCTCTGTATTTTGCCACCATGATGAATGAACAGTCTTGTCCATTTTCTCTACCCAGAAATGCTCAGTTCCTGCTTGCTTGCACTTTTTCTCCCACAACCTCCTTGTCTTAATTTGATAATTGCAGTGTGAGTTTACTGCATTTCACATGTGTAGCATGTTGGTGCTATATGCACTAGGACCCTTGTGGTTCTGGGCAGACTCTGAACAGGAACCATGTGATATGCAGGGGAGGTGTCAGTGAGTGGTTCTGGGAAGTATGACATAATGAGAAGTGTCTGTCTGGATGTTGGAGAATAAAGACATGCTCAACCGCAGCTTCGGTGTGTGGCGTAATCTATTTATATTCTCCATGACTGAGGAAAACTCTACAACTGGTGATGAGTAGGGAATTATGTGCCTGGGGAAAACATAACTGTTCCCTCTGAGAGTTTGCAAGAGTACGGCAAACTGCTTGTGTGTGCTGCGTGTGCCTAGAATCAATGCAAAGCAGTTTGCGGCTCTCGCATGTGGAGTCAAAGCCCTGTTCTAGCCCATACACAGCTGCAGAAACAATCGAAAGCCCTGCAGAGGAGCGTATTCAAAATGCCCACCAATACCACTGGTGAGGTTGTCAGCAGAGACCCTGCGCTGCGCCCCAAACATATAGCAACTATTCAGATGAAGCAATAAAACAACCATATTGCCAACACTGTACAAGAACAGAAAGCATCCTCACATTAAGGGGCGATTGAAGCATACTACGCCCTAGGGCTCTGCGCACAGCTCGTGCTTGCAGAGGTTGTCGGAGTCACCCTGTACAGCGAAATCAGTTGAACTACATGTGCTAATGCAATGGTGGCAGAAGGGAGCACAAAATACAGTGCAGGCATGTTTTTGAAGTCACCACTGCAGTTCAACACATGCAAGAAACAGAACATTGGTGCCAGGTGGACTGCGTGGATTGAAACATTTGATGACTTCATATATGCACTAGAGGAAGAAGATGATAAGAAAATCATCAAGTATTTGAAAAACCTTGCAAGTGGCGTAGTGAAAAAAAATGTTACAGAAAGTTTCACAGACTGACGCAAAATTGTACCGAAAGGTGACAGAAGGGCTGGAAGCAAAGTTTAATCCAATGCCGAATGTTGATAATGAAAGGTATATCGTCAACAAAGTACAACAACACACTGGTGAAACAATGGATGAATTTGTTGACATACTTGACACACTTATAAAACATTGCAAGTTCTTTCACTATACCGATGAAGAAGCCATGCGCCTCAGAATCATTGATGGCTGCCTTTCAGATTCTTTTAGAAGGCGCATGCTGATAGAGACACTCAGTCTAGAGAAAATGAGGATGCCTCTGAGAGCAGAGGAACAAGCAGGACGACAAGCTATTGACATGGAAGCAGGGACAGCACACAACGAGTCAACACCGAGCATTAAAAGCAAGCACAAGCACAAAACAGATGCACATAAGTTTATGTTGTTGAAGAAAACAAAACTTTGCTTCCGATGTAGATTGTCGTTTCTCCAGCAAATGTCTAGCCCTACAACAAATCTGTAAGGGTTGTGGGAAAGAGAACCACTTCATAAAAGTGTGTCGAGCTAGGGAAAAATTAAAGTGTGTCACAACAGAAAGAAAAGATGGACGTGAGAACGTACCAGAAACAGTGTTGCCACGCCCACAAAACCAAAAAGCAACATCAGCTACGACAAGCAGAGACCAAGCAAAATCAATTGTCATTAAGTTCATCATACAAAGGTTCTTCAGTGTTGCTGTCCAGTACCAGTGAAGAAGATAGGTGTGTGCTGGTGATATCCACCAAAAGACAGCATGCACCAATGAGGTTAGCTGCCTGTGAAGAAAACCGAAGTTTAAAAAAACTCATAGAACAAAACTCAAGACTCCCTACGCACCCTGTCCCACAATGAAAGTAAATGGTCACTCCATATTCTTCATCATCGACAGAGAGGCATCACTTAATATCATACCAGTGGAAAAATTCAACAGTCTCTCGCCCATGCCACATGTTACTCCTTGAGACATGAAGTATACACCTGGGCAGCTTCCAACCCACTACAAAGTCAAGAGTAATTCACAGCGGTAATGCAACACAAAACCACATTAGTACGAGCCACCATTCATGTCCTACAAGGAGCCTCGTCTAGTGCATATTTGCTTAATTTTGTCACAGCAGCTGATATGGGGTTAATATCTCTCAACTACTACTTCTGTGCTCAGCCTGAGATTAGGAGCCAATTCCTGGCATTATTTCATGGTTTGAGAAGACTCAAGGAAATGAAAGTACAGCTTCAGATCAACAAAGACGTTTGTCTGGTTGTCCAGTGGTACTGTAGAGTTGCTTTTCATCTGCAAGAAGCTGTAGAGAAAGAGTTGGCAACACTTTTGAAACATGACATCATTGACCATTCCACAGACCCTACACCATGGGTTTCGCCTATAGTAGCTGTACCAAAAAAGGACAGTAGTGGAGCAGTGCACATTTGTGTTGATATGTGCCAGCCAAACAGACTAACTGAGAGGGAGATATGCCCTGGTCCCCATATAGCAGACATGATCATGCAAGTGAACGGAGCTAAAATTCTTTCCTGTCTTGACCTATACAAAGGGTACCACCAACCTGAGTTAGATGAGAACTGCATAGATATTACCACTTTGCCCACTCATATTGGTTTGTTCAGATACAAGAGACTGAGGCGGTCATTATGAACATGGCGGGAAAGTCCGCCGACCGCCGTGTCAGCAGTGAACAGAATCCTGCCGGTGGCGGCGAATGGAAACCCGCCATATAATGATAGAAAAACCCAACCCCACCCCAGCCCACCCCGCACCGCCTCCGCAAGCACACCCACATCCCGCCCTCCAAATAATGATGCACAAATCACCTCGGCGGACACTGATGTCCGAACGACCATTGGCGGCTGCGACCGCCACAGGCAACAAGTGGGCCCAACAGCAAGAAGTGCACACATTGGCTAGGCATATCACTCACACACCTGACACACATCCTGAACATCATAAAACACCTCCATACACACCCCACAATCCCTTGCAACGAAACCAGGACCAGAAGACGGAGAGCACCAGAGCCAGACAGCGAATGCCAGCATACAGGACACGCATATCGACCCACACAGGAGCACCCATACCCCGTCCCCAGTCCCGACGCCATCCACCACTCTCACCATGTCCCCCCCAAAAATCCACTCTTCACCGAAAGGGAGCTAAGGACAATGGTGGACGAGATCCTGAAGGTGGAGCCACAAATCTTCGGCTCCGAGGTGCAGCACACACCCATTGCGCGGAAATTGGAGCTGTGGCAGACCATTGTCAACAGAGTGAATGCAGTGGGACACCATCCAAGCAGCAGGGACGACATCCGCAAGATATGGAACGACCTGCGGGGGAAGGTCAGGGCCATGGCATCCAGGCACCACATCGCAGGGCAGAAGACTGGGGGAGGACCGCCACCAACACCACCCGACTACACCGACTGGGAGGAGAAGGTACTCGCCATCCTGCACCCAGAGGGACTCACTGGACTCACTGGAGGAATGGACTCGGGTAAGTCATCTACAATTACCCCATATACAACACATCTACAATGCATGCACCACCCCACCCCACCCATACCCACCAGGACCAACACCCCACCCAGGCATCAGCCACCACATCCACCACCCTGCATTACCCGCAACTCACTACTAGGCCCACATCACTCCCGCTGTGCACAGCCACCCACCCCTGCACGTACCCACAATGGAATAATACCCCCCACCACAATGTAAGCCCACCACAGCCACTAAATGCAATGTCCACCTCACAAAGGCACCCTGGAAGGCCACTGAAAGTCACACCAGAACAAAATTGCACAGTTCTGTACACCTCAAACCCTCAGGCATATGTAACAGACATGTCTATGTCCCCCAACAGGCACCACCACCCATGCAACCCTAATGGAGGGGACAAGGAGTGCCACAGCACTCCAGGGAGACAGAGGCACCTCACAGGACACTGGTGAAGGATCCCTGGACACCGATGAGCAGGCAGGCCCCTCACACAGCCATGGATGCTCACCATGCAGCAGCCCCACCCAAGAAACCACTGTCACCCCTAACACCCAGTCAAGACCAGCAGGCCAGGGGAGGCTTACCCACACCAGTGGACACAGGGCACAGACAGGTGGAACACAGCAACAGAGGCCACAGTCTCCCACTCCCAACATGCAGGAAGGCGGGGGCCCCAGTACAAGTGGCATGTCAAGACCTGCGCAGGGGACACAGGCACAGGGGGCTATGGCAAGGTCAAGTGCCCCAGTGGGTCAGGGGGTAGGGCACCGGATGCAGCAGCCAAGGACATCATTGCAGAGGTATTGGGTGGCTACCAACATACCCAAGACAGGTTGGCACATATTGTGTCCACCCTGGAACAAAGTCAGAGGATGCAGCTGGAACAACACCAACAGGCCATGGAGCAGTGGAAAGAACACAATGCCACAATGGCCACCATTGCTGGAGCACTGCTGCAGTTGGTCAACAAACAGTCTGACACCCAAACTGGAGAAGAGGCCCCCACACCAGCCCTGGACAACCAGCAACAGATGACCCAAGCAGCAGACACAGCGCAGGAAATTCCCTCCCAGGAATCACAAGGGCCAACCATGCCACCCCAAGAAGCTCCACAGCAGGCGCCCAAACGTAGTCTCAGGCCAAGATATGGCACTGGAAACCCAGCTAAGAACAAGCCCCACTCCAACAATTGACACTGCTACTACTGCAAAGCAACCATCCCACCCATTCACCAACTACACTCAGCTGAGGGCAAAATTAAGTACTATACTACAAATAGGACCCACCTATGACATCCAACAGGGCTGCCCCCAATTCGGTTTTGAGGACACCCAACCCTTACAACTTCCATCACTGTATAAAGCACAATTCACTGTATTCGACCAATAAAACACAATTCTCACCTGTAACACTGTCCCATGTCTTCAATGTTGAACAAATTGGAGTATGGATGCAACTGACAGACAACAACTTTATTGTCAATTTGTTATTGGAAGTAGAGTTGTATCAGTTGGTTCCTGGAATTGACATATTCCCCTTCCTCATCCTCACCATCACTCTCCTCACCTCTCTGAGGTAACTGATCAGGACCTATGGCACCCTCCACCTCCAAAAGGGGGATAGAATGTCTCACAGCAACGTTGTGCAGCATGCAACAGGCCACAACTATTCTACACACCTTATCAGGACCTTAGGCCAGGGACCCCCCAGAGATATGTAGACACCGGAATCTAGCCTTCAGGAGACCTATAGTACGCTCTATCACCCTCCTAGTATGTCCATGGGTCTCATTGTATTTCCTCTCTGCATCCGTCCTGGGATTCCTCACTGGTGTCAGGAGCCAACGCAAGTTTGGATAGCCAGAATCACCTAGAAAAAGGGTCAATACAGAGTCGTCATTGTAATGTCCCTTAGTCAGACAGGCAGGTTCTCTACAATGTGTCAGTTAGTGACAGGCAAACTTACCTATGATCCATCCTCTGTCCTCTTGCAGTTGTTCCATCTTCTGTGGCACACTACTGTTCCTCAAAGCAAATGAATCATGGACTGACCCCGGAAACATGGCATTCACATGGGAAATGTACTGCTCTGCAGTACACACCAATTGGATGTTCATGGAGTGAACGTTCTTCCTGTTTCTGTACACCTGTTCACTCACTCTTGGGGGGTCAGTACTTTGGGGGAATCGCACATAGGATTGCAGATGTTGTACAAATGCATTCAGAAACCTTGTCAGTACCAGGCTGTGAGAAACCAGCACCCATGCCTACTGTCACTTGAAATGAGCCTGTGGCAAGGAAATGGAGTGCGGAGAGCACCTGCACCTCAGTTGGAATAGCATGCTGATTACGATTTCCGGGAGTCAGTGCAGGATCCAGTAATGAACATAGGTCCTGAATAGTTGCACGTGTGAGTCTGTAAGTGATAATGATCTGATGCTCCACCATGGTCCCCATATCCACAAGTACACCAATGGTGCCCTTCCTCGCCACAAGGGTCGGTACCTATGAGGGGTTACAAAAATGAGTGATGTGCACACATAAATTGGCTTATTTGATAAATACATGCAGTGAATTGTTCATAGTAGTGTCTGTACAATTACTGCAACCTGACAGATGTACATGTACATCACTAGGAGGGAACAGAGTAAATCATGTGTGCTAATATACGCAATGGATTGAGGCCTAGGTGCTTCATATGGCTAGTAGGCCCTGCATTGTGAGTATTAAGAATTTTAAGATGCATAGGTGATGGCAAAATGTCTGCCGTACGGTGGTGTTGACCGCTGTTCGCACCCTCATTGGCTAACATGGATGCCAATGGGGAATACTGGCGTATCATGATTGCTGCTGGCGGTGACGGTGCATACCTCCGTGGAACGTATGCGCGTTTGTCATCGTTTGATCACTTGACTCCCTGATCTCGTGCGGATAAGTACTCCACTCTGTGTACTGCTGTCGCCTGCCTCTGGCTATGGATGTTCCACGTGGTGCAGGGGAAAGGGCCCCGGCCTTCACCCAGGAAGAACTGGAGAAGCTAGTGGAAGGGGTCCTGCCCCTGTATGACAGACTCTACGGCCGGCCAGAGGTACAGGTGAGTCTGGGTTTAGGGGGCACTGTGTGAGTAATGGATGGAGTGAATGGCACACATGTGTGCTCCTGTGAGCCAGGATGGGCCATGGTGCATGGAATGCTGCGTGCCACTGTCCTGCATGTCTGAGAGTACTGTCAATCCTATGTTTGACAATCTGCCAGCTGTTCCCATCGTGCAAGTGCCTGACCTCTGTGTTCCATTTCTGTGACACCCTACTAGGTCAGCGCCCACTAGAAGAGGCCACATTGGCATGCCATGCTGGGAAGGGTTCGGGGGGGCGTTGTAGAGTGGGTGGAGTGGGTGGGTATGTAACTGTGCCCTTTCCTCCCTTGTGTCGTAGGTTGCGGTACTTACCGTCAGCGGCGGTCTCGGTTGTGTAGGTATATGGCAAGGAGCAGGGCTGGCATGATCAGCAGCTCTCTGTCAAGGGCTGCCACTGCACGTTTTGTGGAACTCAGGTGAGTGTTTCCTTATATTTGTTTCATTTCCGCCTGGCTTTGTGTGGCGGTGGTTCCCGCCCCGGAACTGGTGGCGGAATGGTGGTTCATAATTTGATGGGCGGGTTGGGCCTTTCCGACGGCTTGTGGGCGGACTCTGCAGTCGTCAGTGGGACTCCTTTCCTGGCGGTGGGTGGTGTGCGGGATGCGTGTGATTCGTTTGGTTAATTATTTGGCGGTCCGGACCGCTCCTCTGTTGGCAGTTTCAACCGCCACCGCCGGCAGAGCGGAACGAACTTATGTTCATAATAAGGGCCCGAGTTCTTGGGTATCTTTGGCTGCTGAGATATTTCAGGATGTTATCCGTAGAATAATCTAACCTGTTGCACATGCTTTCAATTACAGTGACAACATACTGTTTTTTGGGAGAACCCAGAAAGAACACAACAAAGGCTTCTCTCAGTTACCTGCTGGTGCTAGTCTCACTTTAAATGCAGCGAAATGTGAATTTCACAAAACCAAACTTACGTTTTTTAGGCACATATTTTCTGATAGGGAAATGACTCCAGAGCCAGACAAGGTGCAAGCACTGTCATCCACTTGCCTCCCCATTCCCAAAGATGTTAGCATGCTGCAATCCCTTCTAGGCATGGCCAGTTACAGTTCAAGATACATTCACAATTTGGCCACAGTGATTCTCCCATTGACAGACTTTACAAAGTGGATTACTCCTTTTTAGTGGTTTCCTGAATGCAATTAGAGTTTCAAAGAAATATAACATGCAATTGAGAAGCAACTGAAATGGTCTACTTAAACCCCAAGTTGTATCCCAAGGTCAGGGTAAGGGCAAGCCCGGTGGGGCTGGGAGCAATCCTTGTGCAACACAATAGCCATCTGAATGCTCGAAAACACATTGTGGCCTATGCCAGTCGAAGCCTGTCTGAAACAGAATGTGCCTGCTGTCAGCCGGAGCAGAACAGTCTGGTTGTGGAGTAGACTTGCAAACATTTTCATGTATTCCTCCATTGGAAACGATCTACTGTCATTACGGACCACCAGGCATTGCTCACTATTTATGGAAACCTGATGGCTAAGATGCCTCCTCGCATTCAAAGGTAGAGGTTGGGGCTACAAGAGTACGACTACGACATTGAACACAAACTGGCGACGGATCCGAAGCCAGCAGATTTCTTTTAACGAGTGCTGCTACACTGTCCTAGTTCGACATCCAGGACGTCTGAAGAATATCTCAATTTTATTGTGATGTCCAGCACACCAGTGGCTCTGTCTGCGGACAAAAACATTGCTGCTACCAACTTAGACCAAGAAATCACTATTGTCAAAGAACTCATTGAGACACAATCATGGAGACGACAAGCATGGCCTTTGGCTGATGATACTGAATTCCAAAAGTTTAAAAACATTCAGGTTGAGTTACATGTCACACGAATAGGCATAATACTGGGATGTTCGAGAATACCCGAGAGCCTAAGGCAACACATCATCTAGTTGGCCTTTGGAGGACATCGTGGAATTGTAGCCACCAAAAGAGCTTTGAGAGACAGAACGTTGTTTCCTCAACTAGATGAGCAAGTAGAAAATAAATTAAAAGCATGCCACATCTGCAATTGCCTGGCCCCCAACGTGACCCGGTGATTAGGTCTGATCTTCCTGCCCATGCCTGAGAGAGAGTCACAGATCACTTCTTCGGTCCATTAGGAGATAGACAGCATCTCATGGTAGTCATAGATTAACATTCCTGTTTTCCTTTGGTGGAAACACTGTCCTTGACAACTCATGATAAAGTCATAGAAAGGCTTGATGACACCTTTGCAATTTGGGGAATCCTTGAGATCCTCAAATCCAATAATCACCCAATTTTCAACAGCAAAGAGTTCAAAGAGTTTCTTGTACAACTCAATGTCAAACATCAAAAGGGTGCACCCCTCTGGCTCCAACCCAGTGGTGTAGTCACAAGGTTTATGGGCACCCTCAAGAAGGTAATTCAATGAGGATCCAGGGAAGAAATCAATTTAAGCCACGCTGTGTGCCAGGCCCTCCTCCCCTTTCTATCAACTCCTCACTCTACAACAGGTGAGAGTCCAGCTACCTTGAGCCATCAGAACTAAACTACCTCAATGGACATCAGATCCATCAGTGAATGCTGACAAACTTTGTGACACCGATGCTATTCATAAGAGCAAAATAAGAGCGTAAGCTGATCAGTGCTGATACGCCCAGGAAACAGTCTTTGACAAAGAAGACTGGGTACTGATAAAGCACAGACAGAAATGAAAGATGGACACCCCTTTCAGCACTGACCTGTTACAGGTGGTGGTGTGCAAGGGATACATAATGACAGCACATTGTCCAGGGAAGTTCATCACTCGGGACATATCACACATTAAATACTTACCTCGACTTTCACCAGCTCCTGCAACTATGGTGGAGGCTACCACACGCGCAGGTCTGGCTCCTGAACCTGGGCCGCCGTTGCCCGATATAGGCAGACCTCGATCACCTCAGATCACCCAAACTGGCAGACAAGTGTGAGCTCCTGGCAGACTGATTGAGGAGATCTGATTTCAAATTATGCCTGCCACCGTTTATTTAACAAATGGGGGTGGGGGAGGGGTGTAGCATATTGCTGCTATACACAGCAGGACTCTTGTGGCTCTGGGTGGACTCTGAACAGGAAGTACATGATGTGCAGGTGAGGTGTCAGGGTGTGGTTCTGGGAGGTATGACGTGATGAGCAGGGTGTGAATGGATGTTGGAGCATAAAGATGCTTAACGCAGCACTTGTGTATGGCATAATCCATTTGCATGCTCCAGGGCTAGGGAAAATGCTACAACATGCAGCATGCTGAGTTAAGGCTAGTGCTTAATTTATTTAAAACATCGAGTGAGGTGTCCAGTGATATTTTGTACGAGCCTGCTGTTGGACTGCCGAATGCCAGGGTTGCTAAATATCATGGCTGAGTTCAACTTAGGCCACCAGCCTACACTTCCTGCCTCTTTATCTCACTATAGCATGTTCTTCTTTTTAATCCCTACTTCTCACGGTTTTCCTTTCGCTTCCTGCTTCTTTCATTCCTTCTGTCTTCATCTGTAATCGTCTTGGTCAAAGTCTCATTGTGTAAAATAAGTCCTGGTCCCCAAAAATGAATGTAAATGGTCAGCACCTGACACCAGCACAAAGTAAGCATGTGCTCTAGCCCTCTGGTCTGTGTTTTTCTTCTGATTGGCTCAAGAGTGTTTAATTGGTTAGATGGGTGTCAGCCTCTACTGTGTAAAGGAGTTTGTTGTTCATCTTGAACCCTTCTTAGTACACAACTGTCCCACATGATTTGTTTGTGTCGCCTGATAAGGGTTTCCTTATATGTTGCATACTCTATAGAGATTTCTCATCATTTGTTCCTCTTCGCACTGGGTAGCTGGGTGTCCTCCTTTTGCGTTTAAGCAGTTGTTTCCGACTTAGGACCATATTGATAGGATCCATGCCAGATTTCCAGTATATCCACCTCAGATAAATTTACGTAGAACGACTCTCAATAGAAATTCCTTGCTTGGCCAGAAAATTCCAAATATCTGCTATAGAACCAATCCACCTGGACCACCTTTGAGCAACCCAGCTTTAAAGCTTCGTTCATAAGATTATTTTAACTCTCTAACTTCTGAAGTCAAGAGACTACCAAAACTATTGCTTAGCGCTCTAAAACATCTTACAGTTTCATCCACTGAAAAGTAATTGTCATTTTCTTTCGTTTACAGCAAGTGCACACTTGTATGAAATAAACAAACTAACTCCTTCTACCGCCTTAAAAATTATCTTTAGAATTTTCCCTTTCTAGTATGCTTAATTTGACTTACGGTTTCGTCTCAGTGTAATATGAGCTGCTCATTCATAATTGCACAAATGCACTTAGCAACATAAGCAGGATTCCTATTATATCAACTAAAAGTATAAATAGTAATTTAATTTAACAAACATTCGCCTTTGTCCATTAAGTTACAGATCATCAGTCAAAAAACAGATCTGCATCTGAACTTGCAGATTCCTTGACTGGGATAAATCATATAAGCATAAAACAATTACTTCTACCAATAGTTGCCGCCCCTCTTTCCCACAATTTTTTTCCACAGTGCTTGTTGGTCTAGTATGTGTCTAACAGTGAAATCTTGAGCCCGGGTTCTCATCCACTAAAATCTCTTCTACTGCTCTTGCTGAAACCTCGTTATCAGGGCCCTCCAGCCCACTTAAGTCTCAATGCTTTAAGGAGCGGGTCATTTTGAATGGCTGGGTCTAGGGTAGCAATTTACTATTAATGAGTCTGGCTTACAGCTATAAGTGCATCCTCAAGCTCCAAAGGTCAAAGACAAGGATGCGCCCTTTCTCTAGGGAACTCAGTGGCAAAGGTTGAGAAAAGGGGTAGTGGGAGATCAGGAGATTTCGTTTTAGAACATTTCTTTGAAGTTAAATGTGCTTAGTAGGTGCATGTAGTTGATTTTCCTCAAATATCAACAAGGGACCTCAATTTTCACTTTCTTATACATGCACGATCTGCTGTGGTGCCGGTTGTGGCCAGTCCTAGGAGGAGCAGAGAGAGGCAGGCATTATTTGAGTCGAAAGTATGAGTGAGATATGGCAAAGACTGTAGCATCAATAGAGCAGAAACACAGCCCCAGCAGTGGCAATTTGTGACAGAAAAAAAGAATAAACATGCACATAAGGATAGGTGGATGGTGGAATTGAAAACATTCTTTACATCAGAAAGGAAGCAATACAATAGACGTGTGCCTAGCAACGAGGGAACAACTTATTTTGGACATCCAGTAGGATAGAACCTGCTCAACTATTGGTATATAAAGATGGCAATGCAAGCAGAGTGCACTTTGGAAACCAAATGCGCTCTTGGAAGGCTTGGTGTGTGTAACATACAATTGTGCACTCCCTCACATACTATACACACGCACACCGACCTCGACCCTCTTGTAGATTTGTTTAGACTACCTTATGATGGAGACTGGTAACAGGCGAAAACAGGAGGTTGCCAGACCTCTATAAATTGCTTATCCCAGTCACACAAGCACATTTAATACAACTAGGGCAGCAGTGCGGAAAAGATGTGTTTGTGAGGGCTGAGTTGAGGGTCTGTAATTTGTGTTTAGCTTTAGTTCTTAACTGAATCCATTAAACGACTGCAGTGCAGCAAACCAGAAGACATCTGTGACAACTGAGAAGGGACAAGTTGGAAGGGGAGGCTACAAGGCAGTGACACACTTGTGGTTGTTGGTGGATTTTTCCTATGCTTCTCTGCAATATCTGACGCACTAAAAGGACTGGTATATCTCTCTACCCCTTCTGATGGCCTAATTAGATTTTTCTATTATGTTCTTTTTGCTATGCAGTCTAAAGGTATATTAGGCATGTCCCTTGAAATTTCCCTTTTTACCCGCAAAATGTCTCTCGGACGTCTTTGACAGATGCCATGCATTTTCCTCTGTGAAATTCACGGTGCTCCAAATCATGTAGTTCTACATTAACACTGCTGAGGAGCCTCGGCTCTCCATCCCCGTACCTCATCTGTAACCAAAGCAGTCTCTGGGGGTCATTACAACCCTGGCAGACGGTGTTAAAGGTGCGGTAATACCGCAAACAGGCCGGCGGACCAAAAAAGGGAATCATGACCGTGGCGGAAACCGCCAACATAGACAGCCATCTTAACACTCCGACTGCCACGGTGGTACAGACAAGCAGCGCGGCGGTCACCGCCAACGACAGGCGGAAGACAATGTACCGCCCACAGTATCACAACCCGCCAATCCGCCACCTTTTCCGGGGTGGATTCACCATGGATAAAAACACGGCGGAAACAGCATTGCAATGGGAAAACGCTCACCTTCTACACATCCCACGAGGAAGGAGGACACCATGGAGCCGGAATTACAAATCCTACCTGCCCTTGTCTTCCTGCTCATTTACGAACACCAGCAACGGCGGCGCCGAAGACAATGGTGAGTACTGCACCTACGACATAGGGGAGGGGGGAGGCAAAAGTCACGGACACACACGCAACACCCCCACCCACACCCTCACCCGCGCACATTACAACACACACACCAATGCATTTCCTAAATCACAGGGACAACCCACAACCCCCCTGGAAGAATGCAAAGACCAAAGGAAATCAGTTCAAAAATTGTAATGTATCAAAATACAGTTACCAAATATATACAGATATATATACACATTCCAGCTCTTATACATTCTGAGAAGTAGTGCAGGTATGCACATATCAATGTCCGTGCACCACTGGGCCAAAAATGCATGGGCGAGACCCACATTAGATACCTGTCCACAAACGGAGAGAACACTGCTGGGGCATCAGATAGACATACAACAGGCACCTCAGGGAGAAGGGAAGGGGGGGGCACCTCAGCCGGATGACAGTACCACGCCAGATCCACGACAGGGCTCCATGCCCACTGTTCCATCCTGGGGAATGCACAGCCACAGTCTCTCAAGTCTCTACAGTGGGTGGTTTGCCCACTGTTCAATCCTGGGGAGTGCAAAGCCACAGTCTCTCAAGTCTCTACAGTGGTTGGTTTGCCCACTATTCCATCCTGGGGAGTGCAAAGCCACAGTCTCTCAAGTCTCACAAGTGGGTGGTTTGCCCACTGTTCCATCCTGGGGAGTGCAAAGCCACAGTGTCTCAAGTCTCTACAGTGGGTGGTTTGCCCACTGTTCCATCCTGGGGAGTACAAAGCCACAGTGTCTCAAGTCTCTACAGTGGTTGGTTTGCCCACTGTTCCATCCTGGGGAGTGCAAAGCCACAGTCTCTCAAGTCTCACAAGTGGGTGGTTTGCCCACTGTTCCATCCTGGGGAGTGCAAAGCCACAGTCTCTCAAGTCTCACAAGTGGGTGGTTTGCCCACTGTTCCATCCTTGGGAGTGCAAAGCCACAGTCTCTCAAGTCTCTACAGTGGTTGCTTTGCCCACTGTTCCATCCTGGGGAGGGCAAAGCCACAGTCTCTTAAGTCTCTACAGTGGTTGGTTTGCCCACTGTTCCATCCTGGGGAGTGCAAAGCCACAGTCTCTCAAGTCTCACAAGTGGGTGGTTTGCCCACTGTTCCATCCTGGGGAGTGCAAAGCCACATTCTCTCAAGTCTCTACAGTGGGTGGGTTGCCCACTGTTCCATCCTGGGGAGTGCAAAGCCACAGTCTCTCGAGTAGATGACAGTCTCCACTGGTTCAGGAGGTGGACTGGTGCCCAGAGTGCTTCATCCTGTTAAGGACAGACGGAGTGGATGCATGTCTCCACTGGTTCTGGAGGGGGAATGGTGCCCACACTGCATCAGGCTCCCCATGACGCTTCCTGTTCCGTCACTGTCCCAGCTGTACATGGGATAACGATGCTTGATGTGGCTGTGTTTTCATTCTTCAGCGGTTCTCTGCCCTGTTCAGCGGTGCTTTGCCATGTTCAGCGGTCTTCACCATGGCGGTGAGTTCCTTGTTCAGCGGTGCTTTGCCATGGGGGTCTCTGACCTGTTCAGCGGTTCTCTGCCCTGTTCAGCGGTGCTTTGCCATGTTCAGCGGTCTTCACCATGGCGGTGAGTTCCTTGTTCAGCGGTGCTTTGCCATGGCGATCTCTGACCTGTTCAGTGGTTCTCTGCCCTGTTCAGCGGTGCTTTGCCATGGCGGTCTCTGACCTGTGCATTGGTGTGTGGCATGACGGTCCCTCATTGCCCAGCGGGGCTGTGGCTGCCGGGGCCCTCCTGGGCACTGACTCCGGCGGTGGTCTCCTGAGCAGTGACAATACTCCTGCCCTCCTGGGCAATGACTTCGGCGGTGGTCTCCTGACCAGTGACGATACTCCTGCCCTCCTGGGCAATGACTCCGGTGGTGGTCTCCTGACCAGTGACGATACCCCTGCCCTCCTGGGCAATGACTCCGGCGGTGGTCTCCTGACTAGTGCCGATACCCCTGCCCTCCTGGGCAATGACTCCGGCGGTGGTCTCCTGACCAGTGACGATACTCCTGCCCTCCTGGGCAATGACTCCAGCGGTTGTCTGCTGACCAGTGATGACAGTGCTGGCAGTGGCGTCCTGGCCGCTGGGGAGGATGGTGCCCTCCTCCGCCGTGCTGCTCTTACCAGACTGCGCAGACTTCTTCTGGCACTTCACAACTTTTGGAGGAGTCACAGCTGACTCTGCAATCCCCCTGGGACCCTTGTGAACAGTTTTTCCGCCAGGAGTCTTCACCCTGTCCCGTCGGCCACTTTCCAACTTCAGATGCTTTACGGGGGGTGGACTGGCAGTGCTTTGGCTCCATGTCACACTGCCTGCCTTTGTGGCCGGTGCACTCCACACACCTTGAACACGCACCACTGGTACAGGAGTCTTTTTGGCTGAGGCGCTACTACGTGGCTTATGAATTGGAGGGGTGGGGGTGGGGGCAAAGAGGTCAACGTTGCTGAGGAAGAGTTTCTGACGAACACTGGGATGGGTAGCTGGAGGGGGTCTGGGAGTGGAGGAAGAGGATGTGGTTGTAGGAGGTGTCACTTTAGGTGTTTTGGGTGCAGGTGCAGGTACTGGAGGCTGTCGTGAGGTGGATGGATGTTGGGTGTGTGGGTGCCCGCGTTTGTGTACTTTGGGAGGGGGTGTCACAGACACACTGGGAGAAGACACAGGGGACGTGTAAATGGTAGTGGGGGTGGTGAGTGCAGGTGAGCGGGGTGTGGTGCTGGGTGTTCTGGTGCGAGTCCTAGTGCCTGTAGATGTACTGCATGCAGGTGAGAGTGTAGACGAGACTGGGAGGGAGGAGTGAGACGACGAGGAGGGGGACACAGTGGAGGCAGTGGATGTTGCTCTGTCTGTATGTGTGTGATGCTTGTGTGAGTGCCTGTGGGATGTGTGGTGCCTATGTTTGCCTGAGCTACTTTTGTGTGTTGAGGTGTATGCATGCTTGTCTGATGGTGTGCTTGGGATAGGCTGGGGTACAGGGGATTGGGTCTGGGTGGAGGAAGTTGGAGGGGGGAGGCTAGACACAGGGACAATGGCTGCCATCAGTGCTGAGGCCAGAGATTGCAGGGTTCGATGAAGGGCAGCCTGACCAGAATGAATGCCCTCCAGGAATGCATTACTGTGTTGCAACTCCCTTTCTATACCCTGGATGGCATTCACAATGGTAGACTGCCCAACAGTGAGTGACCTGAGGAGGTCAATGGCCTCCTCACTGAGGGCAGCAGGGGTGACAGGGGCTGAGGTGCCTGGGGCGAAGTTGATGCCCACCCTCCTGGGTGAGCGGGCACGGGGCGAACGCTGAGGGGCTGCTGGGAGGGCGGTGCTGGTAGGGGAGGTGGCGGCTGTACCTGTAGAAGTGGTGGGCACAGATGGTGCCGCCACCACAAGGGAGCTCCCATCGGCGGACGAGTCCGTGTCGCTGTTTGGTGATCCGGTGACCGACGTGAAGCTCCCCTCGCCCTCCGTCCCACTGGTGCATTCTGAGTCTGTGGTGTTGCCCTCCATGGCCATGTGGGATGCAGCTCCCTCGTGCTCTGGTGCCACTGTACCTCCGCCTGATGATGCTGATGCACAAAAGAACAGGGAGAGCACAGAAAGGGGGGGGGGCGACAGAAGAAAAAGAGGTTGAGCGCATGGCTTACCGCCACCGTTGGCGGACAATACAGACACAGCAGCCCCCTGCACTACGCCGCGCTCTACGCCTCTACAGCTGCAATTCCTGGGATCTGGCCTACATCGCTATGGTGGACATCTGCACACATGGATGCCACAGGGGCATGTATACCTGTACTTGGCACTCTACTGAGGTGGGGTGGAGTGGCACATGGCATGCATTACGGAGGGGCCTAGCCTACGGAAGTCGCCCTGGCCTAGGGAAAGCCACAGCCCTCCTCCCCCACCCAGACCCCTCAACTGCGCGCAAAGTCCCCAGAATGAGGGTGTACTCACCCCCTTGTGTCTGCTGTGATTCCCTCAAGCGCCCATCCAACTCCGGGTAGGCCACTGCCAGGATCCGGAACATCAGGGGGGTCATGGTGCGACGGGCACCCCTCCCACGTTGGGAGGCCATCCCCAGCTGAGCCTCCGCCGTCTTCTTACTCCAGCGGCAAATGTCCTCCCATCTTTTACGGCAGTGGGTGCCCCGTCTCTGGTGGACCCCCAGGGTCCGTACGTCCTTGGCGATGGCACACCAAATGTCCTTCTTCTGGTGGGCGCTGACCTACATGACATGCACAGGGGAAGAAGAGAAGTCATTACCAACTGCGCCGTCAAAGTGAGTGGCCCACATCCCTGCCCTTGCCATGTGGCACATGCATTCACACTCATTCATGTTCCCTGAACTCTGCCCCCTTCCCTCTTACAATCAGCCCTCTCCAAACAGGCATAGCCCATACAACATACTCCCTGTGTACTTACCTGTTGGTCTGGAGGAACGTAGAGTAGAGTGTACTGGGGGAGGACCCCGTCTACTAGCTTCTCCAACTCCTGAGCAGTGAAGGCAGGGGCCCTTTCCCCAGACGCAGCAGAAATTGTCTCTTCCAGGCCGAGGTCACAGCAGCACTTGCAGTGTAGGGCCTCTCCTGTGGAAGATCAGGTATTGAGTGATCGAACAGATAGAAAATGGCGGTCACGTCCGTGGTGGTGACGTCCGCGGCGGTGCGTATCATCACCGCCGGCGCAATTCATCATTGGCTCCTGGGACCCACAGGGTCCAATGTTAACCAATGCAGCATTGCGCCGCGGTCTACGACCGCCTACCGCGACGGTGTACAACGCCAGCGCAGTTACCTCACACCCCATTGTCCCAGTTTAGAGGTCAGGCAGCCGCCATTTCAGGGAACCACATGTCTTCATTTACTACTGCGTCACACATACCTAGGCCTACACTCGACACACATACAGGAAGATTTTTGTCTTTGGTGTCGTGTTCTGTGTATCCGTGGGTACATACCTGGGATTTTGTTGAGTCTGTGGTCGCTGTTGTCCTTCCTAGGCACCGTCAGCTGGGACATTTGAGAAGATGGCGGAATCCTCCGGTGTACCGACCGCTGGTGGACCTGTTGACAATGGAGGAGCGACATTTGATCATCACCTACAGGTTTGACCGTGCCACTATCCAGGAACTATGTACCCAGTTGGAGCCAGACCTGATGTCACCAATCCGCCATCCCACAGGAATCCCCCCTGACGTGCAGGTGCTGTCAGTGCTCCATTTCCTTGCAAGTGGGTCTTTTCAGACAACAGTGGCCATGGCATCAGGGATGTCCCAGCCTATGTTTTCCAACGTGTTGTCCAGAATGTTGTCTGCCCTGCTGAAACACGTAAGGAGCTACATCGTTTTCCCTCAGGTGGAGGATTTGGCTACTGTTAAAGGTGACTTCTATGCCCTTGGACATATCCCCAACATTATAGGAGCTATTGGTGGGACCCATGTAGCTTTGGTCCCCCCCCACAGGAGTGAACAGGTGTACAGGAACAGGAAGAGTTATCATTCAATGAATGTACAGATGGTATGTTTGGCAGACCAGTACATCTCGCAGGTAAATGCTATGTTCCCTGGCTCAGTGCATGACGCCTACATCCTGCGGAATAGCAGCATCCCTTATATGATGGGACAACTCCAGAGGCACCGTGTGTGGCTATTAGGGGACTCTGGTTACCCCAACCTGTCCTGGCTATTGACCCCATTGAGGAATCCCAGGGCAGAGTAACGCTACAATGAGGCCCATGGGCGGACTAGGAGGGTGATCGAACGCATCTTCGGCCTCCTGAAGGCCAGGTTCAGGTGCCTCCATATGACAGGTGGTTCTCTATTCTACTCACCGAAGAAGGTGTGCCAGATCATCATTGCCTGCTCGATGCTTCACAATCTTGCTTTGCGACGCCGGGTGCCTTTTCTGCAGGATGATGGTCCACATGACGGTTTTGTGGGAGCTGTGGAGCCTGTGGACAGTGATGAGGAGGACGCTGAGGAAGAAGACATAGACAACAGGGAGTCAGTCATACAGCAATATTTCCAGTGACACACAGGTGAGAACAGTTTTCTTTTTACCATTACATTCACTTTCACACTTCTACCACTATCCTGTCTGTCATTTCATAGCAGTATTTGGTCACTGAGTTGTACCTTTCCATTACGGTTTCACAGGTGTGGTTACCAACGTGTATCATCTGCTTGCATCCTTCAAGGACTTGTGATGTGTGACATTGGTATGTTGGCTTTACAATTGGAAACGCATTTTGACACTGTCATTGATTATACATATTTACCAAATCACAGACTGACTCCAGATTGTTTTGTGGTTCAAGGGTGTTTATTTAAGTGCCCAAATATGGAGGGGGGTAGTAATGTGGTGATGGGGGACGGTGGAGGAATGTCCATGGCAGAGTCCAGTCTATTAGTCTCACAGGTGCACTGCCCATATGGGCATAGAAATTGGAGCTGGGGCAGTTTCAGTATGGACAGGGTAACAAAGTGGGACAGTGGGAGGACAATCAGGGTGGTCTCATTTCCTGGCGGGGGTCTTGCCATCTTGCTCTGTCCTGTTCCTGGATCTCAGGGACCGCTTGCGGGGTGGTTCTCCGTCTGCAGGGGGTGGGGTGCTGGTGTGGTGGTCCTGTGGCGGGGCGTCCTGTCCACTAGCGCCGGCGGAGGTGGTGGGCAGTTCATCGTCCTGGCTAGTGTCAGGGGCCCCTTGGAGTGCCACGGTGTCCCTCATGGTCTTTTGTATGTCCTTCAGCACCCCTACGATGGTGCCCAGGGCGGAGCTGATGGTTCTGAGCTCCTCCCTGAACCCCAAATACTGCTCCTCCTGCAGGCGCTGGGTCTCCTGAAACTTGTCCAGGACCGTCGCCATCGTCTCCTGGGAGTGGTGGTATGCTCCCATGATGGAGGAGAGGGCCTCGTGGAGAGTGGGTTCCCTTGGACTGTCCGCCCCCTGTCGCACAGCAGCCCTCCCAGTTCCCCTGTGTTCCTGTGCCTCCGTCCCCTGGACTGTGTGCCCACTACCACTGCCCCCAGGTCCCTGTTGTTGTTGGGGTGGTGGGTTATCCTGGGTTCCCTGTAGTGGTGAACACACCGCTGATTGACATGTCCTGGGGACGGAGGTATGGGCCCGCTGGGTGGATGCTGTGCTGGTGTTACCAGAGGGTGGAAAGTCAGTGTTGGGCTGTGCCTGTGCAAAGGAAACCGACTGTCCCGAGGCCCACGATGGTCCGGCTGGTCATCAGGATCCAGTAGGGCAGAGCTGCTGTCGTCACTGTGGGCCTCTTCTGTGGGTGGAGTGGAGTTGTCTGGACCCTCCGGTGTGGTGACGTTCCTTAGTGGTCCTGCAGGGATATAAGAGCATGATTATTGCATGTGTGTGTGTAATGGTGTGCAATGGGTGGGTGTTTGTGTACCCCAGTGCAAGCATTCCTGTTTGTGGGTTTGTGTGATGATGGTTAGGGGATTGTTCTGGGTATGTGCAGTGACCATGCTTTGGTGAGGGGTGACCATGCTTAGTTGTGTCATGCAGGGCTTGGTGTTGGGATGAGTGGATTGTGTTATTAGGACATTAGTGAGGAGTGTGAGTGTTAGGGGAGGGGGTGAGGGTGGGGGTGTGTGATAGCATGCAGTTAGGGTGGGGTATATGATAGTTGAGATTTGACTTACCAGTGTCCATTCCTCCACCGACTCCTCCAAGGCCCTCTGGATGCATGATGGTCAAGACTTGCTCCTCCCATGTTGTTAGTTGTGGGGGAGGAGGTGGGGGTCCGCCGCCAGTCCGCTGTACCGCGATGTTGTGCCTGGAGAACACTGAACGCACCTTCCCCCGTAGGTCGTTCCACCTCTTCCTGATGTCCTCCCGATTTCTTGGATGCTGTCCCACAGCGTTGACCCTGTCCACGATTCTTTGCCATAGCTCCATCTTCCTGGCTATGGATGTGTGCTGCACCTGTGAGCCAAATAGCTGTGGCTCTACCCGTAGGATTTCCTCCACCATGACCCTGAGCTCCTCCTCGGTAAACCGGGGATGTCTTTGGCGTGGCATGGGGTGGTGTGGGTGATGTGTGGGGTGGTGTAAGTGATGATGTGTGTGTTGCTGTGTAGTGGTGTGTGGTGTTTTGTGCGTGTAATGTTGTATGGGTGATGGTGTTGTGTGCCTCTGTGTGGTGGGGTTCTCAGTTGCTGTGCTCTCTGTCTATCTGGCCTTCTTTCTGTATTTTTGGTCGTAGGGGTTTGTGGGTGATGTGGGTGTGTGTTTTATATTGTGTTGGGTGTGTGGGAGTGGTGTTTGTATGTGTATCAGGTGTGTGTATTTCGAAATGGTCAATGTGGCGGTGTTTTGGAGATGTGTGTGTATTTTGAGCGCGGCGGTGTGTACCGCCAATGGAATACCGCGGTTGAAAGACCGCCGCGTGGATTCGTGTGTCGTGATAGTGTGGGCGTATTTCTGTTGGCGTGACGGTGGAGGTTTTATTTTCGCCAGTTTAACACTGACCTTTGGTGTGGCGGAGTTGTGTGGGTGTCTGAATTTCAGCGGATTCCGAGATGTGGGTCATAATAGCTGGGTTGTGAGTAAACATTAGGTGAGACCAGTCCTCATATTAAATGTAACATTCAGTTCCAATTCTCACTACATTATTGAACACAGTACTCGCAAAGATCCGAAGGATTACCGAGGGGGTCATTTCACTCGATTCACCACACAAATGTGTGCAACTTGTCTTAGACAATTTATTTGCAGTCATTGGCATGTCTGAGGGATCATTTTTTGCCCAGTTAAGAATCTACAGAGTCTGCTCCAGACATGCATGCGTTGTGTCTGAGCGTTTCCGATTGGTTAAGGAACAGGGTCGGACTGACCTGTATGGCAATCAGGCAGTGCGCAATGGGCTGGTCTGGCAGATCAGTGTGTTGGCCGTTTTCTTGGCTGTTTTCCCCAATAATAAAACAAACATTGTCTGCAGTAAGCTCAAAATGCATACCTTCTTTCATACCTTTTCAAAACACTTACATAGGGTGTCTTTACAACGTCAAAACTGCCCGAATTTGCAAACATGGACCATATTTTAGCTACCTAATTCACTAAATAGGGGGATCACTTTTATTAGGGTACCCAGGCCAGTTTTTCTGTTGTCCCTGACCCACCCTCCTAATGAATCCCTCACGTGATGCGTTTCAGCCGGAGATCAAGACAACAGGGTTGCCCAATTCACCATGAGTGGTATCCGTATGTTATTAATAACCCCGAAGACTGTGCTTTATCTCTTTTATTATTTCAGTATAATATTTTTTGGCAATGATAGCTTCATAAACATAACTAAACACAAAGTCAAAAAGACAATAAGAAGGCAAAACATTTTTACAAAAACAGCAAAACACGTTTATTTACATATTTTTTAAAGTCATTGAAAACGGAGTTAGTACCTAACTTGGCCAACAATAGGCAGACAAAACATTTACATACAGACATATAAAACACACATAAAATACAGTGTTGGGCAACCATCAGTATCTAAAAAAACAATGACACTGCTAGAAACTCATGTAATAACTCTCCAACCGAGCATGACTGTTGATATTTCGTGCCTTGGAGAATAATCAGTCCTATAATACTGACGTAAGTGGAGCCTCATTGCTATGTTATGTTATGAACATTTATAGAGCGCATAGCTACCCTAAAGCCTCCCAGTGCTACATAGAAATCTTCCAACAACTATGCAAAGGGGAACGAGTGTTAGTACAGCCATGTTTTTAATAGGCGACAAAAGGATAGTTTGTGGCTGGTTTGCCAAAGGGAGTCAGGCAGGGAGTTCCAAGGTTTGGCTCTGAGATAGGCCATAGATCTTCTGCCCCATTTTAGCCTTTTTATGGCGTAATTTCCGCTAAAGCTGCTGCTGATGACCTAAGAAGTCTGACCAGCTTATGGAAGATTGCCAGAGTACGCAAGTAAGGAGGGCCTTTGACATAAAGAGATCTATGAATACAACAGAGTGCCTTGAACGTTATTTGTTGTTTCAATGGGAGCCAGTGTAAAGCTAAGAGGGCAGGTTTGGCCAATTGATGCCTGGGCATATTGAAGGGAATGCGAGCAGCCATATTCTGAACCACCTGCAATTTCTTTTTGGCATAATTTGTGGCCCCCAGAAACAGGGCGTTCCCATAGTCCAGGCGCAAAATGATTAATGCCTGTACAATAGGTCTTTTTGCAATGAATGGGAGTACTTTAAAGACTTTCCTGAGGAGTCTAAATATCTCAAAACATGTAGAAGATATTTTCTTTGCCTGATGGCCCATGGTCAGCCATGGATCTAGCCATACACCCAGGCTCTTAATGTGAGCCTTGGGCGGAGGAAGGTCGCCTAACGAGTGCAAAACGGGTGTCGAAAGGTTTGGATGGGAGTAATGACCCATGATCATGACCTCTGTTTTGTCTCCATTCAGCTTAAGTTTACACTCTGACATTCAATTGGGGACTGCCTGTAAGCAGGGGGTGAGCTGAGAATCAAATGAGTTATGCGAGGTGGAGAAGGATATTACCAGCTGAGTGTCATCTTCATATGATATTAGCGAGAGGCCAAATGGCTCTACTATCCTTGCCAATGGTAGCACCTAAATGTAGAATAGCATAGGGCTCAGAGATGAGCCCTGCGGCACTCCCCAGTGGCTCTTGAAACTACTTCAGTTGAAGGAGCGATCGAGCACCTGGAAGGACCCTCATTCTACAGAGTAAGATACTGTGGTCCATGGTGTCGAAAGGCAGCACTGAGATCAAGGAGCAGGATTGCTGAGACCATTCCCTGATCTAGTCACTTCCTGATTTCTTCCGTAACTCCTATTAAGGCTGACTCTGTGCTATGAGAGGGTCTAAAACCCATGTGGGAGGGATGAAGAATGTTATTGGCTTCCAGAAAGGTGGAGAGATGAGTGCTGGCATGTTTTTCAAGTATCTTAGTGAAGGCTGGCAGCATTGAGATGGGTCTATAGTTATTTAATACCGATGGATCTAGGTTAGGTTTCTTGAGCAGAGGCTTTATGATGGCATGCTACCACTGTGAAGGGAAGGAGATGCTGGCCAGTAACAGATTTAACAGATCAGTCAGGATGGGGACTATTATTGGCGCTCCTTGGGCTAGGATTGATGGAGGTGCAGGATATAAAGGAGATCCGGATTTGAGAGTGCTCAGTAATGTTGATGTAGTTTCCAAGGAAAGAGGTGGAATCCTTGCTAGGCTAACTGTTCTTGCTTACCTCCTGGGAGCTATGTGATTGTGTCGTAAAAGCTGAGTGGATGTCTGCGATTTTTTTTTTTAAAGGAGGAGTCTAGCTCGTTGCTCTGTTTGAACGAAGCTTCTGCGTCTTCAATTTGAGAGTGTGGGCATATAATATCTCTTAATATAAGGAAGATTTCTTTAGGGGTGTTGGCGGTCTATTCTATTTTGGCCGCATAATAGGCACTTTGTGCTGCTTTAATTTCCACATGGAACCGGCTTATGGCCATCCTATAATCTTCTTTAAGTGGGATGTCATAGGATTGTCTCCATTTAGTTTCCAAGCATCTGCAGTCTCTTTTTAGTGATTGAAGATGAGTAGAGAACCAGGGGACTCTTTTTTCCGATTACCACCCGCCTTAATGTACACAGAAGCATGACGTCCAAGCTATTGGTGATCCATTTGTTGAATGCTTCTAGAGAGTCAGCCATGTTTCCATTAAGGACAGGTTGGGAGTTCTCTAGGATACCAATCCACTCCTCAGCATTTAGCGAGTGCCAACGCCTATATGATTGGGATGTGGTTTGGGTAGAATTGGCTGGTTCTATGGTGGTGAGATTCAAAGAGATTCGCATATGGTCTGACCAGGCTAAGGGGGTGGAGGGAAGGGCAGTTAGGTCAACTATGTCAACTAGGAAGTCTAAAAAGTGGAGCAGGGATTAGACGGCATGAGGCAACAGTGCCTTTCAAGTAAGATATGAAGAATGCTATGCTAAACTAGAAAAGATGTTGGATGAGGGGTAAAATGTAATTGGTTTGCAATAAAATATTCAAATGATTGCTGGGTCACCCATGCAGTGTTATGGAGCACTGTGTGTTAAAGAGTCATAGATATGTTGTGGGGCACATTGATGGGGGGGGAACTATGGACTAGATGAAGACTGTGGCGGTCATTCCAACCCTGGCGGTCCGAGACCGCCAGGGTTGGGGACCGCGGGAGCACCGCCAACAGGCTGGCGGTACTCCTATGGGCATTCTGACCACGGCGGTACAGCCGCGGTCAGTGACGGAAAACCGGCGGTGTACTGCCTGTTTTCCGCTGCCCTGGGGAATCCTCCATGGCGGCGCAGCTTGCTGTGCCGCCATGGGGATTCCGACCCCCATACCGCCATCCTGTTCCTGGCGGTTTCGGCCGCCAGGAACAGGATGGCGGTATGGGGTGTTGTGGGGCCCCTGGGTGCCCCTGCAGTGCCCATGCCAATGGCATGGGCACTGCAGGGGCCCCCTAACAGGGCCCCACAAAGATTTTCAGTGTCTGCCATGCAGACACTGAAAATCGCGACGGGTGCAACTGCACCCGTCGCACCCCTTCCACTCCGCCGGCTCCATTCGGAGCCGGCATCCTCATGGAAGGGTGTTTCCCGCTGGGCTGGCGGGCGGCCTTCTGGCTGTCGCCCGCCAGCCCAGCGGGAAACCCCGAATAACCGCAGCGGTCTTCTGACCGCGCAGCGGTATTCTGGCGGCTCCCGCCGGCCCTGCGGTTACCGCGGCCGGCGGGAGTCAGAATGACCCCCTGTATGTTGATCATACTAAAAAAACATGCTCCAGGGAAATCAAAATGGTTTCTAACCTGACTATAGGTAAATGGCTGTTGGGTGTCTGAGTGCTTGCGTTTGTGTACCTTGGGAGGGGGGTGGACAGACACAGTGCTAGAGGACAAAGGGGATGTGTGCATGGCTGTTGTAGAGGTGTCTGGAAGTGAGGTGTGTGTTCTGCTAGGTGTAGTGGTGATGCTGGTAGTGGATGAGGATGTAGTGCATGCAGGTGTGAGTGTAGACGCAACTGGGAAGGAGGCGGAGGAGGAGGGTGGATGTTGGTATGTCTGCATCTGGATGGTGTTTGTGTGAGTGCCTGTGGGATGATGTGTGGTGCTTATGTTTGCGTGTGCCACTCTTGTGTGTTGTCTTGGGTGCATGCTCGTCTGCCTGTGTACTTGGGATAGGTTGGGGTTGAGGGGAATGGGACTGGGAAGAGGAAGTTGGAGGGAGGACGGTAGAAACAGGGACAATGGCTGCCATCAGAAAGGAGGTCAGAGCCTGGATTGATCTCTGTTGGGCTGCCAAGCCAGTGTGAATGCCCTCCAGAAATGCATTTGTCTGTTGCATTTGGGCTGCCAGCCCCTGGATGGCATTAACAATGGTTGATTGCCCAACAGAGATGGATCTCAGGAGGTCAATGGCCTCCTCACTCAGGGCAGCAGGGCTAACTGGGGCAGGGCCTGAGGTGCCTGGGCCAAAGAAGATGCCCATCCTCCTGGGTGAGTGGGCACAGGCAACTCAATGAGGGGCTGCTGGTGGGGCAGTGCTGGTATGGGGGTGGCAGATGTACCTGTAGCTGGGATGGGCACAGAAGTATCCGCCACCACCAGGGAGCTTCCATCGGAGGAGGTATCTGTGTCCGAACTATCCCCTACAGTCTCCGCTGTGGTGCTCCCCTCGCTCTCCGTCCCACTGGTGCCCTCAACGTCAGTCGACTCTGCCTCCTGGGTCCTGTGGGATGCAGCTCCCTCCGTCCCCAGTGCCTCTGCTCCTCCGCTAGATGATGCTAATGCACATAAGGACAGGATGACAAAACAAAAAGGGGGGGATAGACAAAGGATACACTTGGTCAATGTCTGCACCAACACCACCGTTGGCGTACACACCACCCTCACACACAGGAAACAGCCCTACGCACTATGCATTGCACCACCTGTGATAATGCTAGCCACCAAGGCATGGGGAGGGGCACATACAGCCAAATGCAGCACACCTTGGATCCACACAGCCCTGACCAGTTGTGGATACCTACCAGCTGGGTAGCAGGATTATCACTTCAGAACCCTGGCTACCATGGGACCTACTCTGCAATGTCAGGCCTGGCCTAGGGGCACCCACTGACACTCATCCCCAACCCAGGTACCCCCTACCATGCGTAAGAAGTGATCATGGGCACTGTACTCACGCCCTTGTGGCTGCTGTGATGCACTCAAATGCCCATCCAGCTCCGAATAGGTCACCACCAGTATGCTGGCCATCAGGGGGGTCAGGGTTCAACGGGCACCCCTTCCTCTTTGGGAGGCCATCCCCAGCTTGGCGTCCATCGTCTTCCATGCCCAGCGTCTCAGGTCCTCCCACCGTTTCCGACAGTGGGTGCTCCGCCTGCCGTAGACCCCCAGGGTCTGCACCTGCTTGGCGATGGCACACCATATACCCTTCTTTTGATGGGCGCTGACCTGCAGAGAAATACACACAGGAAATGGTATCAGTCAGACCATCCTGCCTGTTATATTTAAGGCCCACCATACCCCTTCAGATCACCAATCCATGCACAAGGCCTTCACACACCACTCCATGCATTCATGCTACATGCATCGTGCTCACAGTGTACTCACCTGTTGGTCCGGAGGACCATACAGCAGTTCGTTCTGGGGTAGGACCCCATCCACCAGTCGCTCCAACTCCGCCGAGGTGAAGGCAGGGGCCCTTTCCCCAGTCACACGAGCCATGATAGGTTCCAGACACAGGTCACAGCAGCACATGCAGTGTAGGTCCTCTCCTGTTGACGGTCAGGTAGCAAGTGAGTGATCAGAAAGAAAATGGCGGTCACATCTGCGGCGGTGCATACCATCACTGCCGGCATACATCACCATTGGGCCCAATGTTAGCCAATGAGGAGTTGCACAGCAGTTCACAACCGCTTCCCGCGAGGGTGCAGAACGTCAGCGCAATTACCTCACGTCCACCTGTCTTTCCACACCGGACAGGTGAACCCCATTTCAGGGGGGGCAGGCCATGATAAGAACTGCGCCACAGTAAAAAAATAGGACATACAGGACAAATCGCACTTACACATTTCTTGCTAACATCATGTAATGTACTGTTGTATCTCCAATGTACAGTTTGTGACGGGCTCCTCACTCTTTTGTCCCTTAGACTGCAACTTCTGCAGATGAATTGGAGATGGAGACATACCCTTGTGTACAGATACCTGGTGGACTTGGCAACAATGGAACACAGGCACATTATCCTCACCTATAGACTTGACAGGGCAACAATCATGGAGCTGTGTGCCCAACCGGAGCCTGACCTGATATCTGCTATCTGTCACCCCACCGGGATCCCCCCTCTTGTGCAAGTCCTATCTGTGCTCCATTTCTTGGCAACTGGCTCTTTCCAAGTGACAGTGGGCTTGGCAGCAGGAATGTCACAGCCAGTGTTCTCAATAGTGCTGACAAGAGTGTTGTCTGCCCTGATTAAACAGATGTGCAGCCTCATTGTTTTACCCCAGGTTGAAGATCTGGCCACAATGAAAGATGATTTCTATGCAATGGGACATATCCCCAACATAATTGGGGCAATTGATGGAACACATATTGCATTTGTCCCCCCTGGCAAAATGAACAGGTGTACAGAAATCAAAAGAGCTTTCACTGCATGAATGAGCAGATGGTATGCTTGGCAGACCAGTACATCTCCCATGTCAATGTTAAATAACCAGGGTCTGTGCATGATGCCTTTATCCTGAGGAATAGCAGCATCCCAAATGTGATGGCCCAACTACAGAGGCACCGGGTGTGGCTAATAGGTGAACCCTGGGTCCCACCGAGTAGATGTTGGTGTATGGTGTGGGCCATATATGATAGTGTGTGGCTAAATGTCGTCCCTCGATATTTGCAGGTGACTCTGGTTACCCCAACCTATCATGGCTACTGAACCCTGTGAGGAATGCCAGGACAAGAGCAGAAGAATGTTACAATAAGGCACATGGGTGAACAAGAAGGATTATCGAACGTACCTATGGCCTCCTGAAGACTGGGTTCTGGTGCCTCAATCTAACAGGTGGATCCCTGTGCTACTCACCCAAGAAGGTCTGCCAGATAATTGTGGCATGCTACATGTTGCACAACCTTGCCTTGAGACGCCATGTGACTTTTCTGCAGGAGGAGGAGGCTGGAGATGGCCGTGTGGCAGCAGTGTATCCTGTGGACAGTGAGGATGAGGAGGCAGAGGATTAGGACAACAGAACTGCAGTGATTCAACAATATTTCCAATGACACAGATAAGACAGTGGTACTTCACGTTTCATTGTCATTTTTTGAATTATCTATGACACTGGCATGCTGTTAATTCCCACTTCTATGCACACTCACTGTTCCCTTTGGCAACTCATTTTGCAGATGTTGGTGCCCCACTATCGCTCCTGGTGTGATCACTGCAGCCAACTTCAGGTCTTTACTATGTCAACATTACTGTACAGTTGAATTACAATACTTAAAACATTTGACATACTCCATACTTTTTCAAAGTGTGTTTATTTAAGTGTTAAGAAGAGGGGCAAGTGCAATGGGATGGGTTGATGATGGAGGAATGTCCATGGTATTGTTCCAGTCTATTTGTAGACAGGTGTATTGTCCAAGGGGACATAGGAAGGGGGGCAATGGCAGTTCAAGGTGGACAGGGTGACAGAGTGGGACACAAGGGTGACAATCAAGAGAGTCTCATATCCTGGCAGGAGTCTTGGCAATAGTCTCTGGCTTCTGCCTGGATCGCAGGGACTGTTTGCTGGATAGTTCATCTTCTGCAGGGGAAGGGGTGCTGGTGACCTGTTGGTCCTGTGGCAGGGCCTCCTGTCCACCAGCGGCAGCGGAGGTGGTAGGCAGTTCAGATGTCTGGGTAGTGGCAGGGGCCCGCTGTTGTGAGACTGCCTCCCTCATAATGTAGGCCATGTGTGACAGCACCCCTGCTATGGAGACCAGGGTGGTGTTGATAGCCTGCAAGTCCTCCCTGATCCCCCAGTACTGTCCCTCTTGCAGCCGCCTGTTCTCCTGCCAGTTGTCCAGGATCTGGCTCAGAGTATCCTGGGAATGTTGGTATGCTCCCAGGATCTCTGCAAGTGCCTCCTGGAGAGTCGGTTCTCTGGGCCTGTCCTCCCCCTGGCGAACAGCACTCCTCCCAGTTTCCCTGTTGTCCTGTGCCTCTGTCCCCTGAACCGAGTGCCCACTGCCACTGACCCCAAGTCCCTGATTGTCTTGGATATGCGGTGTGCTCTGGGGTCCCTGTAGTGGTGGACACACTGCTGATTGAAGTGTCCTGGGGACAGAAGTATGGGTATGCTGGGTGGGTGCTGTGGTAGTGTTTCCAGAAGGGGGAGGCTCTATGGTGGTGTGTGACTGGGCCTGGGTAACCGGCTGTCCCGAGGTCCCTGATGGGCCAGGTTGGTCATCCAGATCCAGACGACCAGAGTTGCTGTCATCACTGTGGGCCTCTTCTGTGGGGGGACTGGATAGTGCTGGCACCTCTTCACCGCTCACACTGGCTGGGGTACCTGTGGGGATGTAAATGCAGTGTTATTGTTTCTGTTTGTGACATATTGTGCATTGGTGGGTTGCCCTCTTTGTTTGTATTTGCCCTGGCATCTTTCACTTGTGTACTTTGGTGTATGGTGGGATGGTTAGTTCTCTCTAGTGTGCATGCTTTAGTGATGGGTGCTCATGCAGATCTGTGAGTGTCAATGCATTGGTATGGTATGCAGGACTTGGCATTGGGATGAGTGAGATGTGATGGTGGGGGGGTGTGAGGTGGTGGAGTGATGGAGTGAGGGTGAGGGTGGGGGTATGTGATGGCATGCAGGTAGGGGGCTGATAGTAGTATAGAGTTGACTTACCAGAGTCCAGTCCTCCTGCTACTCCGGCCAGGCCTCCAAGATGCATGATTGCCAAGACTTGCTCCTCCCATGTTGTTAGTTGTGGGGGAGGAGGCGGGGGGTCCACCACCAGTCCTCTGTACAGCGAGTTGGTGTCTTGCTACAATGGAATGTACCTTCCCCCGTAGGTCATTTCACCTCTTCCTGATGTCGTCCCTTGTTCTAGGGTGCTGTCCCACGGTGTTGACCCTGTCCATGATCCTCCGCCATAGCTCCATCTTCCTAGCAATGGATATCTGCTGCACTGTGCTCCAAATAGCTGTGGCTCTACCCGGATGATTTCCTCCACCATGACCCTTAGCATCTCCACTGAGAATCTGGGGTGTATTTGTGGTGCCATGGGTGTTGTGTGAGTTGTGTAGGTGAGGGTGTGTAGGGTGATGTGTTGGGGTGTGTAATGTGGGGTGCGTGGGTAATGTATAGGTGTAGGTGGTGTGTGGCTCTGGTGTTGTCTGTATTCGTGGTGTCTGTCTTGTGCCAATGGTTTGTAGTCGTAAAGAGCTGTGGGTAGTGTGGGTGTGTATTTTATAGTGGTGTGAGTGTGTGGGTGTGGTGGGTGTCAGGTGTGTGTTGTTTAAATTGTCCAATGTGGTGTTTTGTTTGAGTGTGTGTATTTTGAGCGTGGCGGTATTTACTGCCAATGGTTTACCACCATTGAATGTCCACTGTGGTGATTTGTGGGTCATATTGTGATGGGTGTTGTTCTGTTGGCGTAATGGTGTGGGTTTTGATACTGCTAGTTTATCACTGACCTTTGGTGTGGCGGATTAGTGTGTGTGGCTGAATAGTGACGGATTGGTGTGTGTGTGTCATAATATGGTGAACGGATATCCGCTGCGGCGGCGGTATGTTGGCGGCAGTCAGCATGGCGGTAAGTGGGTTTTACCGCCAATGTCATAATGAGGGCCTATGTCTATTCCACCACCTCTTTCCTTCCTATAAAAGAGAAGCTTCACTAGTTCCAATGATTCTAGTAGGTTGTGAAAACTTTGACTCTCCTATGATCACTTCATAAGGTTTTTTAATCAGAATCCAATCATTCACACAAATTACATTTTTAACATGTTTTCTGAATCATAATTATCTGTCTGTTTTTCTTGTCTAAACTTTACTTTTTCTCTTATTTCTCTTATAAAATCTCTCTATTTTGTTTCACCTACATCTTTATCTACAGAAAACGTAGTTAACCATTCAGGTGTTAACTCTGATCTTGCATCCCTACCTCTTAAAGCTCTGAAAGGAGTGATACCAGTTGTAAAATCAGGTGTTGGGTGATAACCACACACTTTCTCTTGCAAAAATTCAGATACCTTTATGTCACCAGAAATAGCTGTTTGAATAGCTTCTTTAAAAATGCGATTAGCGCTCTCAACTAGGCCGTTGGAAGTAGGACTATAGAGGGCCACTTGTGAAAGCAAGAATCCTTCATTTGTTTGGATACAAAATGCATGCCTTATTGGTAACAATCGTGCTCGGTGTGCCTTCCAGATTATAAATGTTCTTAAGAAAACAAATCACTGCCATAGGATTTGCAATTTCCACAAAATAGTAATTCAACCATTTAGAAAAAAAAGTTGATAACAACTATCAAAAATCTTTTGTTCTTATGTAACAAATGAAATGGCCCTGAGAAATTCAATGCTAATTAATCCCAGGCCTTACCAGGAAGTGGAACAGGATACAAAGGTTTAGATGACTTTTTCCAATGTTTATCTAAAACTAAACACTGTGTGCACTTATGAACTTGTTTATCTATTCCTGGCCACCAAAAATGCTGTCTTATTCTTTTGCAGGTGCCAGAAATGCCCATGTGACCCTCATGAGCAATTTTAATTATTTTATGTCTCACATCAGTTGGAGGATTAAATAATCAATTTCTTCAACACATATCACTTTCACTTGAAAGCTCCATGACTACCTCGCTAAAAGTCCTGGGAACATCATTCAAACTCTTTTCTGAAGGCCAGCCTGTCTTGATATATTGTAGTACTTTCAAAATATCCTAATCATTAGCCATAGCAATCATCCACTTATCTTCAGTTCTGCACCCTTCACCAAGAGATACAGCAACTACAACAGCTACAATACTTTCAGTATCCTGGTCAGTCAGCCTGGATATTTTTGCCTTCTCGTATGTATTTTATAGTCATATCATACTCCTGTAATTTAGATAACAAGTGAACAAGATGAGCATATGCCTTACTTAGACCATTTCTATTCAAAAGATACACCAAAGGTTTATGATCTGTGTATACATCAAAGCTTGTACCCAATACATATGTCTTGAATTTTTGTACCGCCCAAACATAGCTTATGCCTCACACTCTATTGTACTGTAATTTCTTGCAGCATTAGAGAGTGTTCTGGATGCAAATGCAACAGTATTCTGTTGTCCTTTAATCCACTTTCCAACTACTGCTCCAATCCCTTGAATGCTGGCATCCACTGTGATTCTTTTTTTTTTTCCAACTCTTTTTATTAAACATTCTGGGGTGTCGCTAATACAATCGGCCACAGAGTGGACGGACCTAAGCATACTTAGACATACTACTCATATGTACAGACCATATTATACAGTAGACACGGGTGCATGTTGTGGCTTTGTATCAAGATAATTGTGTCATTTTGATAACAGTCATTAGAATTGTGTTGCGGGGATGGTGTCCGTTTTGAGCCCACTCTGGTTAAGAAATATGTAAGTGTGATTATATATATATGCGTTCCCACCAGTCCCATGCCTTGGGTATACACCAGTGCTTTGTTATGTAGCTCTCGAGTTCAAAGGAGGAAACTGTGTCAGACGGGTTTTGCCCTGTATTCGGACTGGCCCCTGTCATATTCATAGGACCTACATGTGTGCATAGTGGATCACCTGCTTGGCCGCCCCATGTGCTCCCTGCGGCACGACAGACTAGATCCTCGTTTAGGCCTCTCCAGGGTGTAGTTAACCTATAGGTAGGAAGAAGTCTTTCAATTGTCCAACGCGGCGTGTTATGCACACAATTTAAGGTGGGTGTATATTATTTTTGGCCTCCATAGTAACGATGAACCGCCCTGTGCTAGTCCCCGGCGCTGGTGCAGACGCAGTGTAGATGCTTCTGCCTGCGAGCTTTGTATCAAATCATGCAACCAGTTACTGTAATCTGGTGTGTGTGGGGCCTTCCAAAGGGTCGCTATTAAGCGCTTAAACAACGTGAAAGCCAAGTCAGTGAACCTGTGTATTTGCTTATCCACCTTGCTGCGCCGGCCCAGACCGAGCAAACATGATTCTGGTGTCGTAGGTAGTGTACAGTTTGTGACCTCAGCTACGGTGTCTGTGATTCGCTCCTATGCCACAGCGAGGGGGGGACAGGTCCATACCATGTGATAAAAATCTGCCGCTGGTTGTGCGCACCTAGGGCATATCGGATCCGAGCCTGGGAACATACGTTTGATGCGGGCCAGAAATAGATAGGAGTGATGTATGTAATTAAACTGGGTATATCGAAGTCTGGTATTTTGAGAAATACTTTTGATAGTGGAGAGTGCCGCCATCCAGGTGCTTTGAGAAGAAGGAGTGGGAAGCACCTCGTCCCATCTGCCCTTCGTGCACGACATTTCGGGGCAGACCCGATCTAACAGCAACAGATATAATCTAGAAATTGCACCTCTTGTGTTTCCGAGTGATAAAATCAATGTGAGCAGTTGAGATTCTTGTGGCTCAGCATTGCCTCGTTCCCATGTGGTTCCCAGTAGGTGTTTAATCGCGCAGTATGTAATGAAGGCACCAGCTTGAATCTCTGCATCCTCATGAGTTCGGCAAAGGACTTCAAAGTAGAGTCCACATATAACTCACCCAAATGTATTAGGCCCGCTTCGTGCCATGGGGATGTACCGTGTTGTCTTATTAGTGTTTGTGCCTTGGGTAACTGAGTCCATGGTAGTATGGGGGCGTATGGCATTGGATCGCCCCTAATGTGGACATATCTCTGCCAGCATGTCCTTGCAGCCACCAGCAAAACGAAACTCTGCGTTAGTCGATGCAACCCATCCAGCAGCCATGTAAGCACTGGGAGCGGTGCCAACATCTTTATCATTGCCGTGCGCTCTGCCGAAGGGGTTTCGCCTAGCCACAAGGCTGGCCATTGCAGTTGGGCCGCTGCGTAATACAATTCAAAATTGGGCATACCCAGACCTCCTTTCAACTGTGGGTACTGCGTTATGGATAGCGCCACTCTTCGTATGTCCTTACCCCATAGTAAATCAGTCATGATGGAATGCAAGGTCTTGAAAAAAGAGCGGGGAAGAACAATCGGGAGCGCCGTAAAATAATACAGAAGTCTCGGGAGGATGAGCATTTTTGCAATAGCTATCCGTCCCATAGGTGATAAGGGGAGGGACAGCCAGAATGCCAAGACCCTCGCACTGAGCGAAGAACCCTGTCTATATTGCCCTCTCTGAGATCGTCTACAGCATGATAAATCTGTATGCCCAAATACTTAAAAGTGGTGTGGCTCCACGGTAGCTGGTAATGTGGAAGGTCCGAGCGAAGCTCCGGTGACACTGGAGAAAGAGGAAAAATGCAGGATTTTGACCAATTGACTCCTAAGCCAGGTATGGTCGCAAAGGCGTCTAGTATTTCCATTACTGCCCCCATGGAATCAGCGTGGTCACGTAAATATATCAGGGCGTCATCCGCGTATAATGAGATGATATGGTGCGTGTTCAGTTCCGGGATGCCCCACATAGGCGCACATGTGTGCAGCCGGGCCGCCAGCAGTTCCATGGCGATCACAAAAAGAAGGGGAGACAGCAGGCATCCCTGTCTGCTGCCTCTGCGTATTGGAAAAGACTCAGAGATAACTTGCCCCGTTTTCACGCGTGCCATGGGCTTTGCATAAAGTTTCTTAATCCACTGAACGTAGCCAGCCCTGAAACCCATCACTTCCAATGTAGCAATAAGAAAATCCCAGCCCAGTGTATCAAATGCCTTTTCTATATCTAGGGACAGGGCCACTGTGCGAGCAGGGGTACATCTCCATCGCTATGTGTTCTACAGATTAGTCTTCTGATGTTGAGGAAGGTGTTTCTGCCGGGTATAAACCCTGAATGATCCTCATGGATCCGATGCAGCATACATGGGAGGAGTCTATTGTCTAAGATTTTCCCCAGCAATTTACAATCAGTGTTAAGTAAGGAGAGGGGGCAATATGAACAAACATCTAGAGGGTCGCAGCCAGGCTTTGGGAGCACAACTATAAGTGCCTCATTCATCGAGTCAGGTAACTGCACTCTATCACATGCCTCATTAAACACCCGCATCAGCTGCGGCAGAAGATAGGCTGATTTGAGATGTCAGATACTCTACTGGTAGGCCGTCTGACCCCGGAGCCTTAGCGCGGGCCATCTGTGACAGTGCCAGACGAATTTCCGCCATGGTGATCGGGCCATCCAATGCGTCAGCCTGCTCAGGCTGTAAGCGTTTCTGTGGGGAGGATATCAAGGAGTCGGCCATTTGTGTTGTAGGTGGAGGGGGGTTGGGCGAGTACAGGGAGCGATAGTACTTGTAAAAGGCCTCATTAATGTCTACCTGCGAGTTTACCATCTGCCCATTGTCCAACCTGACTGCACCTATGGGGGAAGGCTGGGAGGGTTGTTGAACTGCATGGGTTCGCCATCCCCCTCACATTCCATGTTAGCACGTTATAACCTGGTGTATGTGATTGTCTTTGTGTTGTCATAAGGATGCGAAAAAGTGGAGTGGGGGGAGAAGTAGGGGACCCACCCTGTTACGGCCACATGGGACGACTGGTGTCCACCATCTCTGACATGCCCACCCTTTGCAATCCACGTAGTGCATTCCATTCTCCACATTGAGTGTACTGTGTGGTAGCAATGTAATTGTACCGTATGAAGACCAAGAGTAATCCCCAGTGAAAAAAATAAAAGTAACCACAATACTGATAAACAGTAGCACCAAGTGTGCAAACAACAGAACAGCACCCGCTCCTATGTGCAGGTGTGAAGACGAACCGTTCCTAGCCCCACGGATGGACTTGCTCCACCCGCCTCGTGGCACGTAGTTGAGAAAGGCCCCATTTCTTGTGTCACTCCTCCTCCACTGCAACTCAGACCGGCATCCTATGGCAGACCGGCAGAGTACTCGGGGGCCACAGGCGTCCCCAGCCCAGGACGGCAGCCGTATCCAAACACAAGTCAAATGTCATCTGCCGACCGTGGGGTGAGAAGCGAAGGAGAGGAGAGAATCCACAGAGTCAGAGTGGGTGTCACGTTCTCGATCAGTTACCATGATCCGATGCCTCCGCCAACGGATCCATCACAAATCGCGTTGTCTCACGCAGGAGCCGAGAACGTTCCTCCGCCACCTGCTCCACAGATGGCTTGGTCCTTGGGCGTGGTCGGCGTCTGCGTTTCTCCTTAGGGGATGACCAACCCTCTTCCGAGTATTCCTGGTGCGCAGAGCGGGCAAGAACCTTGGCGTGTAGCCAGGTCCACGCATCCTCTGGGGATGTTAAGATGTGTACTTTGGAACCATCCTGAACACACAGTTTGGCTGGGAACAAGAGCGCATATGTAATGTGATGTTCGCGAAGGCGCTGTTTTATCTGGTAGAAAGAGCTGCGTTTCTTCTGGACTTCTGCAGTGAAGTCTGGGTAGGCCGTGACTGACGTGTTTTCGAAGTGCTGCGGGCCCAGCTTGCGAAACAGCTGAAGTATGAGGTCCCTGCCTCGGTAATTGAGAAACCTGGCTATTATGGGGGGAGGACGTGCTCCCGGTGGTGGTGCTCTGCCCGGGACCCTGTGGGATCGTTCAATCGAAAAGAATTTAGGGATTTTGTCCCGCAGTACTGTGTCTGTTAGCCATTTTTCTATGAACAGTTTGAAGCAGGGGCCCTCGACCCGCTCTGGAAACCCTACCAGTCTGATATTATTTCACCTTGATCTTCCTTCAGCATTGTCAGCTCTGTTCTTTAACCCGTCCACTTCTGACGATAAGTGTGAGAAAACAGGGCTGATTGCAGAGGCCCCATAACTTTTTGCCCCCATTTTCCTCTTTTTGCTGGTGTTTTCCTGACTTTAAAGGTGCCCTGGGTACTGCTAACCAGTCCCAGGGCCTGTGCTCTGTGTAAAATGGATATGCAAATTAGGCTAATTAAAATTGGCTAAGTTAACCTACCTATAAGTCCCTAGTATATGGTAGGGCATGTAGGTTTAGGGACCACAGCATAGGTGGTGCACACCTAGGTGCATTGCTGAGGTGCCCAGTGTCATTTTAAAAGCAAGCCTGCCTTGCTGGCTGCTTTTAAATTAAAGTTATATGCAAATTCGACTTTGGAATTAAAGGTACTTCCAAAGTCTTAAACTACCTTATTTTTACATATAAGTCACCCCTAAGGTGTGCCCTATGTGCCCCTAGGGCTGGGTGCCACGTAACTATAAGCAGGGACTTTATAAAAATAGATTTATAAGCCCTGGTGAGGTAAAAACAGCCAAATTCGTTTTTCCCTCATGGAAGTAAATGGCCTTCATAGGCTAGAATGGGCAGACTTTATTTTAAATTTTAAAGTCTCCTTAAATGTTACATACCAAGAATTTGGTATCAAATTGATTGTTGTAATAAATCCCACAACTTCCAGTTGTTGGATTTAATATAACTTGTCCAGGTAAAAAGTTTAGACTTTACCTAAAAAGTTGCCAATTTCAGCTCTGCATTGTTTTTGCTGCTGTGCTCTGATTGGCCAGCCTGCAGCAGCTTCTGCCAGGCTGCCTTGATGAGGTGTGAAGTGGCCAGGCTTCACACAAAGGAATGTGCTTGGGGGAGAGAATCTCCCCTCAGCAGATGGTGAGGCAGGAAGGGGGAGGGCTGCCAAACTGGTCTTCAAAGGCAGAGAAGGACATTTGCAGCACCCAACAACACCCCCACATCCTGCAACCCCAGACAGCTAGGTGCCCCCTTGATTAGATTAGGAGAAGGCAGGAGAGGGGTGTGTTTATGATTTTTAGCCACACCAGTGGGTGGGCTCAGCCAGATGTAACCTCCAAAAATCAGATTCATCCATGTTGGATTTTTAGAGACTGTTGCCTTCTGGGATGGATTTTTGCCACACTTCCCAGGAAGTGGTCATCACAGGGGGACGACCCTGTCCCTGATTGGAGAACCAGGGCCCCCCTGCTTTTCACCCAGGAGCAAGGATAAAACTGGCAGACCTGCACCCACACCTCAGATCCCCTCCAGAATTCAACAAGAAAGGAACTAAAGAAGAAGAAGGACTGCCCTGCTGGACCCCTGGCCTGCACCTGGACCCTGCACTCAGAAGGACTGCACCAGCTGCACACTTGGGCTTCACCACAAGAAGGACTTTGCCTGGCTTCAACTGGTTCAAGGAGGGACTCCCTGTTTGCTACAGGTGAAAAATTGCTAACCAGAGTCACCTGCACCAACTCCTGAAGAAAGCGACCAGCTGACCACTGTCCAGTGGCCAAAAAGGAGTTTGCGCCAGGTGCATTCTGGGAGTTGAAGTCTGCACCCCCCAAGGACCATCACAGAACTTCTGGACCCTTGGGGTGAGCTGTGGACCCCAAAAGAACCTTAAAAGAACATCTGGGTGAAGCCCCAGAAGTTTGGAAAAGATTTGAGAATTTTTGGAAAAAAGCTCCAGAGAGGGACCGACCCGCTGCGGAAATTCTAGCCGGCTTGCCTCAACCGCGACCCGGCCTGACTTCGTGGTTCGTCCCGGTAAAGAAAAACATCCAAAAAAGAGACTAAGTCCGAAG
This sequence comes from Pleurodeles waltl, assembly GCF_031143425.1. Taxonomy (NCBI): domain Eukaryota; kingdom Metazoa; phylum Chordata; class Amphibia; order Caudata; family Salamandridae; genus Pleurodeles; species Pleurodeles waltl. The sequence goes on from NC_090437.1 coordinate 972,298,576, forward strand.
GTAAAAAGTTGACCTGGACCTCCCAGCCATCGTATCCGAGAAGGGCTCCATGGACGTCGGATCAAGATCCAGGTTTACCCCGGTCGAAGGATTTTCATCTCGAAAAAACGACTAAGTCAGAAGGTAAAAGTCTCCACCGAGGAAACCCACATCGCGTATCCGGACAAGGGCTCCAGGAGGTCGGATTCAACTGGCAGGTTCGTCCCGGTGAAGAAAAACTTCAAAATAAAGACTAAGTCAGAAGGTAACTTTTTAACCGAGGCCTCCCACGACCTGTAGCCGAGCAGGGCTCCATCGCGGTCGGCCTGAAAGTTTGACTTTGCCCCGGTCGAGGTGCAACCAGATGACCCGATTGGCGGTTTTTGTTTCTAAGCGCTAGAAAAGTAATAATTCTTTAAAAATTCATATCTCCGGTTCCCTTGAACCGATTTTAATCGTTTTTGTGTCATTTTAAAGATAAAAATATAAACTATTTTTATAAATTGGTTTTGGATTTTTAAACTGTTTCCTGTGTTTTATTTAATTACTGTTTTGTGATATTTGAATGCTTTACACTTTGGCCCTCATTCTGACCCTGGCGGTCTTTTCGCAAGACCGCCGAGTTACCGCCGCGGTGAAGACCGCCGACCGCGGCGGTATGCCGCTGTGCGCATTCTGACCGCTGGGAGCGTTCCGCCGGAAAACCGCCAGCAGCCACACTGGCGGTCGGCGGGAAAGTGGAGACTGGTCAACCTCCACCGCCACGCCAGCAGAACACCGCCCACAGAATTACGACCCACATTTCTGTGTGGCGGTCTTCTGTTGGCGGTCTTCTGTTGGCGGTCACCTCCCCATGGCTCCCGTCGCCTCCCGGAGGACCAACGCACAAGGTAAGTTGATCGTCCGTGAGGGGAGGGGGTGGGGGGGTGTTGTGTGATGTGGGCGTGCATGGGGGTGTGCGTGTGAGTGTGTAGAGGGGGTGTGTGAGTGCGTGTATGCGGGCGGGGGGTGCTGCTGTGTCTATGGGTAATGTGTGCTGTTCGGCAGGTGCGCATGTCTGCATGTATGTGTGCGGGTATGTGTCCCCGTTGTGTATGTGTGTGTAGGGGGTGTGTATATGTGCATGTTGGGGGTGTGTGCATGTCGGGGTGCATGTATGTGCATGTCGGGCTGGGGGTGGGGAGGGGGTTCGTACCACCTCTGGGGTGTGGCAGGGGGGTGGAGGGTGTGGGGGGAGGACTCGGGTGGGTAGTGGGGGGTGGGGGAGACCCCTATCAGTGCCAGGGAAGGAATTCCCTGGCCCCGATAGTGCTTACCGCCATGGTTCGCACGGCGGTTCCCGCCCGCAAGAAACCGCGGCGGTAGGCAGGGTCATAATACCCTTGGCGGTCTTGGGACGACCGCCGGGCCGGAGAGCGCAAACTCCAGCCCGGCGGTCATGACCGCCGTGGCGGTCGGAGTGGAGAAGTGGCGGTCGGTCGCGGCGGGGACCGCCGCGGTCAGAATGCCATTTTTAATACCGCCGGTCTGTTCGCGGTCCGACCGCCGTCTCTCCGCCGACCGCCAGGGTCAGAATGAGGGCCTTTGTCTCCTAAGTTAAGCCTTGACGCTCGTTGCCAAGCTACCAAGGGTTGAGCTGGGATTAATTTACTGAGACCTAACTGTACCTAGGTGGAGGTTAGTGGCTTGTTGCTAGGTGTAGGTACCTACCTGCCCTACCAATAACCCATTTTCCAACAATAAGCGTTGCACTTTTTCTTGTAGTGCCTGTCCCTTTGGGGCCAATCCACCCAGGTCCCTTTGCGTCTCCGAGACCTTGTCCGCCAGCGCACGTTGATCGGCTCTGAGAAGCCCGACGTCCACTAACACTGCACCAATCTGTGCATCCAGAGTGGGTCTGGTTTCAACAATAGCCTGCAGAACCTTCTCAAATTGCGTAGTATGATTGCGCAGTGTGAGTTCCATCTGTCGCAATGCTTAAGCAGTCAAGTCTTGCTCCATAATTGGGGCAACCGGGATACTTTTGGCCCCAAGAGGTGCTTTCGGCAATTTTGATATGCCCATTTGGTTGTTGCAGCAAGCTTGAATTCCCGCAGGGCACTGGTGCGAGAATCATGCAATGCGTAGAATTTTGTGTCAGTGTACTCACAGTTCCAGCAGAATTCTGCAGATTTCCCTCCACGTGTGCTCCTACCAAGTATCCGCTCAGAGCATGGCAGCCAGTGACCACTTCGGAGTATAAAGCTCAGTCTTTCTCTAAGGGATTGAGGGTAGTGCCTGGTGTTCCAATCAACGCCAGTTATGAGCCTGGCATGCAACTGGCGTAAGTGTAGGGCCAGACGCCCGAGGCCTCCCTCATTCTGCCACTCCGGCCTCTCAAACCGCAGCGCGCACCAGTGGTGGAACGCTATCCCTGTGCACCCTCCAGCCAGGGGACCCGAGGCTCGTGTCAGGCCATAGACCCCAGAGCCCTTATCTTCCATGCCAGGCCGTGCGGCTCGATGTGTGCCGCCGATCAGCCGGCCTCTCCGCGCGGCACCACATCACTGTCCCATGCGGCCCGCTCTACGGCCTCAACCGGGTCCCAGCACGGAGCGAGGCACCCCCATCAGCAGTCAAGGTGGCCCACGGCAGTCGGAGGGCGCCCTCGGCCTCCTCCGCGCCAGGCAAGCACCGCCCCATGCAGCGTCTCTCCTCTATGCCACGGGCTCCCCCGTCTGCCGGCCCGCCTTAGGTCCCGCGAACCATCACCCGGCCCAGCAGGGGCCTTTATGCGGGCTAAAGTCTTCGGGCCGCTCCAGTGGTGCCAGGTCAGCAGGGAGACATGCGATCCACCAGTATTAACCGGGGATCGCTAATGTAACAGGAGATTTTGCACGGCCGGGATCGGAGCTGGAGATTAAGCTGCCGCTCCGGTCGCCATATTGGCCACGCTCCCATGGCATCCACTGTGATAAACGAATTCCCAGAAGGAACAAAAGGTTTAAGAGCAGGAGCACTGATAAGCATATTTTTAACCTCCTCAAAAGCTTTGTGTATTTGTTCACTCCATTCAAATGTGCTTCCTTTTTTGAGAAGAGATCTCAAAGGTTGCACCTTCAAGGCATAGCCAGGCACAAATCGTGTACAATATTTGCACAGTCCAAGGAAGGAGCGTAAGGCATCTTTGTCCAAATGCACCAGTGCATTCTTAATGGATTCAACATTACACATCTTAGATCTTATACCGGGTCCACCACCTCTTGTACCAATAATCTACATTTGCTAGGTTTAACAGCCATCCCTCTAGATTGCAATTTTCTCAATACCTGTTCTAGGACCTGTAGATGTTCTTCCATAGAATCAGTGCGAATGAATATGTTGTCCTGAACGGCTTGTACATGCGACGTATTACTAAACAAAGCATCCATCATCTTTTGAAAGACGTCACTGCGGATGCAGGACAGAACGGTAAATGCAAAAAATGAAAGGCACCGAACGGAGTCAAAAATGTTGTGACCGACTGGGATTCTTCAAGTAAAGGAATTTGATGGTATACAGAGTGTAAGTCAATTGTGGAGAAATACTTTGACCCCCCTATCTTCGTAATCATCTCCTGTGAGGTAATGGATAGCAGTCCACCACGATATTTTGGTTCACAGATCTCAAATCCACACATAACCTCAAATCCCCTGTCTTTTTCTTGATTATGACAATGGAAGAAACCCATTCAGAGAAATCACTTAAGTTCATAATGCCCTCAGAACACAACTTGTCAAATAAATGTTTAGATTGTCTGACACTTATTGGTACTGGCCTCACTTTATGCACCACAGGTACTGCATTTTTCTTTAATTTGATGCCATGCTCCAAACCACAAACTATTTCCACCTTGTCCTTGTATACTTTAGGAAATTTAGAGATCGTTCTTCTTAAAATATCATCATCTATACTTTCTGATAAGACTGGCAGATCCCCTAAAGCAATGGGTGTCTCATGTCCTGGCTGCTATATAATGCTCAATCTGGCCAAATCCTTCTGTCCAATAATATCCCTGCCATCAAGCACCACATAAACCTTGGTAACAGTTTGTCTTCCCAAGCACTATATTGATGGCCAGAAGAATCCTATAAGGTCAATGTTCTGTTCACTAAAAGCTTTAGGATTGATTTCAGGAGGAATCAAATCAAATTCGTTTTTAGGCAGAATTTAAGTGCGATCAGCCAAAATTGTCACAGGTGCCGCAGAATCTACCCACGTTTGATCCAAACTCACAAGTGGATGCTAATACTCTTAATGTAGCTATATATTCTTCCACAGATTCATCACTGGATTGTTTACAGTTAAAAAAAAACCTGTCTAACAATACACTTGCTTCTTCATAGTATTGTCTTCTCATCGATCAGCCAAAATTGTCACAGGTGCCCCAGAATCTACCCACGTTTTATCCAAACTCACAAGTGGATACCAATACTCTTAATGTAGCTATATATTCTTCTACAGATTCATCACTGGATTGTTTACAGCTACAAAAAACTTTCTAATAATACACTGGCTTCTTCAAAGTATTGTCTTCTCATCCGCTCCTTCCCTTCCAAATATACATTCCAAGGAGTATCAGTACTGGTTGGTGCAGCCACAGGAGGTAAATTATCAAACACTCTCTGACCTGCTACACCTAAGTGATTAAACAGAAGTGCCAATTTTCCAGCAGGCTCAAACCTATTGGCATAAATAGCAGTCAAATAATTCTCGAAAATTTGCAACCATTCTCTCCACTTTATATCTGGTTTGCCTACCTTCTGTAGAAAAGCTGGTGGCTGACCAACATCTTGACTAGTTGCCATATTAGATACACATATATTTCAAAATTATATTAAAAGTGTATATATTAAATTATTACTTGCGGAGAAGAAGAGAGAAGAACACCTCAAAAAACACAACTAAAAGAGAAAACCTTTTTAATTTTATGGTTAAAACCTGGAATATTGCAGTGATGGTAATGTACTGCTTACAGCAAGCAATAAAGATTGAAACTACAAAGTAATATGGCCACCTACATCAGGTGTAAAGAATCACAGCATGTAACTACGCACTGTGAGAAATGCTATAATCTCACTGGAGTTGTGTGCTATTAGTCACATTGCAGTCTTTGGGTAATGCGCGGTGAACACGTGATAGGCGTAGCACGTCAATTGCAGTCAGCCTATGCACGCTCGGTGGCACAAGCAAAGACTTTCTGATGGAGATTCAAATTGGCTCCACTCTCCAAAATGTGTTTCAAAAGAAAATCAATTCTACATGCCAAAATGCATGCCACACAGGCAACTGCCTCCAGAAACTCACCTCCACATGCCCGAATAAAGATGAATGGCTTCCAGGATAAATTATCCAGACATCTGCTTCAAGTGCTCTCGGACACTCAGTAAATAGTTGTCCTATTCCATTGTAGTCAGGGTGATTCACACAGCTGTTGGTGGGTCTTGAAGCAAGTTACTTCCAAGAATGACATGCGCTACTGCCTCACTTTTTGTACCAAAATATGTAATGAGGCAGAAGAGAGTCGATGTCCAATATGATAAAATAAGTAGTAACTCAGGCGAGGCAAAGGCAGAGTAGGAACAAAGTATCTCCTTTATTTATTGATCCACTACTGCTCCCATCACCAGACTGATCTGAAATGCCGGCTACTGTCAAATGTCATACATTTCAGAATCAAGTCAGTTCCCTGAGAAGCCCAGATTCCATCCAATGAAATTACAACAATACAAGTTAACTCATAACAAGTACTTACATATGAATAAATTGTAACATAAGTAAACAATAAATCACAAAATCATATAATTAACAAAACACATATTACAGGGAGAAAGATTATTGTTGGGTGTAGGAAGCTGGCTCTGTATATACTATCTCAAAGTGGGTGATAGTGTGCACAGAGTCCAGGGGTTCCCCTTAGAGGTTGATAGTGGCAATAATAGATAATACTAATGCTCTATTTGTGGTAGTGTGGTCGAGCAGTAGGCTTATCAGAGGGTAGTGTTAAGCATTTGTTGTACACACACAGGCAATAAATGAGAACACACAGTCAAAGACTTAACTCCAGGCCTATAGGTCTTTATATAGAAAAAGATTATTTTCTTAAATTATTTTAGAACCACAAGATTCAGAATTCAAGTAAGTACATAAATTGTAAGGTACTTGGCATAGGTAGATATAGAACGCTGAAGTAAAACAGTAATGTACACAGGTTAGCATAAAATGGCAATAAGCTTTTTTTAAAGTGGACACTGCACAATTCAACAGTTCCTAGGGGAGGTAAGTAAAGGTTAGTTTATCAGGTAAGTAAAGCACTTACAAGTTCAGTCTCCGGGGCATAGGCAGCCCATCGATGGGGTTTCAAATCATCCCCAAACACCCAGCACCAGCAACACAGGGCCAGTCAGGTGCAGAGGTCTAAGAGGGGCCCAAATACCATAGGTGCCTATGGAGACTAGGGGTGCTCCGGTTCCAGTCTGCTAGCAGGTGAGTACCTGCGTCCTCGGGAAGCAGACCAGGGGGTGTTTGTAGACCACTGGGGGGGGTCCCAAACAGGCACACAAACTACACCCTCAGTGGCACAGGGGCGGCCGGGTGCAGTGGGCAAAGAAGGTGTCAGGTTTTACATTATAATCAATGGAGGGACATTGGGGTCACTCTGGTGATGCAGGCAGGGCACAGGGGGGCTTCTTGGGCCAGCCACTGACTGGGCAAAGATGAGGGCCGCCTGCTGGTCACTCCTGCACCGGTAGTCGGTTCTCCTCAGGCCTGGGGGCTGTGGGTGCAGTGCTTCTTCCAGGCATCGGGGTCTTTGTTACCGGGCAGTCGCAGTCAGGGGGAGCCTCTGGATTCTCTCTGCAGGCGTCGCCGTGGGAGTGCAGGAAGATCGTCTTAGGGTGGACACGCCGTGGGAGTCATCTGGGGGTCCTCGCTGCAGGTTTCTCTGGACATGGGCCGGAGGCGTCGGGTGCAGAGTGTTGGGGACTCACGCTTCAGGAGTGAGGTGAGAGTCCCTTTAAGGTTTCTTCTTGTTGCTTTGGACAGAGCGGCTGTCCACAGGAGTTTCTTGGTAGTTTGGGTTTGCAGGGCAGTCCTCTGAGTCGGCAGAGGTCACAGGGCCCGCTGAATGCGTTGCTCTGACAGGTTCTGTTAATCTGGAGACAGGCCGGTAGGGCTGGGGCCAAAGCAGTTGTTGTCTCCTTCTTCTCTGTGGAGTTTTCAGGTCAGCAGTCCTTCTTGTTCAGGTCATCGGGAATCCGATTTCCTGGGTTCAGGGTCACCCCTAAATACTAAATTTAGGGATGTATTTAGTGGAGGGCAGTACACAATGGCTACTGTCCCTGAGGGTGGCTACACCCTCCTTGTGCCTCCTCCCTTTGTGGGGGGGGGGTGTCACATCCCTAATCCTATTCGGCTAAATCATACATGCCAAGATGGAGGATTTTCTAAGGAAGGGGTCACCTCAGCTCTGGACACCTTAGGGGCTGTCCTGGCTGGAGGGTGACTCCTCCTTGTTTTTTTCATTATCTCCTCCGGACTTGCTGCCAAAAGTGGGGGCTGTGTCCGGGGGGGCGGGCATCTCCACTAGTTGGAGTGCCCTGGGGCATTGTAACACCAGGCTTGAGCCTTTGAGGCTCACCGCCAGGTGTTACAGTTCCTGCAGGGGGAGGTGTGAGGCACCTCCACCCAGGACAGGCTTTGTTCCTGGTCACAGAGTGCACAAAGGCACTCACCCATGTGGCCAGATACTAGTTTTGAAGTTGCAGGTTGGCAGAGACCGGTCAGCCTAGCACTAGCAGTTGGGCTGCCATGCAGGGGGCATCTCAAAGATGTCCTCTGAATGCATTTCTCAATGAATCCCACACTGGCATCAGTGTGGATTTATTGTGCTGAGAAGTTTGATACCAAACTTCCCTGTATTCAGTGTAGCCATTATGGAACTGTGGAGTTCGTGTTTGACAAACTCCCAGACCATATACTCTTTTTGGCTACCCTGCACTTACAATGTCACCCTCACCTGTGGTATAGTGCATCCTGCCTTAGGGCTGTAAGGCCTGCTAGAGGGATGACTTAACTATGCCACAGGCAGTGGGTTGTGGGCATGGCACTCTGAGGGGGGTGCCATGTCGACTTAGTCCTTTTATCCCCACCAGCACACACAAGCTGTGAGGCAGTGTGCATGTGCTGAGTGAGGGGTCCCTAGGGTGGCATAATACATGCTGCAGCCCTTAGAGACCTTCCCTCGCCACAGGGCCCTTGGTACCAGGGGTACCAGTTACAAGGGACTTATCTGTGTGCCAGGGCAATTGTGGAGACAAAGGTACATTTTTGGGGAAAGAACACTGGTGCTGGGGCCTAGTTAGCAGGGTCCCAGCACACTTTCAATCATAGCTAGCATCAGCAAAAGGCAAAAAGTTAGGGGCCAACAGTGGCATTTTCCTACATTGGGCAAATGATATATGTATTGACTCAGAAGAATTTGGTTTAATCCTAACATGTAGAATAGCATAATTGACCTTTTTGGAACAAGAATCTTCCAGAGTGCAGTTATTTTAAATTCATCTGCGCTTAGAAATGGTGGACGTGTGGATTTACGCACTGTATTAAACATAACTGTTTGAAAAAAAGGCTTGTTCCAGACCATTCAATTTCCATGCTAATCAGATTTAATAGCCTGACCTGACCCTTCTCACAGCAAAGCATATTTGAGAATGAAATGAACATATTGATACATTGATTATTAAATATTTTCAATCCTATTATTCTCCATGGATTTCTGTACCAGACACTCCCACATCCTTCTCTTGTTTGCTTTGTAAAACATGCCCAGTAGGTTAGTGACTTTCCATTTCATGGGGGTTGCAAGAGTTCTCATTGAACAGAAGGGGGTAATTTTTGATATTTATTTCTATACATGGACTGCTTGGTTTACTTGCGAGAAAGTGTCACTCGATGTGTCATGATTTGGCAGTAGAATGTCACCTATAAGTACACTGAAACCATGGAAGTGCAATATATAAACAATGTGAAAACTTGCTAGCTCAGTGTGGTCCAGCCCTAGCACATCCAGTAGTAGAGTTAGACACATGGCACCTGCTGTCAAGGGAAAACGCAGGTCTATGGCCCATAATCTCTCTCACGTTCACTACATCGGATGCAAAGCATGGATTTGTCCAAGGTGCTGAGTAGTTGCACCTTCCATGCTTTCGTTTCTGCTCCTCTCAGTGCTCGCGCACGCTGCCTCCGTGACGTCATCGGCTTGCGCTGCTGTCGACCCAGCTCGCGCCGTTGCCGGAGTTTCGCTGAGTGACGCGGCGGCGCAGGATGTTATTGTTTGCAGGTTCCGTAGACATGGCGGAACAGGAGGCAAGGCGAGGCAGGGCTATCCGGCGGCCCTGCGCTCCTACCCCTTGTTCCCACTCTGCTTAAGGCCACCGTACCTTCGCTATGGCGGACTTCGACGAGATTTACGAAGAGGAGGAAGAGGGCAGCGAGGAGCGTGCCCTCGAGGAGCAACTGCTCAAGTACAAACCAGACCCGGTGGTGGTGCGGGGATCCGGGCACGTCACTGTGTAAGAGAACGGGGTTTACTGGATAGAAGCCTATGGCTGAGTGGGGAGTGTGTGGATGCAAAAAGGAAAAGAGGACGAACGCTGGGGTAGTTTATAGGTGGTTGGCCTCACTTGAACTAGAGAGTTAGAGGACAGGGGAGGAATTCTGGATGATGATAAAATGGAAGAGTAAAGTGTATCTTACATATTTGTATTTATTAATGTACTATGCTATCTCTCATTCGAGGTTTGATTTCCAAGACACTCCAGATTGACATTAGAAGACAAACAAATGTGTATACCTAATACTTCCTAGATGTGCATGCTTGGAGGTGAAGTGTGTTAAGTCATTGGGCTTCAGAGTTTGTGGCAGCTGTGGCACATATAAACTTTAGTTAACTCCCTCAGCACCTTCCCTTTGTGATGTCAGATGTGTTGTTTCATTTCTCTTTGGGCTAATAATATTGGTGGACTTGACTTGTGTCTCCTGACTGCTTCTATCCTTGTGACAAACACACTTAAAACTGACCACGGAGACCTAGTTTAAACCTAGTAGGCTGGTGCTGATACTGTCTGTTTCATGGTTGCTTCATGTCTTCTGCTGCTGTCCTTCTCAGATACTCACTGTACTTTAGTATCTATGTTCTTATGTCAAATCCCACCATACAGCACATCTGTTGGTTGCCAAAACTATTGGGGACATGCTGAAAGCTTCCCTAAGAATGTATTCTGCCCATTGCTTACCATTGGCATTGTGTTTTGTAACTCACATTTGCTTGCTTTCTATTTGCTGGCTTTATTTCTTTTAGGCAGGCCAGCCTACCTTGTTCACCACCTTAGTGATTGGCTGTAGCCTTCCATAAGTGCTCGCTTTCTGGGAACTCCTTCCTTTTTTTTTTTTTGCAGTACTCCAGCAGAGTATGTATGTTTTCAGTTCTCTCCCTTGCATGCTAGTTCAGGAAGCAGCAACCATGCTGTATTTCTGTGAAAAGGTTTACTGTGTTGTATCTTTCTGCTTGATTGCTTCTCCTGGTCAGCGCTCTTTACTAATAGCATAACTGAATACTCTTCCTCAATTTCATGCATGCCATAGGCGCTAGAAGTTGTGGCGTGGGGTGTGCTGAAACAGCCCCAAAATACTCATGTTGGAGCTCAGATGTCAATGAGCAAGAAACAGGCCTTTAAATTTAGTTTCTATCTTGTTCATTTGCTGTGCATTCAAAGACAGAGGTCAAATGTTAGGCTCTGTCGTCTCAGGGAGGTTGGTGTTTATTTCATTTCTCTGCCTTCAAAGTAAAAGCATTTGTGACAATCTTGCTAGGTACTAGGGGTTGAAAGGAAAGGCTGTGGGATGTACTTTTTGTATTTCTATCGCACAGCAAACATTTAAATGCCAGTACAAGAACTGAAACATTTCAGAATTAGGGAAGCACAAATTAAGCACATTGTTTTGTAATTCTGATGTGTGGTAGAAGCAAGTGTTTGAGTAGGATCAAAACAAATCCATGTACTAGGTGATGCTGATTTCCACACTTGATCATTTGTGCGATGTATATTTTTATGCCTGGGCAAATGTAATGATATTTCAATTGTAAATGTATTGTTTGTAATGGCACTGCGCTACCACACCCTGCAAACTACACTCTACAACACTTCATGCCACTTTACGCTAGGCCACTTCACAGCACTTTACTCCACTCTACTTCCTGTCACTCCACCACGCCATTCCACTAGACAGCACAATATGAAACTGTGCTCCACTCTGACATTCTACAACTACTCCATTCTACACCACTTCACTCTATGCCAGTGATAATCAAAGTACGGCCGGGGGGGCGCATGCGGCCCTTTTGACCTTTACATGCGGCCCCCAGGGCAGCAGTAGCAGTAGGCTGCTGTTTACGTGATTTAACAGGGGACACTTTATTTATTTAAACATGATTGAAGATAAGGAAAGGAAGTAAGGAATTTATCCTGCACCACTTTAACTGCAGGAACACTTTCATTCTTTAAGAAACCTTGCAGCAAATGTCTACAACTATGTGTTCTTAAAAAATCAAAAAGTGTATTTCATTTACACACAGAACCATTCAATCTAAGTGCATAAGATTATATCAGTGCATGGGGAAGTATTTTTTTAAAACAAGAGATTTCAAACATAAATTCAGAAACTTTCATTCTTCCACCCCCAACATTCATTCTTACCCCCACTTTGATATCAATGCCAGTAGTGAACTAAGAGGTAAGTCAGTTGTTATCTGCACTCTTTGATTGGCCTGATTTGCTATTATACATGAACAACTTTATAGTTTATTAAATCAAACACAGGAGAAAGGTTTGCACAGTGCACATACCAAAGTCATGCATTGTGAGGTCCCCCTACATGCAATAATGAAGAAAATTAAGGGAACGTGAAATAACACAATTGCGTAGGATCACACAGTTTGGTAAAGTGGGGATCCTGGGATTATTGCCAGGTTTTCTGGTTTCACATTGTGCAATTCAGCCACTAGATCGATATGCTTTGCTGCCCCCTATCGCAACCATAATGCCACAAACCCTCCCCAAACAGAGGCTCCTCCTCCCTTTGATCGGCATGCTGCTAGCATCATTGCGGCCCTCGGTCACACCACAGCCCTAACTTTGTGGCCCCTGGGAAAATGTTTGCGATTAGCCATGCTCTGTGCCATTCTACTCCACCTTATGGCACTCTACCCCAACTCTAAATCACTCCACTCTACGATAAGCCACTCTGACATTCTAATCTGCCATGTCCCTATACGGTATGCCATGGCACTCTATGCTCCTCCACTCTACGCCACAACACTCCACTCTATGCCACTCCATTCCACCCTACGATCCCGCATTCTATGCCCCACCACTCCACAACAATCCACTGAACATAGAACTCTGGGACCTCATCACTACACACTCACCTGACATCACCTTACTCACGGAAACCTGGACCAACCTCTCCTCAGAACCCGACATAGCCATAGCCACCCCCAAGGGATACAAACTCCAACGCAAAGACCGCCTAAACAAGCCAGGCGGAGGCATCGCCATCCTACACAGAGACACCATCAAAGTCACCACCAGCTCCCAAGACACTATCGGCAACACTGAACACATGCACTTCCTCGTCCACATCAACAACAACTCCACCCTCAGAGATACACTAATCTACAGACCACCCGGACCACGCCCCGCCTTCTGCGACACCATCGCAGACAGCATCAGCCCGTACGCCCACACCTCCACAGACTACATTATCCTCGGTGATTTCAACTTTCACTTAGAAAACCCACAAGACCACAACACTACCTCCCTCATAGACAACCTCGGACTCAAACAACTGGTCACCGCACCCACCCACTCAGCAGGACACACGCTGGACGCATTCTTCACCTCAAGCCAACACATAGCCTACACCCACACCACCGAACTCCTCTGGACAGACTACCGCTGTGTCTACTTCTCCTTCACCAAACCCCCCACACACTACCATCAGTACACCACACCCTACTGCATGTGGGACAAGATCCCCACAGAACGACTGAACTCCCAACTGGCCCATAATCCCCACCCCCTCCCCACACCAACGACCCCAACGCAGGAGCACACAACCTCTCCAAATGGATCACTACCTGCGCAGACACACTAGCACCCCTCAGAAAACACATCACCACCCGCAACATCAAGAACACCCCATGGTTCACCCCTGAACTCCAAGACTCCAAGCGCAAATGCCGCCAAGCTGAGAAAATATGGAGACTAGAACCCTCCTCAACCAACTTCTCCACACTCAAAACCAACATTCGCACCCATCACCAACTCATACGCACCGCCAAAAGAGATCACTACAAGACACGCCTTGACAACTCCCAAAACAGCAAAGAACTCTTCACCATCATCAACGAACTTGCCAAACCCAAAGCCAGCAACATAGACCCCACACACACACACACACAGCCCCTATGTGACGCCCTTTCCAACCACTTCCTCCACAAAATCCTGGACATCCACAACAGCTTCATATCACACACACCCACCACACACACCCCTCTCCCACCCAACACAACCCCCCCCTCAAGGCCCCCCCACCACACTATCCACATGGACCCCTACCACACACGAAGAAACCGAAAAAACCATGAACTCCATCCACTCCGGTTCCCCCTCCGACCCCTGTCCACACCGCATCTACAACAAAGCTAGCCCTACCATCGCCCCATACTCTACAACATAATCAACTCCTCTTTCGACTCCGCCACCTACCCAGACCCCTGGAAGCACGCGGAATTTACCGCTCTCCTAAAAAAAAAAAAAAAAAAGCCAACCCGGAGATCCTCTCAAACTACCGCCCCATCTCCCTCCTCCCGTTCCCAGCCAAGATTGCAGAGAAATTAGTCAACACTCGCCTATCCCACTTCCTCGAAGCAACCAACACCCTTGACCCCTCACAATCTGGGTTCCGCAAGAACCACAGCACAGATCTGCCCTCATCGCATGCACTGACGACATCAGGACCAAAGTCGACAAAGGCGAGACCGTCGCACTCATCCTCCTAGACTTCTCCGCAGCTTTTGACACCGTCTGCCACCACACACTCCGAACACGCCTCCACAACATAGGAATCCGCCACAAAGCCTTAGACTGGCTCTGCTCCTTCCTCACCGACCGAACCCAGAGAGTCCGCCTCCCGCCCTTCCACTCCAACACCACCAAGATCACCTGCGGAGTCCCCCAAGGGTTCTCTCTCAGCCCCACACTCTTCAACATCTACATGATCCCCCAGCCAACATTCTCCGAGCACACGGAATCACCATCCTCTCATATGCAGATGACACCCAACTCATCCTCTCCCTCACCCGCAACCCCACCACCGCCAAAACCAACCTACATGCCGCTCTCCTAGACACCGCCAACTGGATGACCACTAACCATCTCAAGCTCAACTCAAACAAAACCAAAGTCATCATCTTCGGCCCCAACAAAACCACATGGGACGCCTCCTGGTGGCCCACCGCCCTAGGCCCCGCACCCACCCCTGCAACCCACGCACGCAACCTCGGCATCATCCTCGACTCCACCCTCTCCATGACACAGCAAATCAATGCTCTAACCTCCTCCTGCTTCCACACACTCTGCACCCTAAAAAAATCCTTCAAATGGATCCCCCCAGAGACCAGAAAGACAGTCACCCACGCACTCATCAGCAGCAGACTGGACTACGGCAACGCCCTCCACGCCGGCACCACACTCAAACTCCAAAGAATCCAGAACACAGCCGCGCGCCTCGTCCTTGGCCTCCCCGACATGAACGAATCTCACCACACCTCAAATCCCTACACTGGCTCCCCATAGACAAGAGAATCACATTCAAGATCCTCATCCACGCACACAAATCTCTCCACAACACCGGCCCAACCTACCTCAATGAAAGAGTAAACTTCCACACGCAACCTCCGATCAGCCGACCTCGCCCTAGCCACAGTCCCCCGCATCCAGCACACCACCACACCACCACAGGAGGCAGGTCTTTCTCCTACCTCGCCCCCAAAACCTGGAACTCCCTTCCCACCGACCTTTGCAAAACCAAAGACCTACTGGTCTTCAGAAAGAACCTCAAGACTTGGCTGTTTGACCAGTGACCCTCCCTGGGGTTGCCCCCTCTTCTCCCCCCCACCCCCCCAGCGCCTTGAGACCCTCACGGGTGAGTAGCGCGCTCTACAAATTTCTTTGATTGATTGATATGCCACTCTTCTCATGCCATGCCATTTTACACCACATCACTTTACGCCATGCCGTTCTACGCCATGCCACTCTACTCAGTCAGTCAATCAGTGATTTGTAGAGCACGGCTATTCACCCATAGGGTCTCAAGGTGCTGTTTGTGTTCGTGCTGCTCAGTTGAAGAGCCAGGTTTTGAGGTCCTTCCTAAACTGCTTCAGTGATGCAGTCTGCCTGAGCTTGGGAAGTAGCGTGTTCTATGTCGGGGCTGTTAGGCAGGCGAAGGATCTTCCTCCTGCTGTGCTTTTCCAGATCTTGGGAACGGCTGCAGGGGCGAGCTGGGAAGAATGGAGATGTCTGTTGGGTACATAGAAGGCGAGGCAGTGGTTGAGGTATGCCAGTCCTATGTTGTGTAGTGCCTTGTAGGTGTGGATCAGGAGTTTGTATGTGATGCGTTTGTTGACTGGGAGCCAGTGTAGGTCTCTGAGGTGGGAGGAGATGTGGCTGTGTTGGGGAATGTCAAGGATGAGTCTGGCTGCTGCATTCTGGATCCTTTTGAGGTCTTGATTGTAGTTTCTTGGTGATGCCGGCATAGAGTGCTTTGCTATAGTTCAGTTTGCTAGTGACAAGTGTGTGGCTAACTGTTTTCCTCGTGTCGGAGGGTATCCACTTAAAGACCTTTTGCAGGAGTCAGAGGGTGTGGAAGCATGATAAGACGGCGTTGACTTGGCGGGTTATGGATAGCGAGGTTTCCAGGATGATGTCCATATTGCGTGCGTGGTCCCTAGGGGCGGGGCGTAACACAGTACGGTGGCCCACCAGGAGTCCTTACAGGTGGAAGGGGTGAAGCTGATTACGAGGATCTCTGTCTTGTCCGAGTTGACTTGGAGGGCACTGCCTTCCATCCAGGCGGCAACTTCTTTCATCCTGTTGTGGAACTTTCTCTTGGCTTTGCAGAGTCCTTGGACAGGGGCAGGATCAGTTTGGTATCGTTTCCGTAGGAGACTGTTTAGCCCATGTTGCTTGATGATCTTGGCAAGCAGGGCCATGTAGATGTTGAAAAGTGTCGGGCTGAGTAAAGATGCTCGGGGCACTCTGCAGCATGTGTCTTTGGGTTCGGACGTGAACGGTGGTAGTCTGACACTCTGTGTTCTTCCCGTGAGGAAGGACCTGACCCAATCCAGTGCTTTGTTTTGGATGCCGGCGTCATGTAGTCTGGCGTAGAGGGTTGAGTGGGAGACGGTGTCAAATGCATTGGAAAAGTCAAGGAGGATGAGTGAGGCCATGCTTCCGTGGTCGAGTAAGATGCGAATGTCGTCATTGGCTGCTAGGAGAGCGTTTTCAGTGCTGTGGTTGCCTTTGAACCAGATTGTGATGGGTCTAGGATTTGGTATGTCTTGAGGTATTCGGTGAGTTGCTGTTTGATGACTTTTTCCGTTACTTTGGCTGGGAAAGGGAGCACAAAGATGGGTCTGTAGTTTTTCAGCTCCCTTGGGTCGGCAGTGGGTTTCTTGAGCAGCGTGTTGATCTCTGCTTGCTTCTAGTCTGATGGGAAGGTAGCAGTATCGAAGGATCAGGTGATAGATTGACAGAGCTCCGGTGCTATGGTGGCGGTGACAAGGTTGAAGATAATGGTGAGGTCATGGATCCGAGGGTGCTCCCGAGTGAATGGAGTTCATGAGTCTTTGGGTGTCCTCTTTGGTAATTAGGGTTCAGGATCTTGTGAGGTGCTGGGTCTGTGGTGTTGGGCGGTGGTCTACTCCAACACTGTGCTCCACTATACACCACTTTATTCTATGACACTCTTCTCCACTTCACAGCTTCACTCTGTGCTGCTCCACGTTACAATACTTCACTTTACGACACTCCACTATACTTCATTCCACTCTACATCACTCCACATCACTCCACAGCACTTAACGGCACTCTCCTCCACTATATACCACTTGACTCTACGGCACTCTCCTCCACTATATACCACTTGACTCTACGGCACTCTCCTCCACTATATACCACTTGACTCTACGGCACTCTCCTCCACTATATACCACTTGACTCTGCGGCACTCTCCTCCACTATATACCACTTGACTCTGCGGCACTCTCCTCCACTATATACCACTTGACTCTGCGGCACTCTCCTCCACTATATACCACTTGACTCTGCGGCACTCTCCTCCACTATATACCACTTGACTCTGCGGCACTCTCCTCCACTATATACCACTTGACTCTGCGGCACTCTCCTCCACTATATACCACTTGACTCTGCGGCACTCTCCTCCACTATATACCACTTGACTCTGCGGCACTCTCCTCCACTATATACCACTTGACTCTGCGGCACTCTCCTCCACTATATACCACTTGACTCTGCGGCACTCTCCTCCACTATATACCACTTGACTCTGCGGCACTCTCCTCCACTATATACCACTTGACTCTGCGGCACTCTCCTCCACTATATACCACTTGACTCTGCGGCACTCTCCTCCACTATATACCACTTGACTCTGCGGCACTCTCCTCCACTATATACCACTTGACTCTGCGGCACTCTCCTCCACTATATACCACTTGACTCTGCGGCACTCTCCTCCACTATATACCACTTGACTCTGCGGCACTCTCCTCCACTATATACCACTTGACTCTGCGGCACTCTCCTCCACTATATACCACTTGACTCTGCGGCACTCTCCTCCACTATATACCACTTGACTCTGCGGCACTCTCCTCCACTATATACCACTTGACTCTGCGGCACTCTCCTCCACTATATACCACTTGACTCTGCGGCACTCTCCTCCACTATATACCACTTGACTCTGCGGCACTCTCCTCCACTATATACCGCTTGACTCTGCGGCACTCCACGGTACTCTTCTTCACAACAACACTGTCATTCCAGCCTACATCACTCCACTCCAGTTTATGACACTCCACTGTACTCTACAACACTCCTCTCCACGCCACTTTCCTCTACATCAATAACTTTTAGCCATGCTGAACAGCTGCTGCGCTGTGTACAACATGGCTAAAACACATCGGCAAAGCCAGTGCCTCTCACTCTTTCATATAAGCAGGCACAAATGAAAATTATGTTTGGACCTCAGCTGAAAGGAAAATGTGCTCAACTTTCAAGAACATTCTAAGGTAACCTACATTGGTGTAGACTACCAGAATTGTATTAATGTAGACCTGTAATAAGACTCCCTAACTTGGCCCATAAAAATACTTTCCCACCAACCTTAGATTTTAACTTTCAGCTTGTATGAATCCCAGAGCGACCAAATCCATGACCAGGTTGCCCAATGTAATGTGATGTAGTGTACCCTCAAAGACACAGAGTACAGGGTTTTAGTCCCTTCTGAACCCTCTGCCTCTTCAGTCATCAGCAAGGGACTACTTCAATGTTGGGAAATAGTAATCCTGCTACTGCCGGTACTAATTTTGCTATGCCATCTTGAGAGGGAATGCTCTGTACTACGTATCACTCTAAACGTGTTTTTCGTAAGAATCAGTCTGCCATTTCAAACTGCATTGTCTTCACTAGTTGGATAACTTCTGCCCTAAAAATCAAATTCTCTGTTGTATGTTGAACTTTAAAGCATATTTGCACTACTCTTCACCAAGATAGAAGCTGAGATCTCCTGAAGAGATACTGAGGGAATAGAGCATTGTTATGTACTACAGATACATGGTCAACATTGATCTTGGAGAGAGGAGCGAACTACATCTGTCTTGTACCTGCTGTCCGAGGAGTAAAGCAGAGTTGCTTCAGGGCCCCTCTTGTATTCAGTGTGTTCATTTCTAACTTCCGCATCTTGGTCCTTTATGTAAGTGCCACAAATTTCATTCTGATTTAAATTGACATTCACATCACTTTATCATTAATCTTTTCAACAAATGCACTCCCTGCTTACAGGTGGTCTGTGTTTGGCTGCAAAATGTTTACTTGCCCTGCGAGTGAATCCCCATGTGTGATGAGTGAAAGATCCTCTGCCTTTTCAGGACTAGACACTAATCTTACAGGGTTTACAATGTAAGATGGTGGAATACTTAGACCAAACTTTCACGTACATACTAAATCTCTAAGGGCACAGAGTATGGCAGACAGTGTGCTGTTAGTCTTCTGTGTGAGAGGCTGTATTCAGTGAGATCTCATCCTCCAGTGAAAAGAAGCTGAATGCATTTAAGACTTTCAAAACACAACTCCTTTCACCGTGAAAGTTTGGATTTGTCTACCTTGACTTATCAAGCAACTTATTCGGTGTTTGAATTTACTGAACTGAAGGTGGAAATGGCAATTTAAGCTTGTGAACGGAACACCAGACGGTTATGGAACTCTGCCCTAATTAAGGGCATTGATTTCTATATGACGATGAGATGATCAAGGCAGCAGGCTGTCTCTGCCTTGGGAGCGGTGTTAGACGTCTGCCAGTGGCATCTTAACTGTAGCATAATTTTAAATAAGCATTGACAAATCCTATAGTTCTGCCCTTGGGGAGTGTCCAGGTTTAAAAAATATATATATATATTTGGAGCATGTGCAGTATACAAAAACATATAGCATAAAAAAACAGCAAGGGAGTAGTCCAAGAGCCTATGCACAACAGCCCTAGTAATGAAGAGTGCTCCTTTCCAGGCGGCTCTGTACTTTTGGTCATGCAAAATACCTTTACTTAAAGTACAAAACTGCCATTGAACTTTTAATCTTGGTGAAGAGTAAAGCCAAATGATTTTTAAAGTTCACTATATTGGTAAAATGTAGCATTATTAGATTTTAAGGGCAGAAGTTATCAGAATAGTGAAGACAAACCAGTTTCAGGTGGCAAAGTTATGCTTACAAAAACATATTTGGAGTGATATGTAGACTGTCATCTGCAGAAGCCTACTGTAGAAGATTCTTGTACAGACCAAAGGATGAGTACGGCTGACTGAAAGCCCCTTTGTGTAAGCTTTTTTTTTTTTTTTAAGGGTACATTTTGTTAGAAAACATAAGACTTGGGAGAGAGCTTACGTTGTGTCTTGCCCAGACGTAAAAAGAGGTGCCCTGGCATGCTTCTTTGATTTACTTGTCAGTTTAGACTACTCTTTTTTTACATCGAACGTTGAGATTTGGAGAGTGGGGCTGCCAGGAGTGCTCGTGCCTCGCAATATTGCAGCTGGGTTTGGTGCTCGTTTGGCGCTGTCGGACTTTCAAGTCTGACTTTAGTCCACCTATTGTCTGGTCCCACTGGGTTCCCCCCTGCACTTCACTACATTATGGGGGGGACACATTCCATCGGCCATTCACCCCCTGCCAGCCGTCTCCTCCTGGTGTCGTGACTCTTGCATTCCTGACAACACCACCATCAGCTTGGAGAACTGGTGTGAGCGCTCGGCTGTTGACAGTGTAGGAGTCAGACCGCTCGGGGTGGAGGTAGGTAGTTGTGGCTAATGTTGCTGTGACAGCGAGTGGGGGCATGGTGGGTAAGACAGGGCCAGTTAGGTGAATTTGACCCGTGTTAACAACTGGAGACTGAGTGGCAAGCTTTTGGAGCAGCCACTACCCTCACTAGAAATACATTATGCAAGAAGGCGGCCTTGGTGCAGGCAGTCCGGGGGGGAATCAGTAGGCAAGTCCTGGGTTTGAGAGGAGTTCTAACAAATCTCATTGTGACATCAGGGAAACAGCCCTGGTTTAGGATTCTAGATAATTCAGCTTAATTGATTTTATTGGCTACTTGGATATCAGGACTTACGGAGCTTGAATCAAACAAATAGACTGTGGACAACACAACACAACTTAATTCAACGCTTTGGGGAACATTGCACTTCCAAAGTATAGATATTGTTAGCTCCAGGGACTTTCGGAATAATTTTGATTTCTGTGATATCCAGAAACTGGGAAAGCACAATAAAAACACGCCAACAAAGGTTGCGGAAAACTGTCAATTCAAACTCAAGTTTCAAAGCTGTTGCTCGTCCTGAAGGGCACACTCAGAGTTCCAGGATATTGGAAAATTCTATGTCCTGTCAGAACGGGATGTTAACACTGATTTTTAAGAGCAGCAGCCATAGACTGGTTCCACAGCCAGACTATCGGGTCTGTAGCAAGTGGGCATCTAAAGGTGCAATTACAGACCACCCTCAGTTCACAGGTGACAGTAATGAGGTAGCAAAAAAAAAAGTGGATGTCTGACAGCATAGGGACTTCACTTTAATGCACAACCAGTTAATACCTGGGTCACAAGGTTTGCATGACAGCTTGGCATGCTTAAAGCAGAAATCATTTAGCTCTTGGTTCTTAACAGCGGCAATCAGTAACAGTTCAAAGCATTCTCGCAGCAACAGAAACACATCTTTGCTTGGGCAAACTGGAAAGGCAGTGAAGTCCTGTATCCCAAAAATAAAATTGTACTCACATTGCTTCAAGATCCCAATCTGATTCTCAAGGAACACTTATCACTCAAGTCGAGGTGCATAAAGTCTTCGATGTATCGGATTTCAACCTTGCAGGTTCTGAAAACAGGTTTCTTTGGGAGAGAGCAGATTATGGAGTCCCTGTCCCAGGACACTCTGGCCCCTACTTCGAGTCAGAGGTGAGTCTCTGGACAACTCAAACTAGTTGCTGCCCAAAAGTTAATTTCTGTTACAAATGGAGCTAGCAAGTTCTCTTGACAATTCAGATCTGCTGATGGAACTGAACGGTTTCAAGACAAGTTAAGCTCCCTTTCAGTCCTCTCCATCAGCAAAGGCCAGAGCAATAATCTCTGACTCAGCAGGTCAAGATTATTTATTTAAAAGATTTAGAAACAACCCCCTCCATTATATCCTGTTCTCTTCGCTATGAACTCTAGCACCACTCTAACAAAAATGTCAGAGGCCTTGAAATTTCAGTCAGCAGGTTTACACTAATAAAAGCAACCCATGAAAATCTAACTACTTTGAATTCCCCCAATCAAACCTTAATTAATATGGACACAAAACTCTCATCATCAATGGAGAGCACTTGGCAAGGATTGAGTGACTTAATTAGCCACTCCAGGTTCTCCCAACAAAGATATGCTCTCCTTAAAATATGAACTAACAAACAACTTAAAGAAAACAACTTCACTCGACTGCATCTCATAGGATTTAACTACACCAAGAATTGATGACTTAATTAGCTACCTACAGCTCCTCCCAACATCGACATGCTCCAGCTTAAAATCTTGATCATTAACAATTTAATGAAAACAGATTCACTGAACTGTGTGGCCAAGGGTTTAACTACACCAATTCAAATCTGCAAGAGAATACCAGACAATTTAATGTCCGCATCAAACACACGTGTGGTACAAGATAAAGCAAATTGCATAATTGTTCAAAATCTGTAGCATCCGTTGAGGAGGAGATTGCAGCAACCATATAAGATTTGCAAAGCATCAACCAAAATGACTAAAGCTCCCTTTGAAACCTATGTAAGCAAACAACAACTGAAAAGACTAAATAAAAACCTGTACAAGGTAACTTTGAAAGAGGTGGGCACGGATGCTGTCAGCAGTCAACTGGGGGTGCAAAAATCATTTCTGATTTTCAGGAACATAACTAGTGTCAATACTGAGTCTCCATCTGCTTCACAAAGGGAGATTACCTATCATTTAAGCATAACTACTGTGCTTCATAGTAAGGATAACTTTAGTGCTACTCATTGATAAGCATCAAATTTACAGTCGAGTACTAGCCGGAAACGCTTCAACTACAGCCAAACAATTATCTTGGTACCATATTCATAACAGCATGTTGGGAACACAGTAGAACTATCGTTGCAGGTCCAAACGTCATTGGAAGGGCCTGAACAAGTTTTAAATAATACAACAAGCCGTGCTTTAGAAGGTATTCCGGAAATTACACAACAAGCAGATGAATTTACTGAACAATATAAAAAAATAATGGTTCCTTTCCAAAAGATGACCACCAACAATCCTTACAGATTTGTTCCTGGAACATTGCTGGCATCTCTTGCGACCTGAAAAACTCAAAAAATGATTTCACATTTTTTTCTTAATAAGTTCCATGTAGTATACTATATAGTCATGGGAAGGTGACCGTTTAAGCATATCCAGCTTTTTCACTTTTGGGAAAAAAAGCCAGATTTGGTCAGCCAACAGAAGGAATGCTTATGCTAAATAACAACCAATGTAAACTAAGATGCAAAGAGATTCTATCTTCCTCCAACCAAATCCTGGTTGTTAGGGTGGGTAATTATAGGAATGAAGGGCTAAACATTATAAACATTTGCCTTTTTCTAGGATTGACTTAGCAACCTTTACCAGCACTTTAAATGAGCTGGACAATCTAATGGAACACTACAGGGACCACCCCTACAATGTCCTGGGGACTTCAACGAAGATCTCAGAGTATTTTCAGAAATGCGTACCTCCTGTAAAGGACCAGATATAATGTTTTTAATTCCCCGACCCGTATTTGTTTCTTAGACAGTTTTTTAAATGAAGTCTGGCCTCCATTTTCTTAGTGATCTCTTCCCAAATGATCAACCCTCAAGGAAGATGTTCCTTTTGACACACCCAAGTTCTATCATAGATTTTTCTATGATGCATTTTACTTAATTTCACTTGTGAATACTATGAAATTATCTCTAGTGAGGAAAGTGACCGTAATCCCCAAGTCATTACATTAAGACATGTAGTCTCAAGTTCTCATAAGTTACACTGTACACCTGCCAAGTCAACTGCCTAAACAACAAGAAGATAGATGTTGATATTCTGATGTTCCAGACTATCAAATTATCACTGCAAGATCGCAACGCTATGAACCAGCTCTGTTAAGAGGTGCTGGAAGATTCTATAAACTCAATGGGAAGCATAGCATATGGAAAGAAATGTGGGCCAACCCAACAAAACGTATTATAAATCCTGGAACCAGCACTCAACTTAGAAGAAGACAAACCCACAATTGTTCAAGGGAAATATTAACTATAAAGAGGCAATTTTGGAGAGCCATGTGACTTGTATTTACTTTTCAACAAAGTATCAAACCATCCAACGATATAAAGCACATAAAGGCGGCATACATGAAAGCAGTAAGGGGGATAACACAGCAAAGGCTAATATAATGTGGGCTAAACTACAAAAGATAATTGAGCAAAACGACACAAAAATGTTCTGGCGTTTAATAGGGACTGGTTCCTTATCACATAGGTCAGTAACTGATCATAATATTCCACCTTACAAATGGGAAACTTATATTAAATCTCACTACACAAGCTGGGGCAACAGAACCTCTGAAGTACATCTGTTTGTCAACAAAGGGATGACAACATCAATAGAATTAATATCTTCATTAATAACAAAAAGCAAATGTTCTCGCGGCCTGGGTCTCACTGGGATCCCATGTGCCACAACGAAACACAATGCTATGTTGTTGAGTAGTATTTTAAAGCTGGTGTTCAACCTTGTTTTGCTGTCTGGAGAAGTATCGGAATCATACCAAGGGACAGTTAATACAACCACTTCACAAAAAGGGAAGCCGAAAAGACTCTGCAAATTTTTGCATGATAGTCCTTCTGGATGCAGAAGGCAAACTCCCAACTCTTGGCGAAATATCTACTGTTACATTTAATGCAATGGGTAACATGCAGAAACCTTCTTCTGGCCTACGAAACCGATTTGAGGGCAGACTGTGCAACCATGGACAAAATTCTATCACTGACACTTCTTTTACAGAAGGCAGTATACCCTAGGAAGCTATTATATGTATAGTTTGTTGATAATTCATGTGCCTTTGATAAGGTAAACTGTAACCATCTTTGGTTCAAGATTCAAGATATGGGTGCAATGCCAACCTGCTACACCTAATAATTGCATTACATTCTAGTTCATGTATGCAAATCAAGATAACAAACCGGCTGCACCTTTCTCCCAGAATTTTCATCAAGAATGGACTCAAGCAAGGCTGTGTTCTAGCTCTTCTGTTTCTATGAATATCTCAGATATAGGTAATTATATTCAACATTTTGAATTTCTTTCACCAAAACTAGGTCACTGCCCAGTAAGTTACTTGGCATATGCAGACGATTTCATGATCTGCTCACAGACTCCAATTGGCTACAACGCAAACTTGTTGCTCTCAATAACTACAGAGGGATGGCCTTTCAGCGAACATCAATAAAACAAACCTCATATCCTTTGGGAAGAACTTAAAGAAATTCACATGGAAATTGGGCGATAAAGTTGAGTCAGTAAAATCCTAAGTGTATTTTGGCTTCCATCTAGATGGGAACCTAACCTTTGGACAGCATCTAAATATGTTAAAACCGAAGTCTTTCATGATAACAAAAGCATTAAAAAGTTTTCATTAACATATAGAGTGTGTGCCATTAGGCTTACCACAATGGCCTTTAGAGAAAAACCTGTCTCACGTTTGAATTATGAGTTGTGTTTAAAAACAAAAAAACACAAAAACACGTAAATCCGTTTTCATCCAGAATGTATGTGCTTGTAGGAAAGCACCCTTTTTGGCATTGTTAGCCCCCACTTTTTGCCTGGTATCTGACATAATTTCAACTGAAAGTGCACTGGGCTCTTACTATCCAGGTCTCCAGTGCCAGATCTCTTTCCCAAAACTGCACAGTTGTTTCCTCAATTGGCTAAACCTTTAGCATCCTCCAAGTCCCTAGTAAATGGTACTCTTCCTACCTAGGGCCTAGTTTACTAAAGAGGGCCCCTAAAGGCTGCAGCACGAATTGTGCCCCCCTGAGGGACCCTTCACCAAGAACATGACAGGCTGCCATTGCAGGCTACGTGTTTTGGTGCAGGCAAAAGTGAAAACACGACATGCCACACAGCCTGTGTGCCACGTCCCCTAACGCTGCATGTAATATATTTAAAGCACCACTCTAGCAGGCCTTACAGCCCTAAGGCAGAGTGCATTAAATTACATATGAGGGCATATCTGCACAAGCAGACATGCCCCTGCCATGTCTTTGTCCATTCTCAGACATAGTAAGTGACCAGGAAAACCATTTTAAATAAAAGTCTGGTCACTGGTCACTATGAGTTCCCCAGCTACATGATTGGTTCACTGAAGATAGGGATGTTTAGTATCAAACATCTCGTTTTGGTGAACCCACACTGATGCCAGTGTTGAATTTACCAATACATGCACCCAGAGGGCACGTTAGAGGTACTCCCTGAAAACCTACCCACTTCTAGTTTGTCGACTGACTGGTCCTGACTAGTTTAGCCACCATAGTCACGTTTCTGACTCCCTAAGGTGAGAGTTAGCGCTCTCGGGGTCCAGAGATAAAGGCCTGCACTGGGTGGGCATATTGACACCTCCTCCAGGCAGGAAGGACATTCCAGGGCAGGAAGCTTCAAAGGTCTACCCGCCTTCGTAATGCAACCCAGGTCTCTCCAAATGCCAGAGATGACCACTCCTCGATGAACTCTGCACCAGATGTATTGGCCTGCAGCTGAACCTCCCAAAACCTGGGAGAACTGCCTGCCATCGAAAAAGACTCTGGTCTCCCATTAACAACTTCCCCCAGCTTTGCATTTGCTGACACCACTTGGTCAATAAGTGACTACATGAGTAAATCCAAAAATTGCCTTTAGATAAATTGCACTTTTGAATTGGGTATTTTTTTTCTCCAAATTCTTAAAAGTAACTATTAGGGCCCTGGTTAGGTCCCTGTAACTTAACAATTCAAAGATCCTAAAAATATACTTAAGTTAGGACTGTAAAATCTGTGTTAGAACCTTTTTTCTAGCTCCAAAAAAGGTCCCAACTTTAGTACAATAATGAGTACTTCAGGTTGTTTGAGTGAGGAGGAGGAGCTGGACCCCCCACCACCACCATTTGAAAGAGAACTACCTACACCTCACAGACAACCCGGGGTGTTTAAATCACCCCCTCTAGTAAGGTGGCTCAGGTCCCTCAAGGTCCAGTGAAGAACTCTCTGAAGAAAAGGTTCCTTTAGAAAGATTGGATGGAAGAATTGCCCAGGAGGACAGGATACTGGCCAGAGAAAGGTTAAGAACAGAAAAGGGCTTTAGCAACCATGAATGGTATCAGCAATTTTATAACTAGTGACAGCGTAGGGCACTCTGATCTTAAAATCCCCAACGGGATTGTCCCATAATAGGATGGTGATGATATCATCAGGTGGTTCTCAGCCTTTGAGAGGGCCTGTGTTTCCAGAGAGCTTAGCAAACAACACCGGGGCTCTTTCCTTTGGGAAATGATCCCAGAAAAGTGCGGGGATAGACTCCTGACACCAAAGAAGCAGATACTAGGTCCTATGACTCCATGAAGGACACCCTAATTAAGGGCTTTCTCCTGAGGAGTACAGAATCCGGTTCAGGGAGACTCAAAAAGCCCAAGGTCATTCCTGGGTTGGTTTTGTGGGCTTTTTAGTAAAGACACTAGGTGGCAAGACAACAGGTAACAATGTGTGCGACTATAAGGGACTTTACAGTTTATTGATGAAAGAGCTTTTTTATTGTGTCTTGTACGTTTCCAGGCTGACCTCCCAAGTTCTTTCTCTACTGGTGTGGGGTGGCACAAGAAGATCAAGAATTCTCAGTTAAGGAAAAGGGGGATGCTGACTTACGGGTGCCATCCACCCATCACCATGTCTTGATCCCGTGTGGCTGTAATCATTGGACTTCACTGAGTCATCCTATGCCAAACCCGCCTTACAACCTAGTTGGTTTTATGGCCCACCTCCCCTATAAACCACCTTTTCGAGGGGGCCCACAGTTTCTTAGCTTTATTTTTGTATGGAATCGGTTTAAGTCCATCTTACAAATATAAATCACTGCATTCAACCATTCAGTCTTCGGGGGGGGCACTGGAGATATCCATTGTTTGCATATTTCCCTTCTACACAATAGCACCAGGTAAACCAACAGGCTTCTACGACAGCCCTGGGGATACCCACATCAAGTGAACACCCAGAAAACATCATTTCGGGCTTACCTCGACCTGGGAGCAGAAGACATCATTTAGCACTTTACCGACCTCTCCCCAAAACTCCTGGATATCCAGGCTGAGTATAAACATATGGAGGTCGTCTGCCTTCAATAGAACACATTTTCTGCAGTACGTGTTCTCTGCTCCCCTTAATTTTGCCAGCTTTTTTGGAGACCAGAAAGCCGTGTGGAGGAATTAAAAATGGTTTCTTCTTAAGTGCACAGGTTATACCACCCCGTACAGAAGGTGCAAGGATACTTGCCATAAACGATTAACATCTACATTTGGCATAGTATCGCCCCCAGGGTAGCAGGAAGGTAAAGATCTTGATCCAAGAGTAGTCCATACCAGAGCGCCACTTCCATTTTCTGGTGTGGCCCTTTGGCCAGCATCTCCTCCAATTTATTTGTATCAGTACCTTCTTCTCCCGGAGACTGAGCCCAACTTTTTAATTAATAGTATTTAAATTTAGATGGCTTCCCCAGTGTTTTTACCTGAAGTTCATCCCTTGCGTGAAGTTTCCCTTTTTGTAACATCTGACCCCACTCTGTAACGCATGCCTCTCTTAAGGATACCAATAAAGGCACTCATCCATACTCTCCGGGGTGCCAGGAGACTCTCACACAGGAGCATAGGTGCTATAATATGCCAAATTTGTTTCTCCTTACTTGGGCCCACAACCGCCTATTGGACTTGCAGTCTCACCCTTTTAAAGAATTTCGGGTCACCAAATGTTTACATAAATTTCGATCCTCCCACTTCCATCTCCTCAGCAAAGTTTACCTTAGTTGATCTTTCCCTGACCCATTCCTGTCAGACAGTAAAGCCCTCACATTTATTTTAATTAAAATGCCTAAACGTAAAGCTCGCAATCCGGAAGCACTTTGTCCCCTTCCTCATGTTTCCTTCTCAGCTTCCTTCTTGCAATTCTAGCTCCTTTAGATGCCCAGATAAATTAATCTACTTTTCCTTGCAATTTATGCACCCAGGTCTTCTTAAAGTGCAAAGGTAGCATATTTAATAAAAAGATGAATTTCAGTAGGATGAACACTTTTATCAAGTTGGCTCTTCCATACAGTGATACAGGTATGTGGGACCAAATTAATATCAGTCTATTTGTCTCTTTCATGGCATTGTCAAAATGTATTAATACGGTTTCCTCCAAAGAGCCACAGATCGTAATGACCAGGTACTTAAAAAAATTTTTTTTAAACAAACTATGTCCTTCCTCTATAGTCTACCCTATAATCTCCGTTTTGGACTTACCTCATACCCCGACACGTGTTTGAATGCTGTTATCATATGATCTAAACTTTTTGAACTTAGAGGGTAAATTGCTTCTGTAAACCATCAAGTCATCTAAGTACAATTATATTTTCTTTTCCCAGCCATCATAAATGAAGGATTTGATTATCTGATTTTTTCTGCAAGGGTCTCAATGTATAGATTAAATAGTAAAGGGGAGAGTGAGCAACCCTGTATGGTCCCTCTTGTGATCTTGAACTTTGCTGTTAGGTTCCCAGTTACCACAAATGCCAGCCGAGGTTGTCTTATAAATCTCCTATACAACCCTACAAAAGTTCTCGCCCGAATTATAGTGTCCCATAAAGGTGTTCCGATATTCCCAGTTCACCCTGTCAAAGGCCTTAGTATCATCTAATGTAATTATGGTGAGAGAGACCTTTTCTGCTACCACCAAGTCTATAGACCCTATTAACTCATGAGATAAATCATGCTTAAATCTCCCCTGTAAGAACCCTTTCTGGTTGCTTGCTAACAACTTCCCAACCATAATATCCAGCCTATTTTTCAGAACATTTACAAAGAAGTTATTATCATTATTTAGCAGCGAAATTGACCTGTGTGACTCACACAACAGTGGGTATTTTCCTGGTTTTAGAATCCGTGTGATCACCGCCTCTGGCCAGGATTTCGGGAGAGGGGTTCCTTGTCTGAGAATTCCGTCAAAAAGCAGGGTCAACACCGGTTTATTACTTCCTTCAAACTCTGATAAAATTAATTTGGCAGCTCATCAGGCCATGCCGCCTTCTCCTTCTTGCTCTTACTAGTCACCTGCCGTACCTCCTCTATTGTTATTGATTTATCTAACTCTTCCTTCTCCTACTCTTGTGAGGTTTGGTGTTTGCAACCCTCCTAGCCACTTGTTAACTTGGGCCTTTGTTGTTGTCAAGTTTTCTGAATATAGTGTCCCAAAAAATCTACAAAGGTTTGTTGTACCTCCATTGTCTCCTACAATCTTGTACCAGTGGAGTTACATTTTATCTATCACCTCGTTTCTTACTATGTCTGCCTTGATCTTCCAAACCAAAGGTTTTTCTGCACTCTCACTGTATTTAAAATGCACTATTTTACTTGCCTCCCATCTGGCCCTAACCCTCACATCCATCGCAGCGGCTAGGCTAGCTTTCCATTCCAAGATTTCCCTCAACTGGGTCTCATTCCCTTATTCCTGATCCTGCTGATCTAAAAGCCTTTTTTCCAAAAAACATGATCTCCTGCTCCAACTCCACGACTGTCTTCCCTTTTTTTTCTGGGCTGAAAGACTGATCAGTACACCCCTTATAAAGGCCTTGAAGGAATCCCTGAGCATCTGTTAAGTAACTGTGTTCACCAGTTACAGCAGTACCTGGTAGCCCTAGGTCCACTTTCTCTTCAAGAATTGGGGAAGAAGGCAGACCACTGGGTCAAGACAAGGGTGACCAAAACTTCCACTGGTGGGTGAGACCACAAAAACGAGACCAAGCCTCCCTCTGTCCTCTCTACACTCTCCCCCCCCCCTTCAAGAGAAAGAGGCTAGCCAAAACAAAGATAAAAGCAAAGAGTCTTCTAAAGGCCCCCAAAACCCTGCACAGGAGGGTGGGCTCAAGAGTCCTCACAATCCAACGGTGGGTACAAAGGAAGAAACTGGGATTCCAAAAATGCTTGACACCATGACTGCAAGGCTCTTGGACACCGAACTGGAGACCCTACCTGTCCCCACATAAATAATGCCTCTAGTGCACCCGCAGTAGATGCATTGGTAAGTCTCTAGATGGGATTCCAAGTCGGCCTTGATCATGTCAGTGAGCTACTGAGGCAACCCTAACCTCAGAGGGTGGGGTAGATGTAGCTGCCCTGGCTGTCTGGCCCATTAACCTGGAGAGGTACAGACAACAGCCATGTATTAATGGGATTGGGGTTGAAGCACTGGGAGACACTGGTGCCAGTGTCACCTTGGTGACTGAGCAACTGGTGTCCTTAGACCAGTGCTTGACTGGTGAGACATACAGTCCTTAATGCTGATAATCGGGCTAAGGTGCATCCCATGGCAATTTTTAGAATGAGGAGGAGTTCCTGGCCAGAAGAAGGTGGTGAGATCTCCTGTAATCCCTTTACAATGTCTGCCAAGCATGATCTGGAGTCCTCAGGTCGAATGAAAGACCCATGCAGCTGTGCTAGGTATACCTGAATGAGTGTGCATCAAAACCAGAGCACAAAGCTCAGGGTGAAAAAGTACAGTTGGAGTCTGGAATAATGACCCAACCTACCAAAAGAAAGGGTAAGAAGTTTGGGAAACCAGCTCCAAAAAGATGCCAGGTCAGGTCTCCTCTCCTCAGGGAGAAGACCGGTCAGCCCCAGAGGGAACAGAGTTCCAGGAGCTTGGTCCTTACACGGCAGAGGGACCCTGTAGGGAGGATCTATGCCAGGGGGAGAGGAACTGTCCCATTCTTGAAGGCCTGAGGCAGCAAACTGATGATCATGAGAAGGGCGATATCAGTGACTCCCACAGGACCTTTTTGGAGGAGGAACTATTTTTCACTGAGGCCAGAGACCCCAAATCTGGTGCCACTAGGAGAGTGGTAGTGCCTCAGCATTTTAGAGAGTTTCTTCTCTCTATGGCCCATGATATCCCCAGCTAGGCAACTTGGCCAGGCTAAAACCTGGAGTAGGTTGGTGAACCACTTCTACTGGCCAGATATGTCCCAAAAGGTGAAGGAGTTTGTAACGCTTGTGCCACCTGTCAAGCCAATGGCAAGACAGGTGGCCACCTAAAGCCCCCCTTAATTCCTCTTGCAGTGGTTGCTGTTCCCTTTGAAAGAGTCGGTATTGACATTGTCGGTCCCCTTGACCCTCCAACTGCATCAGGGAACAGATTCATACCGGTTGTAATCATGCAAGCAGGTATTCTGAAGCAATTCCCCTGAGGACTACTACTGCCACTGCAGTAGCTAGGGCCCTCATTTGTATCTTTACCAGAGTGGGCTTTCCAAAGGAGGTGGTGTCAGACAGAGGTATAAACTTAATGTCTGGCTACCTGATACAAGTGGGCTGAATGCGGTATAACTGATAAGTTCACTACCCCATATCACCCACAAACTAGTGGCCTTGTTGAGATTCAACAAGACATTGAAAGGAATGATTAATGGACTCCCTGAAAAACGCAGGAGGAGATGGGATGTATTACTTCCATGCCTGCTTTTCGCTTACAGGGAAGGACCACATAAGGGAGTAGGTTTTCCCCTTTTGAACTTTTTTTGGGCATCCTGTAAGGAGACCACTTTGTCTTGTGAAGGAGGGATGGTAGAGACCTCTCAGAGACTTCAAACAGGATATGGTGGACTATGTACTTGTCCCTCACTCCGAAATGCCCAAGTACATGGAAAAAACAACTAAAAACCTTAAGGCTAGCCATGAGCTCCAGAAACTATGGTATGACGAAAAGGCTTCACTGGTGGAGTTTCAACCAGGGCAGAAGGTGTGGGTTTTGGAGCCTGTGTCTCTTCGGGCCCTCCAAGACAAGGGGAGTGGGCCCCACCCATCCTACAGGGAAAAGAGTAAGTCACCTACATGGTGGACTTTAGCCCTTGCAGGAACCCCAAAAGGATGGTCCATGTCAGTCGCCTTCAACTCTGTCATGACGGATCTGAGATGACCATGCTCATGGTCACTGATGAGGGGCAAGAAGCTGAGAGTGAACCTCTCCCTGATCTCCTCTCCAGCAACTCAAAAAATGGCTCAGCTGAAGCAGTGGTCCTTTCAGACAGCTTCACTGACCAACATCAGACTGACTGTAAGCAAGCCTTGCAGTAGTATGTGGAGCTCTTTCCTTGACCTCTTGTCAGACTACCTGGTGCACATGTGATATGGACACTGGGGACAGCTTAGCTGTCAAAAATATAATCTACAGTCTGATCATGTCAAAGTGAGCTTCATAGCTGAAGTCACCTAGATGCTGGAATTGGAAGTCATTGAGCCCTCTGAGAGCCCCTGGGCCAGCCCTGTTGTTTTAGTCTCCAAGCCTCATTCCCAGGGTGGATAGAAGGAAATTAGGTTTTGTGTGTACCATCGGGGCCTCAGTGCTGTGACCAAAACAGGAGCTCACTGAATTCCAAGGGCGGATGAATTGATTGACAGGGTAGGGGCAGTTAAATATCTGAATTAAGTCCTTGCTAGGTTAGAAGACTTTAGTGCAGCATATCTTGATGATATTGCTGTCTTTAGCTCTACCTGGCAGGATGACCTGATCCACCTTGGCAAGGCCATGAAGGCTCTGAAAAGTGAGGCCTCACTATCGAGGCAAGCGAGTGCCAGATAGGGCAGGGCTAGGTTATATACTTGGGTCACCTTGTAGGTGGAGGCCAAGTTCAACTTCTAAAACCCACAGTCCATCCATTTCTGGACTTGTAGCTCCAACAACCCAGACCCAAGTCAGGGCATTCCTTGACTACAGGATGTTCGTGAAAGAATATGGCACCATACCCTCTCACAGAACTGACCTCCAAAAAGATGCCCAATAAAGTAAACTGGACAGTGACAATGCATTTTTGCTTAATTTAACAAGAGCTACTCCTCATGCAGTGATTAGACTTGAATTACGTTTACCCTCAATTGAAGTAGTTCACCTGGCTCGGAAAATTAACTATTTCTTTGACTATGCCTCTGCAAAATCCACATTGTTGAAAGGTTTTATTTATCAGTAACTGATCCATTACACTATGTCCAGACAAGCTTTTTCTCTTGATCAAACTAATTCTGTCACCAAAGAACATAAATTACCTTTGCTTAAGAATCTCTTGACCATGCAACAGTTAACTCACAGAAAGGTCATTTGGGAAGATCTTCAGGAGTCTTTTCATCTAAGAGAACTATTTAAAGTAGCATGCTACAAACATACAAAGCGACTTATGGGAAGATATTTCCAGCCTAGCCAGAAATATATTAACTCTAATTTAGAGACCTCTCTAAAACAAACATTTCTAGGATTCTGTCTGTTGTATGTGCAGTTGAAAGAATTTGAAGACCACATCTAGTTCCCCTTACTGTAGACTCTAACTATCGGAATGAAACCCTGGAGCATATTATTTGCATTTGTACGGGGTTGAGCTACATAAAAAAATATTCCTATTGCCCTGCTTCAGAAGCAATTATTGCATACTATAAAGAAGGCAACAACAGCTTACTTTCAGCCTCAAATGAATGCCTTTATTCTGGAGATTAATACGATATCTGGACATAACTTAGAAAAGACTCCAATTAAATGATAATGTAACTAATGGGCATTCAAAGGCAGTGGATTAAATTTGTTGCACTAAAGAGGGACAGGGTATTCTTTATTAATCTTAAGACTCTTTTGCCTGATCTTCTAATATTGTTTATGTATTCTGAAGTTTTTAACATTACTTTTTTATATGGTACTATATTGGATATTATGATGTATTTAAAAAATATATTTACAATAAACATTACGTTATGCTTTTTAGCATTTCCAGACTCTGTTCATCATTAGATAATCCTGCAACTGCCAATAAATAGAAGTACACCTATTTCACTGCTTTAATTTATTATACTTTTCCATCTCTGTTTATCTAGTCATAATCTCTCTTTCACATGCTCAGGGCTTTAAGACATAAGTAGCACTATCCAGGAATCAATGAAGATAAGATAAATGAAAAGTCTTTGACTTGGATAAACATGAGTGAGTCATTAAGTGAGAAGGATCCCTGACAACACATGTTTGTGGCACTCTGCGATTGTTATCATTTGGAATACTCTCCAAATATAAGGTTTGTCCCCTCATGAAGCTATGCCTCTTGGTGTATGGGCATTACTGTTTGACTGTTGGATATGACCATCAGGATGGGTACTATCAATGTAATGTAGCATTTATGGATATTAGCATGCTTACAAGAATGAAGTTGTAACACATGTTCATGGCTGTTGGGCGCCAAGGACTCCATTTTCCAGCGTCGCAGTCAGGAGGTCGGGGACTCTAAAGACAAGCGGGCACAATACGGTGCAGGACACACGTTAGCATCTGTTGGGCGCCAAGGACTACATTTCCCAGCATCCCAGTCATGAAGCCGGGGATGCTAAAGACAAGAAGACCCAACGCGCCTGGGTCAAGAGTTGGCCCGTCTGCACCTGTCCACAGCCAGCTGAGGCTGTCCCCTTTTGCCTGCGGATCTCTGCATTGGTTTGGCTAAGTGGGGTGAGTGCTGTCTCCATCCATTATGTTCTTGTGACAAGTTGTAGGGAGGTTGCTCAAAGGCCACTCAGAGTGTAAGTCTTTTCCTGGCGTGCTGTAATATGGTTTTGGGTGGATCAGAAATCTGGGTAGGAAGAGGACACTTCATAGTGGAGACCAACCAGTAGGGGGAAGGGAGCTGCTTGATCCAACATTGGACTTTTTTTTTTTTTTTTTTTGTTTTTTTTTTTTGCAACAAGCTTCTGCCCACGCAGAAGTTTTTGTGATTGCTTATATTGATTGTATGCCAGCAGCGCCTCAGGCTGACTTGACGCGACCCCCCCCCCCCCGTAGAAGGAGGTAACAGTGGGGCCGGGCGTTCACTGGCAAATGGTAATGGGATTCTTTCTGATTCTCCCCCCTGTGGCACAGCCCACCAAATAAGAAAAAGCCATTGAAAAAAACCATGGAAAAAACTAAAGCAGTACAAACTAAAGCAGTACCGCACCACCCCCCCCCCCCCCCCCCCCCCCCCGTAACGCGGTTCCGGTACTAGAGCAGATGAGGTGGCGGAATCTGTGTTTTTCCTCTGGTGCCTCTTACTCCTGGTTGGAGCTCCCACCGGACTGGGCCCCCTACGTCCGGACTCACATGAGTTCACATAGCAGCTGAAAAATAAGGTTGGACATTGGCTGGGCAAAAACTGTGATTTTAATTGCATTGACATAGCGGACATTTTTTTTGTTAGACAGATTGAGTGGGTGGGCCCATTGGAGAAAGCTGGTGAGAGGGATTGTATTATATTGAATTGTAGATACCCAGGGTTGGCCTGTCGTTTACTTCTTTCCTGTTATGTTGACCTCCAGACTCGTTAGGGAATTGGGCTGTTTTCCCTGGGTTTCTTTTATAGGCACACCCGCTACTTAGATGGTCCTTGTGCAAGGGGTTTTCCCAGTTTGCTGGAGGGCTTGCTACTGCTTGTATTGAATAATAGATTCTCAGCCCTCTTGGATTTGGAGGGTAATGACTGACTGGTAAGACAGGTGAGCTTTTCTGGCCAGGAGGGGATTTTCCAGGTGGATCCCACGGGGTCCACACCTCTAATTTCAAGTGTGGTGGGGGTGAGAGAGGTGTCATCTCTGTCTTCTTTAATTTCTTGGAATGTGGCTGGATATGATGTCAAGCTACAAGACACACACAATGGGTGGGGTTTATTTCTAGTTTTGATTTAATGCTACTCCAAGAGACATGGTCAGAGGAGGCAGCAGAATGGGATGGATTTCAAAGGTTTGCTGTGCCTGCTGTGAGGGTGCCCAGCCCCACCGCTCTAGGGGGGGGCCTTTGTTACCTTGGTCCGATTCTCCAAGATTTATCGAGCGTATCATATTAAATATAGCCATCGGGGAATCCTCATCATTTGAGTTGTGTTTCCCAATAAGTATAATGTTCTCCTGGTAAATTTTTACGATGCAGTGCGGGATTCAGGCTGCCAAATTATGGCCCTGTTTGTCATTAAAAGGGAGATTGGAGGCCTGTTTGATTTTCATGTGATTGTAGCCGGAGATTTTAATGCGATAGTAGGTGACTATTTCACCTCTGACAATCCTTTTGAGCAGGACTACAGTTCTTCTGTTTGTTACGGATTATAGGAAGTGATGGGTACGATCCTTATTAAGGGGCTGAAAAAGTTGGGGCTGCTTAACATTTTTGACTTGGGAATTGTCTCTGATCAACAGGCCCCAACCTTTGTGGGTATTGGGGTGGACTCTACACTTGTTTATTTATTTCTGTCCGCCCCAGTGAGAAATTAGGTCTGGCAAGGGGGGGGTCCTAAACCAGTACATTAGTGATCATAACCTCCCTAAGGTATTTCTGAACTTCCCTTGCAATAGGTGCTTACCGGCGGTTGTCGGGCCAGTTGGCCTGCGAGCAAAAGATCGGGGCCGCAGGGTTTGTTTATGTCAGGCTAATATCCCACAGGTGGTTGCGAGCGTGGTGAGCAACAACTATAATCTGATAGTAGGGACACTCCTGGCAGAAACCCCTTAAGCGGTGGAGGTGCTTGCGGCCGCTGAGAGAATAAATGGTTCCTTTAGAGCTATTCTGAATAATAACGTAGGGGCCTCTCTTAAGTATCAGAGCGGTTTGTTTGACAAAACCTGTTGTGTGGCGAGGAAAATCCTGCAGAGGGCTTTGAAGATGCAGCCTAGAGATAAGTTTTATGTGAGTACTGTGAGGGCTCAGTATAAAGTTGCGTTGAAGGTGAGGAAGTGTCAGCTTAAAGATCAGGCATGGGAGGAGTTTGAGTTTGTGTGTCGCACAAAGAATTCAAGCTTATTCTGGAAGATTGTGAATAGGGGTACCCTTGAGACTGGTACATCTGAGGGGTTTGGCTGTAATAGTCCACCCGACGTGTGGTTGAGTCACTTTCGTAGTGCCTTTCAGGAGAGATCCTTGGCGAGGAAGTGGCTGAACGTTGGAGGAGGTGGTGGTCACCCTGCAGGAAAGTCTGAGGCACAAGGTGCTAGTTCCTGATGCTATCCCTATGGATCTGTAGAAGTGCATCTTGCGGTTGTGGGCACCTGTTATTGTGAATGTCTTAAATGTGGGAGTGAGTGTAGGAATTCCCCCCCCACCAATACCCACCAACTTGGAAATCTGCCTGCATTGTTCCTGTGTTTAAAAAGGGAGATAGTAGTGACACCAAGTCCTATTGCTCTATTTCACTCCTAGACTCTGGTGAAAATTTTGGGCTGCATTGTTTTACGTCTCATTGAGGAGTGGGTGAGAGAGCATGATTTGATGAGCAGAGTGCAGTATGGGTGCAGGGAAGGGTTGGGGACTCAAAAGCAGTGTTTGAATTTACTTTTGTTGATTGGTAAATGCACACGGATGAAGGGGGGTACCCTTTACCTTGCTTTTAGGGATCTTAGCAGTGCATTTGATAAGGTAAATCATAGTAAGCTTTGGGGGCTGCAATCCACAATGGGTTTGGAGAGCCCAGTCGTGGAGCTTCTGCAATACCTTCATTCCGGAACAAATGATTTTGTGGGATACGGCATTCATGGGGAATGCTCAGAACCTTTTAATTTAAATAGGGGTGTGAGACAGGGTTGTATTCTTTCTCCAATCCTGTTTCTTTTGTATACGTATGGCCTGCACAGTTTTTTGGTAGATAGATGCAAGGATGTCCCCAAAATTAGCAGATTGACCTTGCCGTCCTTGATCTATGCGGATGATGCGGTTTTATTACCCCACACTATGAATGGACTCCATGTGGTGGTCAAGGCTTATGTTGACTTTATATTGACGTAGACTTGGAGGTCAATATCAGTAAAACCCATTTTATGGTGTGTGGCAAACCGCTGATTAAAGTAGGGGTAGTGGCGATTAACGGCCAACAGATTAGTTGTGCGCACCAGTTTCATTACCTTGGGGTTACTTTTGATGATAAAGGGTCGTTGATGCCCTGTATTGCAAGGCGGTCTGCACAGTTTAATGCCGCTGTAGGTGCTACATTTGATTTTGCAGCCAGGGTGGGAAATAAGCCTGTTTTACCACTGCATGAGGTGTATATGCGCAAATGCCTTCCGGTCCTTTCTTATGGGGCCTCAGTTTGGGGCTACTCGGGTAGTACGGCTTCCATAATAGAGGAAAATCGCTTCTGCAGAATGTTACTTGGTGTCTGGCCAAACACATCTGGGTATTGTCTGCATGAGGAATTGGACTTGGAATTTGTGGGTGACAGTACTAAGATTGCACCCCTCCTTTTATGGATCTCTGTGTGTGCCAATGATTGTGCCTCCCTGAATAGGGAGATGATCCGTGATTGCCTGGCTTGTGACCGAGGTCTGGATATCCCTTGGTTAGCTTATATCAAACAGGCCGCCACGCTTCTTGGTCGCCTGGAGATATTTAACGCCCGCAATGTCTAAAGCGTGCTGATAAGCGTTGGGTGAAGGAGAACTTTTTTATTTTAATTATGAGAACAAATAGGGAGGTGGAAGAATTAATTAAACCAACTGTGAGGGATATTCTAATGCTGAAGTTGCAGGCGGGCCCTGAGGCGCTCCTTTTGGTGGTTCACAATATCTGGGAAAGGGCGCTTATTATTCACTTTCGGCTAGGCTCAATCAGAAGTAATTTGTGCTTCCTGCTTGGGCAGTATGATCTTAAATCTGTGCAAATTTGCCTGTGTGACGGGGCTTCTCCACAGTCACTACTTCTTTTTACTCTCTTATTCTGAGTTTTATGCTCCTTTTATATAGAGATTTTTATTGCCGTTATTGAAGAGTAAGGTGTTTGTGCAATGTCGCCCAGCTTATCTTTGGCTATGCATGGTTTCTGATGGTGTGGTGTGTGGGGGCGTAGGTTCTTTTTTAAAAGGGGCTATATGCTGGCGGAATAGTGTCAATTTCTTAATTTGTTTACTATTTATCTTATGCTAACAGTGTAGATAGTTCTTTTTTTTTTTTTTTTTAATATACATTTTTTTATTGTTTTTAAATTGATTTATTTGTCTTTTATGGTTGTCTTTGATCTAACAGAATAAAGATTTGTTTTGATTTGAGAAGAGTTCCTAAGTAGTGCGTGCTAATATCTTTTCTTCTTTGGCTCGCTTGATTTTGATCATATGACTTTTAGTGATGGAAGGGAATGAACGAAAGGAAAAGAAGTGCTTGGAAAATACCTTCTAGGTGAGTTTAAAAGTCCGAGATGCTTCAGAGATGCCAAGTTGTCTTCCTTTGTATTGCTGCTGGTCATTTTTCTTTTAGTGTTGAAGAAGATAACTTTGTTTTGGAAAGCACTTCCTTATTGTAGAAGTTTTAAAAGAGAAATAACAAAAGGGCATGTTGTATTTTACTTTCAAAGTTAAATTTGATCTATATTCTATAAGCATTTTATATGCATTAACCATGCTTTATTTTGACATGCAGAGATTCATTTTATTCCATATTCCAGCAGTGTATGTAAATATTTGTGTAGCTCTGACAGGTGGGTGTTCAGTACTCTTTCAATTACTTTTATAGGTGCTTCCTTTATTTCTGGTTCTACACGTATTTGAAGTTGGAATGAAATTGCTATTTGTTTGATCATCGTTAGATCATGTTGAAAAGAGTGATGTTCGTTTTTTTTTTTTTTTTTTTTTTTTTTTTTTTTTTTTTACAACAGTTACTAGATTATTTGTGATCTAAATAGATCAAACCTTGGGGTGAACCGAAATAATCACCAGGGGTAATTATTGATTGTGACTAATGCAGGATAATTTGTTTCAAAAGCCAAATTAATGTCTAAGGCCACTGTAAAACTGGTTTATGACTACCTGCCTTCTTTAGATCTTTGTTTTTCCCATCTGTAAGAGGCCTCTTTCGCTTATCCTGTATCCTTCATTCTCCACATCACAGAAGATGTCCCATTGCCATTGTGGTTCTTTATTTCAAAATCTTACTATTTTGGTTGCATTATAACTTGGAATATATTCAACCCAAGTATAGTGGCAGCATTGGCAAAAGTATTATGTTAGTTGGGCGAAGTATTGAGCCTGCTAGTACTCATTATTCTCAGCAGTAATGGTTGATTACTACTTGTGCCATTTACTGGCTTGGGGAAAGCTGGAACATGCAGCACTTTGAAATGGTTCTCCTTATTCTATGTTTGATGGAACACCTGATAACCCATTACTAATAATGTGTTTACACATTTTTGCTGGTTTGTGTAGGCAGACACGTGGCTTGTCTTTTTCCTCAGGAGCTAAGCACATTTTAACGTTTGTATAGCACTTCTACATCACAGTTGCTATCTGGGCTCTTTAAGTTAGAGTATAAACAAAAACACATTTTTGAACAATGCATACATTTTGGGCTCTAAAACGGTCAGTATAGTTATGTTAGAAACAGCAATGAGAGCGTTCTTATTTGAGAAACAGATGGGAAGATGGGCTTTTAAATGAGGTCGGAATAGCAGAAGGAAGGGTTTGGACTTTAGGCCAGCAGGAGGAGTTGCTGCTTCTGTCAAGTATATATTTGTTTGGCTTAGCGTTATGAATTTTTTGGTACTTATGAACACAGTTACTGCTCCTGACTCTTTGTCTGTCTACGATATTGACTAGATTTGAGAAGTAAGCAGGTTTATTCGGATGCATAACTTCATCTACAAGGTTGTCTATTTTGAATGTGTTTTACTCCTTGATGGCTAGCAAGTGTAAACTGCTTTAGGTTGGGGTGATTTGTCAAAGCTTTTTGTTGGAAAAAAAGTAGTTCTGGTGGTGAAGTGTAGTACAGGACTTTGTTTCATATGAAACTTTCCAGACTCAGCGTGGATTAGGTAAGGAAAACCAGCAGAGCTTATTGTTTTAGTGCTATTGTCAAATGAGGGGCTGCAGGCTAAATTCTTCTGCAAATAAGACGTCTGTCATACTTGTTTCTCGCCTTGAAGCATTGCAGTGCAGTGCATTTATCAAGGATGTTTTTGCATCCAGTTGGTGAGAAAAATCCAGTACGTTTTCTCCCACTGGATGTGCTGCTTGCACATGTGCTTTGCTTATTGTTCAGGTAATACTGCGACACTGCCTCTTGCTCCTACAATTTGTGTTGGATTTGGTTGCTTATTGCGGCATGGTAAACACTTGTGCTTGTGTATTTGTAGTGTTAAGGGTTTGTTTGAAATTGGTTGTGTATATTTGTAATGTCATTTGTATTCTTAACCTATGCTTGCTTGGAACTCTCTGTAGGTTCTAGAATGTTGTGTGTGTGTGTGTGTGTGTGTTTTTTTTTCTTCTCATGGTACACTCCTATTTTTGAAGGTTGCTTCCCTATTCAAAAACCTGTTCACGCTGTCCCTTATGAGTGCCTAATTGTATTGAGCCTAGCAAGTACTTTTCCTTTCCCTTTGTTTTCTGGATATTTCAGTAAGCAAATTCACACTGGCTAAATGCACTGTGCACATTTCATTTAAAAAAACTTTACATCCAAATGTGGTTGAATGCTTATTAGGGTTCATTTATTTTCCCAAGATACGAGTGTTAGGCATGCTAGACTGCATTACATCACAAGGTGATGTTAATAACATATTTTGCCAATGGAAATTGTGTTAAAAAGGACACCCTCAATATAAATATTTGCTATACTGTTCTTCAATAGCAGGTGCACCCTAATTGCAGTTACGTGCTCCAGGTTCTTTTCTGTTCTCAAAATAAGCACTAGTTTTACTGCTGTTAATTGTGAAACTATGTATATATTTCAGGCTGCTAATATGCACTGTTACTTAAGTTTTTGGTAGTACAGCGGTCCTTTTCTTTTACATTGCCTCTTGAAGCCAGGGAGAAACAGACAGAGACTATCCCTCAGGTAAACAATTTAAAAAATGCAGGCCTCTAGACTCACTTTTGGATAAAAAATTAATGACTCCCAAGTCAGTAATTGTATGTGTTAATTACAGTTTTCTTGACAATTTTAAGTAGAAGAAAGTTAGGACATAAACTGTGTAAATAAAAACGAATCATGTAATGAAACAGTAATAACGTTTTGTCACTTTTCTTGCCTTCATTTGCAGCTGAATCAGTTAAACTTCCCTTCTCTCTCCTACCTCATGTCTGCCTCCTATCTAATTGTCTCTCTCCTGTCTGACTTTTTTTTAAAGAAAGTTAACCTTGTGTGTATCTTTCTTTCCCTTAGACTAGATCATTTAAATCTTTTAGTTTTTGTACTGATAAATTTCTTATTTGAGTTGCTTTTATCTATTTAGGTGACCTATTCATTTCCTCCCACTTTTGGCTTGAATGAACATCAGAATCCTTATTTCCATGGGTTGGGTAAGCTTAGACCAGTCTAAAAACAGCAACACGGCAATAAAACAATGGTTAAAATATCATAAAAATCCGGTCCATGTTTGATTGACATATTGTAGAGGGCATGAGCAGCTGCAAATAATTTACATTAATTATTAGCAAAGGTGTATACGATTGGACAGTTATACTTCTGTGTACATTCACGCAACTTAGACAATTCCTCAATATGTATTCATCATCCTTGCCCCCTTATCCTTACCCTCTTTTATTCCCTCACCCCATACGTCATATAATTCACACAGCCTTACAGTTGCTGCTGCAACATATGTGCTGTAATGATTCTCTGGATTGTGTGCAATAATGATGCAGACGAGTTGGTCAGGGTTATTTGAGGTTCGACCGCATTAACCTTGCAGAGGGTCTTGTTTAGAAACATTATTGCTTTAATAGTTATTTTTCGTGTTTATAGCGATTCATGCTGGTTAAAAGGAAATCCAGAAAAAGCTTAGTGTCCCTGGGCAAAAGTTTGTCTATTTTGCAATTGCCACACGTGATAGGCCGTTACCAGGCCCAGCGGTTTCTTCTGAAATAACCCCTTGACTGTCCTAAGAGAAGCTTTCAGAAATTCTTATCCGTTTGTTTTTAAGTGCTCTTATCCTCGCACGTGCTTGGTACTTTTCTTGTGAGTCACTTTGTCGTAACCTAGATGCACCTTTTGTCAACTTCTTGTGTGGTATAATAACACACTTTCACATCTTGAGGCTGGAAACCTATTTTGTAATTGCCACCTTTCATTGAACAGACTAATGGAGCGCTCAAAAAGGGATGTTTGCTGCTTTCCCCACCTGTTTTTTGCTCTTCCGCAAATAAATTATTTCTTTAGTGGTCACCTCCTGGTATTTTTGCAAAGTGCCTTGTGTGAATAATTAGCCTGATTTTCTATGAAAAACCTAGTT
Organism: Pleurodeles waltl; assembly: GCF_031143425.1. Lineage (NCBI taxonomy): Eukaryota > Metazoa > Chordata > Amphibia > Caudata > Salamandridae > Pleurodeles > Pleurodeles waltl. The sequence goes on from NC_090437.1 coordinate 972,343,026, forward strand.
GTTCTTTCCGTTATGTACTGTGCCTTTATTTACTTCAGAGTTTGCTAAACTGCATCTGCACCAATGATATTTGGACGCTTTTCATTTGAACTAGTGGAGATATAATATAAACAGTCAGTACTTGTCCCTCCCAGATGCCCATCCCTAAATCAAGCCATAAAGCATTTTGTATAGAACTGTTAGTGACGGTGTCATTTAATCGATTTTAATTACATCTGTCCACAGCATTTAGCTTCCCGATCCCTGTAATCCTCCCTTGAGTCCAAAAAATAATAATATTTAGCATTTTGGGACCTGCGCTGCAAACCATTGTTTTGCCTCGTTATTCTTGTAGATTGAAAGTTATACTTTGTTTACTTGCAAACATTGATGGCTGTAATAGTTTTGCATGATTTTAAATACTAAAGTTACCATGCTCCCAATACCTAGCTCCCTTCGCTTAGTGTGAAATTGACTTATTGCAGTGCCATCCCACCAGCGTGACTGTTGCTCCAGTCTCACTTTTGTTGCTCAGCTTTTTTTTAAATTTATTTCACATTTCATTTTTTTTTTTCCCTTTTTTTTTTTTTGAAGGGCCAGATGATGGCAATTTGCTGCCAGACCACTCCTTTCTAAATAATAGGCCTTTGCACTCCTTTATATATTTGTAGGGGCAAGCGCAAAGCGCTCAGTCTCTGGTTGTAATCTCTCTTTGGGCTTCAAACCATGCCCATATCACGTCAGTCTCTTTCATTGGTTCGTGAGCTTGCCTTTTAAAATCTGCTCGCTTTCATTAGTGAGAGGCATGCATAAGTCATGCCTTTTCCGATGTTTAGCCCTCCTCGAGCGCAGCAACCAAGTACTGAAAACATACAAGGCTCCATGTTTTCCGTCCGGTATCTGGACTACTTTTTTCTCTTTTTTCGGTGCGCGATCTCGCTGGGCAGAAGTCCAGCGCTTTGCATGACATCGACCCTGTTACATCGTTAATTGCACTTTTGCCGGTTACGTAGATAATTGCACTTTTGCCGGTTACATGGATAATTGCACTTTTGGCGATAGGTTTCACTACGAGTGAACTTTTATTTCCGTTTGTGTGTCTGCTTTGAGCTGATGGGGACATCGGCTTGCTTATGGGAAACTTATACTTTTCAGTTTATAAGACAAGAAAAGTCCAATTAGTTATGTGAAACTGTTTTATTTTCATTTTCAATTTATGTGGCAAGGAAAGTCCGGTTAGGAGTTTACAATTCTAATTGCTCTAGCTCAAGCAAATGCGAGATCCGTTGCATTGCAAATGCTTGTTTTAATTTACTGCTCAAAGTGGGTACCCGCCATCTTGGAACGGTAAAAGAAAAAGAAAAATGGCTACTACACCATCATAAATATGCACGTTGTGTGCAGGTGTATATATCCTCACACTGAGGGTTTTTTGCTGACTTTTCAGCATTGGCAATGTTTTATTTTTATTTTTAAAAGCATTGGCAAGCCAAAAAGCAAGACATGTTGGCTTTTTAAATGTTGTTTTAAAAACATGGCTTTTCCAATCGCTGTAATTCATCTGCTCTGCTCCCTCCGTTTTTTTGCTTCTGAAACCACACAAGATAACCCTAGTGGTACAGTAGCATAGCACACAATGACATACACTTTCAGTGACTCAGGTAGATTAATTTGGTATTTTCAGGTGGTTGCTGCTAATAGGCAGTCAGTGGCATTATTTGTAATGTTAAAAGTTGCATCGGCTAGCAAAATTATTAAGCAAAAGGCCCAGTGGCTGTTTTTTTTTTTTTTGTTTGTTTGTTTTTTTTTGTTAATGAAGAGCAGTTGCCCTTTTGAGGAAGAGTAATCGATATTTATTTCATGTGGTTAGTGTTCTCCTTTAATGGAGAAGGACGATTGCCTCTGCTTCTAAACAATGAAAAGTGTCTGTTGGTGCTTAAGAGAAATTAGTGTAACCTTTTTTCTTCTCTTAAAGAATTTACATTATCTTCTTTCTAGTTTCTTTTGGACATTGCAGTTTAATTTAAAGCGCTGTCACACATCATATTTGACTCTGCTTGATGGGCATTTATGACCACCAACCACCATTCAACTTTCGCTAAGAAAGAGATTTTCTTAAACTGATTTCCTTCAGCATGTGACATTAACTATTTGACACCTGGGCAAGAGTTTTTGGAAGAACTGTTATGAGCTGTGACAGGTCTTCAAAACAACTCATTTTAATCAGCATGATGCATTATCATTTTATCATTTTTTAGGTTTTCTAAACTATTTATTTGCATCTTTTACTACATATCTTTCTCTTGTTGAGCAAGTGCTTTCTGTTTTGCAATGCCCCTATAGTGATCAGTCTATCAAATGTGTTGGGTTAGAAAAAGGCATTTTAGTTTCGTTTTTTGAAGGAACAGTAAGTGTTCAGTATGACTCAATGTTTGGTTGGTTAACATGTGGCCTGCTATTGCAATTTTCTCTTGTGACATCCCCGGTTTGCTAGTCCTGGCTTGATAGCGTGCAACATCGACACAGATCGGACCCTCAAAAAGCCTAATGTTTTTCTTCTCTGGAATCATACAGTTCAAACTGTCAGGGGGTTGTTTCTAGACCTGTTTCAATAAACATATTTGAGTTGGTTTTCTTTAAACTGAAAACTTTAAGTTTAAACACCATGACTTATGCTGGTACCTTGTCTTTTACAATAGTGTTAGATGTAGAGTTTGAACCAAAGCATTGCCAAACAACTAAAGTCCTTCCAGATTTCTGTTACCTAGTTTTTACAGACATAATTTGATGACTAAGGAGAGCAGACTCCATATTTGTTTGATACTTTTAGGCATTAAAATAAGACAGTAATTTTGGCTTATATTTAACAGTTGAATACCAAGCTTAACTAACACACACATCACATGTGCATCATGAGCATCAGCAAAACAGACTTATCTTACACACAAAGAAGGGGTACAGCATATTCAGCTACAGTCAGTATTTCCTCACACTTACGTTGCAGGTAGAACATATGTATCTACTGTGCAAACTTTCTTTCATTATCTTTGGACCTCAAAGTTGATAAACAGTAAGACATGGTAGTGGGGCATAAATAACATGTAGGGGGCGAAAATAAAATAAAAAATAGCAGAAATAGATTTCATTGTAGATGCATTGTGCACACATCACTTAGTAAGACTCCATCTGCTAAGTGTGTAGCATTGTTAAGGGAGATTACCTGGAATATTTTGTCTTGATCTCAGTGTATTGGTGGCCTCATCTTGCATGTTGTACATACTTTTCTAAGCTACCTCCTTCACCCCTTATTTGTTTTTGTGTGTCTCATTGAGGACTTCTTTCAATTGTCCAATTTTGGAAATGTCCAAACATAGGAAATGAAGTTGAATGGACGGTGGCTGAACAGTAACTTCAGTGATAAATAGAAATGATGAAATGCCGATGATTGGGTTGCCATAGATGGCAAATGGTGGATGAGTGGTTAATGAAAGCTGGATGATTTGATGATAGCTGATGCAAGAATGGTGAATTGTTTGTTTGATTGCTATTTGTGATTTATGGATTTTGTTTGATTGTCATTTATAAGTTATGGATACTGTAACTGAAGCCCTGGTACTTGCACAGGAACAATTAAGTATACCAGACAGATTTACAGAGAATAACCAGATTTTTAAGCCATTATTGAAGGGGAAATAGTAATCTTGATTTTTGTAACAATAGTTACAGATGAAGAACCCGTAGTGTTTGTCGGAAAGGAAAGTCTTAACATTTTTAATCTCAGAATGAGAAAAAGCCAAAAAGTGGCAAATCTCAAAGAGCATAATTGGTGATTTTAAATAAATCCATTGTGGGGAGAAAAAAGATGTGCCAGTAGTCTGAGCACCATGCACAGTGCTTTAACGATCGCTCCTTTTGACGATCAGTAATCTTTGCTTTTTAGTAAGATGTGAAAATAGCATTGTGATCCATTGTAAGGTTCTGAACTAGATATTTTGTTTATCCTGCTCAAAAAGTATACTAGAGCCCAGCCAGTCTGATACTGCAGTATTTATCACGGTGTTCTGCATTTCAATTAGAACTAGTGGTAGAGTTTTATTTTGAGAACCTTCATATAAACAAATGAGTGACCGCAAAGTTGTTAACATGAACAGATGGTGAAAAGAATGAGTTGAACAAAAGTCCCACACTGCGCACTGGGATTACTGGTGTAAGAGCAGAACCCATTGAGAGGGGTCAGAAACACAGAAATCAAATTGATGGCAGATATCCAATAATTATTAATTCTTTCTAGTTGAACTTGTGCTTTAAGGAGCTAGCACGCATTGAATTAGAAGTAGTAGGAATAGAACTCCAAAAAAGATTGGTTATCTTACTCGGGTCACTTTCATTCTGAGAATACCTGGGTATTAACAAAAACTAGAACCCAAAAAAACAGTACAGGTCACAGTGCTCAAGGAAGTTGTGAAGGCAGTATCCCTTCCTCGACCTTGTTGGAGAAATAAGGATGCCCAACCAAACTCCAAAATCGGACTTGCAAAACTGCTGATATCCAGAACATGTTGTAGATCATCCAGAAGAGAAATCAAGAACAATTCTATGCCTCATGCTGACTAAGAGCCTACTTGGACCTCAGGGTTCATGTTTCAGCAGTCTTACAGTAGGGGGAAATATGCTTGGTGTCCGCTTCCATCAAAACCTTTAGCCAGAGCGAGCAGTAAGGAAATAGGACAGAAATTTAGTGGGGAGGGGGATAGAGCATGGACATATTAAGCATACTTTAAGATGTCTTTCTAGAACCTGACAAGGAAAGGACCTCTCAGAAGGGAATCATTCAAGATACAAAGTGAAGCACAAGTGCGGTTTAGATTGCTTACATGTGTGAGATGTTTAGTTGGGCAGGGTGTCTAAAAGAAGACACAGATTGTAATGGGCATAGGGGCTCCGCTTTAACTTAAAAAGTGGTGAGAATCAAAACATCAGAGACAGGGTGTGTCACTAAGATAGCCTCTACTATTTAGGAGAGCAGAGAGCCATTGTGATCCCAGCTGTAGTTCTTATTCTAATGGGGGAGCAAATAGTTTCAATTTTGCCCGTAAAAAACAAACAGTTGCTTATGACAAAACAGATCTGAACAATTTGTGGATGGCAAAACTCTTAAAAAATAAAATATACTTCTTTTAAAAGATAGACGCCCCTTAATCCTAGTGATAACAGAAGCCAAACAAGCTCTTGTTGAAGCTTCCTGTGTTTTTTTTATTTCTTTACTACAAACACACAAAAAACTTAAGCAGATTATCACACCTCCATTTTTGTTCTACCTCTTTGCAGCAGTCAGTTGTGTAGCAACTATAGTGGCTCTAGGGACCAGGGTTGTGAGGGGCCCTCCACACCTCAAATTGTTTTTTTTATTTATTTTTTATTTTTACTGTGCAGCATGGGAATGGGGTATGCTTTCTTCCATGCTAGTACCCTTGCTCGTACCCTTGCTACACCATTGCTTCACAGTTGTCTTTTGAAACCAGAGCAATTGTATCTGAGATCATACATACACACCATGGTTCTCATACACTCAAACCAGCAACTTTTATCATTGTCCCTCTTGGCGTTTGCAAAGCCGTACATATGGACCAACTTGAGGGAGAGGCAGTTCTAGAGACAGCTTCTGTTTTGTAGCTTAGTAAGAAAAATTTTCCTCATTCAGTCATAAAATAAAATAAATCGTTTAGTTTTTTTCTCTTTATGCAGTTGACTTGTCAACTTTTGTATTCATTGCAGCGGTGTTGGTGACTTGTCTCTCTTCTCTGTTCGTAGTAAAAACCAGCACTTGCTTTTCTCATTTGTCTTGTGTCCTAAGATTAATTTGGTATGTATACTGTTCGCCTTGCCTGTACACTTAAACCCCTGCCTGAGTAGCTGATACATTTCCAGACCACACCAGTGAATCTGAACTTGTTAGATCAGACAGCCGTGAAAGGACACCTTGGAGGGGACTCAGTGGTGATGTTGGGCGTTAGCCGGCTGTTGGCACATGATATCCAATGGCTGAGTGACGCATAATTCAGCCTGCTCCATGCCACACCATTGTGATCCGTACACCCTCAAAGGCTTCAAAACTGCCCTAGGAGGTGCAAATACATCAAGGAACCAAAACAGACAGTGATAAAAAGGTGTCTATTCTTTATTGTACTCGTTTTCATGCACTTTGCAGCTTAACACACAATAATAAACTGTATTAGTGGGAGTGATCTGAATCATCAAAAAGTACTGCTGCCCCTTGAATGCATCACATTGTGTAAGTAAATTCAAGTGAGCACTACTTACAGCAATAGACACTTGCGGCATCTTACATGCCAATGCAGGTGTGACTCTGTTGGCAAGAGGCAAGATGTTGTGAGAAAGTATATGTGACCAGGCTTCTACTACTCCCCCTGTTTAATGGCAAGTCCCAAATATTCCAGACAATACAACAACGACGTTTAGATTTGTTTCTAAAAAAAAAAAAAGGAAAAAACAATTATCTTAATTTGTTAGCTTGATTTTTTTTCAGACTGAGTGTTCCATCTAAACTTAAGACATTTTCAAATACCATACAGCTATAGTGCAAGGTTTTGCATGAAGGAGGTACATTTGGGATAGCATGGAGTGGAACAAATGCGACAGACAGAAGTGCAGCCAAGAATCCTGCCAGTGCATTTTAAATTGTATTTTCTTGCTTCCAAATACTTAAAGATCCTCATACCGAAGCCATTTTCCACAACTTGACCCAAAGAAGCCTAACGTGGCTTAGTGCAGTATTTTCTCTAATACAGACACTGCAGAGTTACCAAAAAACCCACAGAGTCAGCACTAGCTTCTGCCTAGAGTTCTTATGCAAAATCAGACTTACTCCTCCCTGAAAACAAGTGTTCGGTCTAGCTGTAGAAAACAGATTGAATTAACCCATTGAGTGATTTCCATCTCACCCTACTGTTGGACTAGTTGCTTTTTATAGGCATTTCTTGAAAATTATGGTTACCATGACATTTATTTATTTGCATAAGGTGCATAATTTGTTATTAGTGAATCTTTTTTTGAGTTCTCTTTATTGGGAAAATAAGTCGGTTAACTTTTTTTCGGGTAAGTATACTGACTTAATTGTGACAATAGATTGTGGATTAGTAGATCCAGCAAAGAGTCCGTGTTATCTTCCGTTTAAGCTAATGTATTGAAAGTACTTTTTAGCCAATTATGTCTCAAAAGTAGTTAATTGGTTTGTAAATGCTCGTTCATAACTAAAATTCAAAGTAGCAATAAACAAAAATATAATGTAGTTCCCAGAGTTTGTCTATCCAAGCAATTAACAAAGTTATATGGGTGAAAGGTGCAACGACAATAAAAAGGTAGCATAAGGAAGGAAGAAAGAAAGTTGTCTTTGCCTACACAGAAATATTTTTTGATTTCAAATCTGTTGCAAGTAACTTGACCTGACAAGTAACTGATCTACTTTTCTTCCCATAGAAATAAAATGTTGGAACCATGGTGTTTTGGTAGTTCTCACCTCACATTGATGCTAAAGTAGTGTCAGTCATCAACTGTGCCTTGATTGCCATAGGTGTAATCATTGTTCTTGCTTTGTCGGCGTTGAATAATTGTATTGATGCCTAAATATCAGTACTTACTCGGTTCAACTTATCACAGTCTTTAAGCAGCGAACCTCTCCCAGAGGCAGGCAACTGATTTGCGCCTTACAATTGAAAAATGTTATTCAAAACTTTTAATTATAATCAGTATATTTAGTCTTCTATTCATATCTTCTAACTTCCTACGTAAATCATGAGGACTCACTCACAAATCTTGTTTAGGATACCACACATGGACGTTTGGGATGAAATCTAAGGACCTTGATGTGGAAACCTTGACTGCACTATAATGAATGACCTCTTCATTTACAGCCTTCATTTGTGTTAGAGGATACCAAACAGTTGATGACCATGTTCTTTTAACATAAGGTGAGACCAACATAAGGTGAGACCAGCAAGGTGGACTGGTATCAACAATTTCCCGAGGATGACTTAATTAGTTAAATACCTATCAAATGATTAAACATCTCCAAAGACAGGTGTGCATATCCTCACTTAGGGAAAACCACCCTTTCCTTGAAGTATGTTTATTGCTGCTGTTTTACTGCCATTGTAAGAGCAGTAATATTCCAAAATTCCCCCTCCTTCCGTACTTGCGTATGAATATGCATCTACCATAGAGATGCCCAGTGTAGACTATTCAAGTCAATCCAAACGACTGCCATTTTTCTAGAACATTGTTAGTAGCATACCTGAAGTAAACCATCAGGATTTCCTTCTCATAATAAGTCTGTCAATTAGAGCCTTTTAATGGCCTTGCTAAAACAAACCCAGAGAAGTTGAGGAATGAAGAATGGTAAGGACATCCATTCTGAAAACCATAGGAAAAGAGTTGCAGGAGAAAACTGTGCCTCTCCATAAGGCGACAAGACCAATATGAAACGAAAGAGAAGGTTACCACAATTCAAATAAACTGGAAATGTAACAGAAGTCCATCAATAGCTGCGGATTACAGCTAGAACAGGGACCATCTCACTAGGCTTAATGACGCATTTCCCTTTGTCCTGAAGAAAAAGAAAGGAGACAACCTACAATACTGGCCCAACTTCAACATAGATATTGTGTTCCAAAACTGTGTCTGCTACTGTCTTTCATTCAGTTATAACAAATGCACAAATGCAGCATAAGTAATGATGGAACTGTTCAAAATGGCTTGTGCATCTTCTGCATCTTTACCAAACCCATCATACACAAGGACGGCAGCAGACCACGACCCTCTCCCTCGTATATATGATCATATACAGTGTTCCTACAGGTATGTCAGTGCATCCTCAAAGGAATGCTGATTCTGGTATAAAGTAGCACTTGCCACTGACAGTTGATCCTGTAAAGGTATATTGAGAGCAATAAAAGAGCACAGCACAAGAGACACTGCTTTGGTCCTTCTAAAAGGGCCTCTCTGCACCTTTGAGTGCAGTACTGTCAACTTGTGTTGCAGCAGAACTTTGAACAGAAATGGTCAGCTGGCTACTCCCTAGAAGCACATTGTTTACCAATGCTGGCTTTAAGTCCCAATATCAAAATTGGAAACCATCACTGAAGTAAGGGCTGGACAGCAGGGTAGGGTGAATAGGGAACAGCCCTTTTATCCATCCCAGACACCACCAACAAAGCCTAAAGCTGCCTTCACCACCCAAATAAGTCTACATTGTGAGATAATAGTGATTGTGTGTTGGTCGTCAATGTCATTAGCTCTGCACTAGCATCCCCTAAAGGGGAGTGATATTGTAGAAAAGGCAAAAAAGCCTATGTTGCCACCAGCCATAAGTACCTCTTAAAAAATGATTGCTTCTCAGTAGGTGTCTAGCAACACTATGTACCTGTGTATTCGTATTGGATGTGGCATAGTCAATGGAAGAAAATACTGTAGTGCTAGGTTGAAGGCAACTGTCCTTAGAGCTCCGTGACACAGTTGTCTGCTTAGTGGTATCAAAAGATTGTGTCCTGTCTTGAGGCCTATCAGGAATGGGTTGAAGTGGCTGAAAGAGGGTATCATTCAGTTACAGCTGGCGAAGAGAGGACAAGAAAATTCCTATTGAGTTGGTGGATTCATGATTCAGCAGGTATACGGAACCGAGGAATCTTTTGATCCCTGGTTACTCTTCATGTCTGAGTGTACATTGAGGGTATGTTGGTATGCATTTATGTTTGGTAGTTCACTTCTCTTAAATTTCTGTTAGTCTCTGGTTTCTAGACAGACCCACTTCTTCATCAAAGCTCAAAACGAAATAGCCATTGGCAAAACATTTGCTTATGTATTCGAGAACACCATAGGATTACAGGATCATGGGACATAATCCCATGAGAATCAAAAATGTATGATGGGTGGGTTGTGTTAATCCCTCTTTCCTCTTCCCATTTCCCCCAATAAACTTTCTGATCCTGCCTGGAAGAGGCGGTGTTTTCAAGGTTATAATATCCCGTAGTATCTACATTTGTAGTATGAGTCAAGTGAGAGTGGAGTTGCTGATGGAGTTTACTGACCTACAGTTTGCTGTGGGTTTAGATGATGGTGAGCTAAAATGAGATGTCTCCCGTTCGAATCAGAGTGCTCAGTGAGTTTGCACCGGTTGTGCCAGTACAGTGAACTGTTATCCCCGTGCTTGCCTTGAGGATATCACAATTTACTAGCACTTTGATGAGAGAGAATGCATTTTACTACTGAACCACTGTCATAAAAGCTTAAACTGTAAACCAAAACTAGTGCCTGTTTACATTAAAAATAGAAAAGCACCTCGTTTGTTTCCGTTAGTTAGAACAGCTGGTTTGCAATACATAGTTTAATCATGCGTTTATTTCTTTAGGTTTGGACTTAGCAACAAATTTGAAGCAGAATTTCCATCGTCATTAACTGGAAAGGTGAGTGGCTCTGAGTTCATCAGAATCCTAAAATAATTTGGCTTGAGGGTTATTTGCATTATTCAAGAATAAACCATATTGGAGGCACTCAACTAAAATGAACTTTTTCCATAGTCTCACTTTCTGCAGACTACAAAGTGAAAAGTGCAAATTGAAGTATAAATTGCTTCTGTACTTAAAATAGCGTACCAGGATACTGGCTGATATAGATTTTTCATTTATTTTCCTTTATCATTTTTATAAAGCAGGAACAGGAGTGCTTTTTGCTTAAAAAAGCATAATGAAATATCCTGTAACATGGTATTGGAAAATCCCAGCATGGATGTTCGGAATTTCAGATATATTTTAGAAATATAATTTTCCATTATGGGATGTTTACTGGTGTTTATTTTGTATCTCCACTCATGAATCCGATTCCAGAACTCTAGAGAATAATGCCTTTTTATTTTGCATGTCTGTACCCACCTGTGTACACATCTATGATAGTTGACAAAAACAGAAGTGCTAGTCTCTTTTTTTTTTTCAGTACTATTTCTTTTTTCTCTTTAGAAATTTTGACTAAAAAAGAATGAGCAGTTATGCTTTCCATTTGAACTCATACACAAAAAGTGTCTTTGTAACACCAATTTAGAAAAATGCATGCCATATGCTTCAATCCACGTAACCTTTCCCCATCCCATAATGGCAGTAAGAGCATTTAGAAGCCAACACAACAAAGCAAAGACCTTACGAAATCCAATCAGTTATTTGTCATTTATGGCCTTAACATGTAAGAATGGCCACGTCTTGTCAGTGCATAGCTTATTGAATTACATTTTCTGTTATTCTGTAAAGGTAAATCCCATGGCAGAATATTTCCTACAAATATTCCCATTGAAGAAATTTGCAAACTGCACCTAGAAATAAGTTCATATGTTTGCAAAGTATTACTGCCTAGATTCAGAAAAGAAACCCAAGTGGGTCAAGCACCACTGAAAAATCATTTGTCTGAAATATCTGGAAAAAATGTTGAGACTTCTTATATAAGGATTTTAGTAAGTTTACCATTCTGTTCTGTGTCTGTGAATACAAGTAAAGACCGCAAAACTGAGAATGAAAAGGTACTAACTAGTAAGCCTGCTGCTCCAGCTTTAGTAGCATGCCAGAGCTAATGTCAACACTATAACAACAATATATTGAGAAGGGCTTCGGGCCAGCCCTCTTCAAACATTGGTTACTTTGGATATACTCTCTTCAGTGATTGTTTATGTGAATTTTCATTTATGTTTGGAGCATCTAGTGGCATGCTGCAAATGTATAAAGTTTGTCCATTAACATTTTACATTGAAAAGTGGCCTAAAATGTAGTCCCTGTGAGACCTTGCGTAGAATAAGCAGTAGCATGTGCTTCCATTGTCTTTCCATTGCTCCTGAGAAGTGGCTGGACGAATGGGCCCTTCAGTGAGCTGTCCTACATCCTCTTTGCTGCTGCTCCTGCCAGAAACAACAAGGGCGTATTGCAGCAGGAGGAGTCACATGAGTTATGGTGCTCTGTGCCAGAGAGATATCAGTGCACTCCACTGCTGAGCACCACCTGGGCTGTACTTGCATCAAGTATGTCATCATAACATGGGTTGGTGATTACAATGTTATAAGCCAGACCTATTGAATTTGCTAACATGTTTTTATAACAGCAATCACACTAGACAGGCATATGCATATCAGTAGTTGTATCGGCTTGTGGGGATATGTATAATTCATGAATTCAGTAGCAATTCTCATGGTGGTGCAAACCATAACTATGTGGAAGGAAAGTAGAATTTGTTGGTTGATCATGGTCAGTAAATTAAGTCCCTTTTCAGCGTTTGTTTAATAAAAATTGTGAAAAGATAGGTTTGACATTGTACTGGCCAATTCCAAGTATAACAGAACTAGCACTTTAAATGCCTCTTATGTATAGGGCTGACAATTGTATGGGATTTATTTTTTGTCACTTGTCTGTTTTGATCCATATTGATGTTTAAATTACTTAACTATGTGTACTCACATTTATATCTGCTTGTGATGGATACGTCTTTCCCCATGTTCTTCATTTTAACTACCCTCCAAATGACAGGCTGGATCTGGTATCTTCTTCCCCAGCAGTAGTTTTCCATCATTATTAGGTGGGACCATTTGGCCTGAGCTATGGCTGCCTTTATCAGATGTGACAACCATGGTGTATCTAAAGTGCCAGGTGTGAGATTGGTGTCCGTTCCTGATTTTCGATGCTGGTCACGGGCTCTTCTGGGTGCTCTCAAAATCCCTTAGTTTTTTTTTTTTTACAGTAACTAATTCAGTTGTCTCCACCAATTATTTCAGAGTTTAAACCCTTTCGCTAATGCCCTAAGATGATGTCTTAGCTGGACCTACATGACCCCTGCATGTGTGGTGTCTTGGATCTGAACACAACTCATCAGCATGTGACTTGTGTTTTTAATACACTCAAACACTATTGACTAATGTGAGGCCAAGCTTTTAATGGGCAAGGCTAGAAGTGAGCCGCTGAAGCATTCCCCTTCTCATTCAGTCAATTCTCCTTACTGGAAACTGTCTCACAAAAGATCTTCCAAAAAAAAAAATTACAAATGTGTCGTACGAATGACAATCATCTTTTTCAAAGGCCCTAAAAGTTGGCTAATATCAACTTTGTGCATAAGAGAAACTGAATACAAGTTTTTCTGACAGGCCATTGGCAAAGCCTCTTTCCAGGGCACTGAAATTTGCCCTGATGGAAGAAATTTTGAGGCTTAACCCCAGTGCTCTTGTCATGCTTGATAGGGACGGCCATACAGAGGATGAGGATTTGAAGGCTGTTAATCACCTCCCCCTTTACTGATCCTGGACATTACCTGGTTTTACAAAATGCAAATGATTTGAGCAATTCTCCATTAGAGAATATCTAGTATTCCTCTTACCCTCCCTCTGAAGAGTTATCTTTTGTTCAGTTCGGAAACTGCAAAAAGCAGCAGAAGCATTGTCGCTGACCTCGTGTTCCTCTAAGTCTAAATTTAACATTTTAACACAAATCTTGCAGCCCTTCTCTACTGTTTTCAGAGCCCTATGCTAGCCTTTTCATGAGTCTCTCCTGAAGCACTTACTGGCTGCCTGGGAGAAACCTTTCTTGGACCCAGCAGTCCAGCAAAGGCTTGCCCTGTATGATGCAAAGTGAAGTCGCACCCTGCACTGCAGAGTAGAGTGGTTCTTAGCCCTGTGCAAAAATAAACCAAAATGGTTTCACACAGCCCCGTCAGATTGAGAGTCGTAGAGTCTTTGCTTTTGGCAGTTTAGCTCACTGCGCGACTAATGCTACATGACTCTTGACCTGATATGTCCAAGCCAGTTGGGAATTGGCAAAACTGACCATTATAGGTCTCCCTGGTCACATGAAGAGCCACTTCCCAGATCAGGTTGATGGTGATTTGAATCCCTTCAAACAAATTTGAAGAGTGATATAAATTCTGCAGACACAGTGGCTCGATTCATAGGCATAGCTACCACCTTATGGTGCCACACTGGGATGTGGTCCACAGGCTTCTCTGGGGATGTCCAAGCCTCACTTGTGGGCATGTCCTTTGATGGCAGTAGATGGCTGTTAGTCAGCAAAGCCAACACCTCCTTGAAATGTTTAAGAAACATCATATCTATAGCCTGCTTGCTGGGCCCGACCTCCCTTCAGGCAGTTTAATCAACACTACTGAAAATTGAGCTCTAGACAGCTATGGTCACCTCTAAGCGCTTCCCTATGGGAACCAAAACCCTCCTGCTGAGGCTTAATCCCTAACTGAGTAATATCCACTCAAAGACATACAACATCTTACCCACACTCTTTTCGTTGACTTGGAGTTCCTTCGATCCAACCCCAACCCTGAGCCTTCCACCTATAACCATACGAAACCCCTGCTTCACAGCTGATTCACCTCACCCCCCTTCCCTACCGCCCCTCTTTTTTCTTACTCTTTCTTTGCCCCCTCATCCACTCACTCTTTATTTTGGACTTTTGCTCTCTTACAGCTGAGCCTTCATCTGTAATTTGGAATATTACTGGGGCGACTCCCTTTCAATAGAATTCAGGGAATCATTCTTCTTACATCATACAGAGAGCTCAATAGCTGTGAGGCTTCCTATTTACTGTATTTTATTTCCCTTTATGTGGAAACATGATTTGTCTCTTGCTGTGCTTTTTACCGTACTGTACTATTGAAAATGCTCAATAAAATGTTAATAAAAAAAATAAAAATCTGATCTATACCCTGCATGCTAGGCCTGGTCTTCCCCCTCCCCCCCCTCTCTTTCAGGCTGTTTAATTAACATTACAGGAGATTTCCAGGCTACTTCTGGACACAACTGTCTCTGCACTGACCACCTCTGCAGCCAGTCTAAACAGCCCACCAGTTGTAAAGCTTCTTTCGGGGCGTGGATGGCTCTAGTGGATACCATCACCAGCAATAGTAGTAGATCTAAGCCTGCCATGTTTTACTGAAGCTGCTGCCTCAAAACCTCTTTGACTTCCCCTGCTTCTATTAAGCCACCAGCTTACTGATAGGGGATGAGGATTGGGGAGGTGTTCTCATTTTTTCTACACCAGTGGAGAGACTCAAAGCAAATTGATGGGTCTTTTATCTAATTCTGAAGGACTAGAAACTTCATTTCTGTCCCCTCCTCTGGACTACCCACCATCAATTAGGTCGTGCTGTACTTTGTATTCCTCCATTTTGAAGGCAGAAGTTATTTTCTTGGTGAACAAAGAAACAGTAGGTGTGATGACTGAAAGAATAGGATAGTCTCCTTACAGGAAAGTTATGAGATCCATCCTTGACCTTTGCATCATGTATGTGTTCTTTCAGAAGGATAAGTTCAAGAGCATGTCCCTATGGCAAGTCCCGCTGGCTATAGGTGTTACTGGTTGACATCTGTGGATCTTTAGGATGGCTCTTTCTATCTGCCAGCCTTCCCTGCTCACTGAAATTTTTAAAGATTAATCTTGGGGCCCAGCGATGTCAGTTCAGGGGCTTGCTGTTTGGACTGCTGACCGCCGAATGTTTTAATTAAAGTGCTAGCAGCTGTAGCAGCTTCACGGAGGAGGTCGACAATCCATTTATTTATATGCTTGGATGACTGGCTTGTGAAGATTGGATTCTAAAGTCTTTTCAATAACTTGGACGTTTCCGTCTTTACCAGCATCTTAAATCCACACAGAAGCTGACCTTAATAGGGTTGGTAATGGGCATGAACCTCTTAAAGGCGTTTCCTCCTCTTGAGAGGATGCCGTTACTATGGATATGATTCTGACATTTGTGACTTCTACATTGATCCTGGTTTTGAAAGCCCTTAGTCTGCTGTGTCTGGCCTTGTACATCCTGTTGATGTGATAGGCCAAATAGTGGATGAGTCTTTTATTGACGCCTGAGAAAGCAGTGGCACCAAAGGAATCTTTTTTGTTCTTGTGATTTTTGAGTCAGTCCTTCCAGATCTACACTAGTTGGTGTGCTCTTCTACTCTGCTGGTAGGTTGTTCCTTCAGTCCTCCACAGGTGCAGGCTACTGTGGTTACAAATGCTACCTTATTAAGCTGGGATGCCCATCAAGGCCACATTACATTTCAGGGCCGCTGGTCCACATGGAAGCAGCTGGAGAGGTTGGTGATCCATCTTGCCATGAAGGCCTTCCTTCCTCTATTTCATGGAGTACTATTCAAGTTCTATCCAACAACATCACCACCATCTAATATATCAGTACACAAGGTGTGTGGAATTGTGGGCCCTTTTGTGGGGAGAGGATTTGACTGTGATAGAGGGCTCATCCACAGCACATTTTCCCAGTTGAGCCATTATACCTTACAGGTTCCCTCAATATGAGAAAGGATGCTCTGAGTCACCTCCTCTTAGGAGACCCTGAATGAGAACTTAACCCCGAAGTGATTGCCATCATCTTTTCTTGATATCTTCACCTAAGCCCAGAGCAGGAAGTGCCCATGAATATATGCCATACACTTGTTTCTGAGTGGTTCCTAACAGTAAGCCTTCAAGTTCAGTTGGACCCGGGGCCTGCTGTCCCATTTCTGCTGATTCCACTTCTATCTAGAGCCATAGAGAATGTGCTGGAAGATCAGGCACAAATGATCTTAATTGCTCCAGACTGGATGAGCTGGATTTGGTATGCCAATCCCTTGGCAGTCAGCTGTCTTCCTCCTCTGCCTTTGAGTCCGAGTATTGAATTCCTGATGTATGTAAATGAGGGTCCTAGAGCCCACCACAAAGGTTGCAGTAATCAAAGCCTTTTTCTAGTTTGGAATAGTAAGGATAGGCATATTATTTTGGCTTGGACCTAGGTGATCACTTTGTTGATTTAATGATTCAGCCCCAGCTTATCATAAAATTGGACTTCCATATATATGTTTTTTTTGTACTGCCAAGGCCTTGTATCTCTGGAAAATGTTAGTAATGGTATCCATATCCTGCTTTCAAGCTTGTGAAGCCCCATATTCATTCTCTCATGTGCATACTTGTCCCCCCTGCATCATCCCTCCCAACCATGGGACACACATACGTGTAGCAAGAAGCCATTATTCTCATGTCTTCCTAAAGCGACTAGCTACATTGCAGTGCCATGAACAACCAATTCGTACACATATTCATATTTCCTACCAAGTCTGTACTTGCCTTTCGCTCTGTCCACCCGCATGCACCATCAAAACCTGCAAGTGACCCCCAGACTACCATCCCTTATTTTGCCACAGTACATTCACCATCTTCAAATTTCTCATTACTACTTCCGCCTTCTTCGAGCTCACAATTGTTGACTTTCAAATTGCCTTCATCTATTTACATCCTACCTACAACATTAAACAGCCTCTTCCCCAAAGGGCACATAAATACCCTTCATCACCTTCACACCTGATCAATACCATATTCTGCCATCTTTCCCTCAGATCATATCAGTCAGTCCTTCTTCATAGCCTCTGACCACATAGCAACACGCTTTCCAACAGTCCTGCCTTGTGTATGCAAATTCAATTTCCTTTCACCTCTTGCCTGCAATTCCTTCACTCTCATCTTGTCATCACTCAGTTGGCTTCATCTCTTCCACAACACCCCCTCTTTTCAGTTATAGTAGTCTTCACAATCCAACTAGAAAGGTATCTTCCTGGTTGTAGAATGGAGTTGTTATTAACCTGTTAATTCTGTTACATTGCATATCAGACTTCACTGTCTGTTAGATTTTCTTCTTATCTAGTCTGCTGAAGTGATAAAACCGCCATATTTTAAAAAACCAATTGCATCCATATTTGCGCTTGAGTGCCTATAGTACTCTTAAACTCCTATTTGACAGATGGTCCTAGGCAACTGGGCAATTTTCAGTCCCAGTGACCCAGACCCTTCTGCCTATTTCTTGTCTTGTGGACTGCAGAGTAGTCGGGATAAGTGGAGAGCACCATCTACTTGTCCATACCTGGTGAAAAAAATCCATAAGTCTTCAATACACAACAATAAATTACACTGTCCAAATAAGAGAGAATTCATCCCATCATGTAACGAAGGGGGAGACCTAAAACAAAACACATTTAATGATGTGAAACGAAGTTAAAATGGCTATTATTTGACAGATAAAGAAATACACGTGCACCACTTCCTCGATAGATGCAGCGGTGTGGAATTTTATTCAGTATCAACTTACCGAAGGAGCGCAGTGCTTCAGAAATCTACTTGTACTGTTCAAAATTAACTTGTCCCTTTTAGTGCCATGCAGTGGGGTGGCAAATTAAGACCGCATTCTCATTATACCAGAGCTATGATAATAGTCTGTCTGATGATGCTCATAATATGTTAGGGTTTGAAATTTAGCAATGCTTCGATTTCTCCCCCCCCTCATTTCCGCAAAGCTACGTACATTGCCTTGAAGTACTCTCGAAACCGTAGTTGCAGGATCTAAATGCCCTGCAAGTCTGTGCAATTCCCCTAACTTGCACATTTAAAAGCACTCACCAACTCCTCACCAATCTCTTCACACACTGGAAAATGTTGAAAGTTTACTCAAGGCAGAAGTAGACTTTTTTTCCAGGGTGGGTAAGGGGTGTGTGTGTAGGAAAAGTGAACTTTCAGTTGCTCAGCAGATTTTTGTTTGAACAATGACGACATAACCTGATGTGTATTTGTAAAGGGCATGCTCACCCTACTGTCTCTTGGCGCTGAAATAACAAATGTTTATTTTCACCCAACTCTGTGGTACTCATGTTATGGACCTCAAAATTCTGAAAAGCTGAGCGGACCCACCATTATTCACATTTTTGACCCTGTTTATTTGCTCATGTGAAAATGGAAGGAGAATGAGTGACCAGGATTAATTTGAGTATTCCCTCCACCTTTGCTTTCCCAAACACTTCTTTGCTTTCCTCTTGCAGACCTCCTTATACTCTGTTTATTTACTTCATGGTCTTAAACCGGCTTAGGGTCTCAGGACTGATGTGGTCCGCATTGGAATGGTGGTGTCCTTTTCTGTGTGCAAGATCTCAAGAGGTTGCTTTTATTCAGATATGCTATGACAGTATGTCACAGGGATGTGCCTGTTTGACTTGAATGTCTAACTGCTATAGGACTTGGTGTGATCCTTTGACTTCCTGACTGTTCCCTATGCTGATGATACTCTGCCCATTGTCAGATTTGGTACGTCATCTGCTAATACCATTACTCATTTGAGCGAGTGTCTCTGTAGGCTGGTAGACATATGACAGTTGACAGAAACTGGGAAGGGACAAGGCAAAGGACCCCTATTGGTCTGCCGACCCCTAACCGTATAGTGTTGGGCCACTTTCCACACCTACCACTGCTCAAAAACTAGGTATTACTTCTGATCGTGGTCTTATCTTTTACAGTCAAGTGAATGAGGTTTTGATTGCAGTGTTTTGTTCAACTTAAACTATTATAAAAGTCACTTTCTTTTCTGCTCCAGTACATGCATTCCACAGTAGTCGAAGCCTGTTTACTCGCTTAGTTAGGCTACAAGTATTTCTATGTATCCTAGGCTACCTATGAAGGCTGTTCATGAACCTAAAACACTACAAAACCTGGTAGTTAAACAGGTTAATGGACTTAAGCGCTTCAACCACATCCTGGCAGCATGACAGGACCAGGCCCTGGCTGTTAGTTCAAGTATTTGGCCATTTTACCAGAACTGGGTCGAGGTTTTGTCCAACCTAGTAGTTCTCTACGTCATATGAACATGTCTCAGATCATCAAATCAACATCTCTTTGTGGTATCGTGCTTTGAGCTGGCCAGATGCAGTGGTAGATCTTTTAGAGCTATGGAATATTGTTCCTGTAGCTGTGTGGTGCCGATAAGATTTTGAAAAGTTCTGTAGAAGTCTTACAATTGTATTATTTTACTGATTTTCCCCGCCTCCCCCTCTCTTTGTTTTGGTTGTTTTTAGATTTCCTAGCAGCAAGATATCTGCAAACAAATGCTAGCTACACAAATAATTAAAAAATCAAGTAAAAAAATGCTCAAGTGGCTAATGACTTCCCTAATGTTACAAATGATTCTTTGTAGAAGTAAGACTGCAGTTTCTATTCAAAAGAATCATGGTCTGCACAGTTGTTTATAGTCTTCCTGTGCTAGTGAAATAATTCACAATATTTTTTTCAATGCACGTTCACTTTCAATGCTGACTTGGAAAACAATGGAGGTCTTTTAGAAATGACTTTAATAAATATGTACTCATTTCAAATTAAAATATGTTTATAGGTTTTTTTTTTTTTTTTTTTACTTTGTTTTTTTTTTTTTTTTTACTGGGTGGTCTAGTACAAACTGCACATTGCGTGGACTTAATTTTGCTTACTGTTTTTATCCTCAGGTTGCACCAGAAGAGTTCAAAGCCAGCATAAACAGAGTAAATAGTTGTGTAAAGAAAAACCTTCCAGTAAACGTTCGGTGGCTTCTCTGTGGCTGCCTATGTTGCTGCTGTACATTAGGTTGCAGTATGTGGCCTGTCGTTTGTCTCAGTAAGCGGGTAAGTTGACCTGTTCTTGTTATTGCTTTATGATCTGTGCATGAAGATTTAGAAATCTAATATTTGGTCTTTGTTTTTGCATGGTTCATGTGCATTGCAAAAATCTTAAAGAGCTCTTGTATAATTTTCTAATTGCCAGAATGTTCACAGTTTGTCTTGTAGAACTGCAACAATTACACAGAGAACCTCATTGACAAAATGAGTTACGCAATTCACTATTCCAGTATAATCTGTTATGATGAACCTTTGAAATTAGAGGCAAAGAAAGTATTGAACTTGTCCTCAATGTTACCAAAACTGTTGTTGTTACAATATGGATGCTTTCATGAATCATTGCTAACTTTCTGCCATGTGAATATTTCGCTGAATTGGCACAAAATGTTGTACTTGTTTTCTTGTAGTGTTGAAATTAATCAATGAAAACAGTTGAAGTAACATTTACCCATTTACTTCAGTAATCGTTTATCAATTTACTTCAGTAATCATTTGTAAAAGTACTTTAAGTGAAGTATTTCTCTCCACTGCGATATTTTCTATTGTCAAAAGATAATAGAATATACAGTGTTGCAGATGGGAATAAATATAGCATGCTTGTGACTACATTCTCAATAGTAGATGTCAAATATACTGCACAGGGGTTGTTTTCGGTAAAGTAACATACTTTGAAAATTCATGCCATGCTTGCCATTTACTATACTTTTCTTTTTCCTCAATTATAACTTGCTCACATGTTGTATTAAATTTTGATGTTTACGTTTTATTTTGTTTTTCCTTTCTGCTTCTTCTGTAGAGGTAAACTTTGTCTTTTATATGTAAAATATTTAACTAAACAGTAAGGACTGCTGGGGCTGATCCAGTCACGCAGTTATTTTGGTTCTATATTTTATTTTCTCTCTGACCTTGACGTGTTTATATTATTATATTTAAAGTCTAGATGCATCACCTTATATATTTCAGTACTGGTGACTATCGATTTCAGGTAGAAACCAGTTTTTTCATCTCAGGATAAAGTAAATACGCCCACACCTAATGAATTATGTGGTCATAGGATGTGTCTGCTGACAGGGTCAGAAAGTAGCTTAATAATAAAGGTTAACAGGCAAGAAGGATAAGACCGGAGAAAGTGAGGAAGTTGAGATCAAAGAGGACCCTCGACCTTTTAAGTGGCGGTTGGGAAAGTGAGATCTCGGTTTTGAGATTCAAAGGATTTACCTGTCTGCATACCATACTCATCAAAATAGGCCAATACGGTTGTACCTATGTTATGGGCTGAGGATGAGAATGAAATTAAGGTATTTTGTACTAATGGATATTGTTGCTTTAGGAAGGTCTGAGGGCTTGGGAGCTAGCTCCTGGGAAGTAATATTTGGCCTGGAGTGGGTTGTGGACTGACTAGAGCCTGTGGAAATTTGTGATGCAGTCTAGAATTAGAGCATTCTTTAAAGATGCAGGATCACCACAGCAGTTGTATAGTGCAGTTCTGGCATTTGTTTGTCACCAGTACTTTCTAAATCTCTGTATCCTTTCTTTACCACTCCATTCACATTAATACCTTTTGGTACTACTACTTCGCTTGTTACCTCTGGTTTCAGATGTCATGAAGACAGCAGCAGAATTTGTTTACTTTATGTAGTTTGCACTCCTTGCCTTTCCAGTAGCGTTTTAACAGCAAATAAGAGCCTGTTGATGGCCTTCCACAAATAAGTGATCAACCCTGACAGGGATTAAAGAGTACTCAATGTCACATGATGCTACACTAGGCAGTTGAAGTGCCGAGATAATGAGGATAACCTCCACAAAGGAAAACATTAAAGATCCACTTGTGATGTGTTGAATAGATAGGAGTCATCTGGTAAAATACTATTGGAGCACTGTGTACTCGGCTTGTTTAATAGCATAGTTACTGGCTATGAATATAATCAATTTTAGTTATGTTATGGGAATAAAATAAGACATAAAAATGATTTAGCAAGACTTTTCATTGCCTAGTTTAGAATTATTTTGCACGTGTGGAGTTCATGATTGATTTAGTTTATGATAAATGTGCTTCCGGCATGTGCACAATAGACAATGCTGGACCTTCTTCTGACTCCCTTGATTAGAAGTCACCCTTGAAGTCCCTCCTAGATTGCAATTCTCCCCTCCAATATGTATTCTTTATTTTAATTCCTTGATGAATTTAATTTCCTAGCACAAGCTGATGCACTACTTAGATGCTGGCCATTTTTCTTGATAAAATGCACGGGAACCCAGATTGAATCACCATCCTGGTAAGAGAGTGTACCCCTACACATCTCTCCTCCCCTCTCCCTGCACCCCCCCAAATCAATTTGATTTTTTTCATGCTTCTAAGTAAAACCTCAGGTAAAATGCAGTCTCCCCAATTTAAATGTGTGCTGAAAAACTTGTCTCGTCATCATTTCTTATATATTCCTTGCAAACCAGCATCTTGTAGCACCACAGTGTTTTTAAACAATTTTATTGATTTTAAGCATAAAAACATTGAGGAGTTTCACACCCTTCAGTCCTTGCTTTTGTAATGGGCATTCGTGTTCAGCTCCTAACCCATAACCACCAACTATGTTTTTACTTCAACAACTATTATTTTGACCATACTCTGAATAATCAAATATAACTACTGACCTACTTGTCTGGTGTCTGTTTTAAGCACATACGTTTATGTGGAAGTGCACTATGTAAATGGGATTTCCTTCTAGTCCAACTTGCACTGAACCTGATAGTATATTATTGGCGGTTTATTCTCAGCCTGTGTGTGTGTGTGTGTGTGTGTGTGTGTGTATATATATATATATATATATATATATATTTATAATAATATAGATAGTATTTGTATAGCGCTTACTACCTCTAATGAGGCGTCAAATCTCTGTACGGTGAGTAGCACGCTACCCAGGGCCTAGTTAGTGGTTAGTCATTTGGTTATTGGGGTTAGTTTGCATGCTGTGTAGGGGGTTGTTTCGTTTGATGTGATTATTAGAGGGGTGATTATTAGAGGGGCTACATGAGGCACGATTACTAGCTGGAATTAATATTGTTATAGTTTCAAAAGAGCTCTAAGGCAGATAGGCATGAGATTTTTAGAGGAACTTGTATACAGATGAGGGAGACAGAAGGTAGGGTGAAAGAAGCAGAGGTCGATTAAAAAAACTAAAGTGATTAGAAGGTCAGTTTTTCATGCAGGAGATTAAGGGTTACAACAGGTTGAGAATTATTGTGTGCAATTTGTGGATGGAAAGAAACAGTTTCACTTAAACATACTTCTCACAGCAAAAAAAAGGAAGCACAGTATAAACAGGGTATATAAAACATGCTAGGTAACGCTTACTGACATACTCGTAGAAAATACTCCGGTTGTGTAGGCCACGATGCTCATTTTACAGAAACTAAACCTCAAAGGAAGCACTTACCAATATAAACGTAGCAGGTGCCGCAGTCGAAGCTCAGCTTCTGGAAAGGACAAGCCACCCTAACTCTCGGGCTTGGCAAAGATAAAGCAAGGCTGTGCGCTCAGAGATCCCATAGCAGAGGAAGATCCAGAATCCTTCCTGGAGGTGAACTGATGATGTACTGGAGCGTAATCTGTATCTGACTGTGACGCGCGGTTTCTATCTTCCTCTCCTGGAGACACAGAGTAGAAGGTTCCCCCTTTATGAAGCACCTGTAAGCTCCGCCCGCTGAGCCACGCCCCGTCAACCCTCGAAATAGGTAGGGGAATTCCCACCTCTTGCCAGAATGATGGACAGCTTTCCAAGGCGACCCCACTGCGTTTGCCGCCGACTCGCGTGGTGCGTCGTTGATGCGCAGGGGCGCGAGGACATCTCCGCGGGGACGCACTAGTGGCAATGACATTGCCGGGGGCACACAAGGTTGCTGAAGACGTTTTGCCCCCGTGGCCCATCACGTACCCTAGTGTACAATGTGGACGCGGCAGATGCCGCGGTTTGAAGCTCACCTTCTGGAAAGGACGGCCCACCCTGGCTCTTGGGCTTAGCAGGGATGGGGCGGGGCGGGGCTGTGCGCTCAGAGATCCCATGGCGGAGGGGATCTGGAATCCTTCCTGGAGGTGAGCTGATGATGTGCTGGAGCGTGGTCTGTGTCTGACTGGGACGCGCGGTTTCTGTCTTCCTCTGCTGGAGACACAGAGTGGAGGGTTTCTCCCTTTGTGGAGCACCTGTGGGCTCCGCCCGCTGGGCCACGCCCCGTCCACCCTCGAGGTAGGTGGGGGAGTTCCCGCCTTTTTACCAGGATGATGGATGGACGACTAAGTATTTTTTACCCATGTTTCTAATTATGTATTGTATGTGCAGATGTGTGTGTATAGTCGTGTGTGTGTGTATATAAATATATATATATATGTGTATATGTTGTTTCTGTGCCTGGCATGTTTCTATGAATTTCTGCTCTCTTTTTATCACACTTATCTACTCATCGCTCTTATGTCATGTCTCTATCAAACTATCCTCCATTCTCACTCGGACTCATCCCAAATCCCTTCGACCACTTCCATCTCCTAAATATCTCTGCCTAAGCTCATCCCTCCACCCCCACATCTAACTCACCAAACCTCACTCTACCTCTGTGACCTCCCACACAACCCTACTAAATTCTCCTGCATTCATCTCACCCTGCTACTATGCTCTCCCTAACCCTTCCACATCCTCTTTCCCCTCCGCCCCCCTTTTATTCATCTCAAGCCTTTGGATTGAGCAAATGAAGGATAAACTCCCAATTAACACTTCTGGATTTCTTTCCTCCTCCACCCCTCCATTACTCCAGTCAATCTAACTAACAAACTCTCATATCCGCAACTCAAATTAACTCATAATAATACTAAAACTGTACTCCTTATTAAATTATACTAATCCATCACTAATTCTTGTTGGGTACCGGAGTAGCGTGCTACTCATCGAAAAGCGCTTCGACGCCTCGTCAGGGGTAGTAAGCGCTATATAAATACAATTACAATTACAATTACAAATAAGAGCATCTTTTCATATACCCACTACACACCGTATTAAATACTATAAAGTATTGGAGTTTATGCAAACTATATGCACCTTAAACAATATATTATGAAAAATGTTTGTAAACGTCCATCAACTTGAAAATATAACAAGGCAATCAATATAGACACATTGCAGTAAGCATTAGTATATTCCTTGTCAGGTTTTTCATCCATTGAATGACTGGTTTGGAAGGCACCTGAACCTGAAGAGCACCCCAACAGAACAGACACCATGTCCAGTTGAATGGATGTGTCTGTGGTCACCTTCTCCTTCTAGGATCCACCTTGCCTCCTATGAACCAAACCAATATTGCATATCAAGGAGGAAAGAGAATCATCCTACATTTTAAATGCTCTAAATAACCAAGGATCTCCTGCTACCTTTACCCCCCCCCCAGGCTGCCAAGCTTGTGCTCGCCCACAGGTCTGTTGCAGCTGAACACCTCACACCGACACGCCATTATGCTGTTTCATTCCTGCTTCTCTCCTGTGTCGGGCTTTTCCGCCTCCTTTTGGAATTGAGGACCTTTGAGGCTGTAAGAGTCTGTGAAGCCTGGGCCTGTGTCATGCTGTCCCATACCGTCCCTATGATGCAAAGTCCGCAATGAGCAAGTAATTAGTAACAAGCGGAAGTCCTCACAGGGGTGGATTGCCATGGATGATGTCTTTCTTGGCACTGCTCGACTGCGACCCTGATCGAGCTGGCTCTTCTGACCACCCCTTTGCCATTGCCTCACTGTGCTTGCTGTGCTATCACGCCACCACGTATAAGCTCAATAATTCACCATGGGGAGCCGACTGGTTATGCAGGCGCGCACCGGGACGGTGTTGTCCAGCGGCCAGTGGGCTGTGGCTTTGTCTGGCGAGGGCGGGGGGTGCGCTAGCAGCAAGGCTATAGCCATCTCAAGCTGTCTCTTTCTTGCCCTTTTGAGGCTCTTTTAAGTCCCTTTTGAGCCTCCTTCTGAGCCCCCTGAGACCAACACAGTATTAATACCTGGTATTGAGGACTCATTTTACCACGTCAGATACCTGGTGATCTAATGATTTGTACTGGAAAGCAGAGTCTGAAAACCAAGCCAGGAACTAGGGGCAGGCATCTTAGTGTCTTCCCTTAGCCCCTTTATTGCTTTGTTTCTTGGCAAGACAGGCCTGTGATCCATGACCAGTACCTGCGACCTGTGGGTAGAGGCTCTATCCATGGGGTGCAGGTAAGCGGTTTAGTTAATGCTGCACATATAGCAGCACAAATTACTCATATATTGTTGCATTAACACAGCAATATACTTTTTGGGGCTCATCCAGCTATTGGTTACTAGCAACAAGTAATTAACAAGTAATCAGCAAGATTGATTGAAACCTTTTGGAGTTCAGAATTCGAGTTTAGAGTCACCGGGAGCCGTTGGGAGTTGCTACTTGGATCAACTTGACTGCCTGAACTTTATCAGACTAAAGTAAATAGAACAGTTCTGAACCGCTTTAATTACTGGAAAGTTGTTAGGACTTGCCACCAAGGATGTTTGTGATCACTCTAACCACCAACAACTCAGGAAGAGCTTGTCAGTATTGCTCTCCTTGCTCCTGTTTTTCCTGTTAAGCTCACTTGTCTACTTTCTGTCTCCCAATTGGACTGTTGGAACTGGACTGCTGAAGAAAACAATCGGGGGGGGGTGTAACAGAACAGTAATGGTATCTTAAGTACCATATGATAGTTTCTTACTGACCTCTCCAGTTCATTTATTTGCCTAGCAACTTATTCAGTCTAGCATTGGCGTATAAGGGATGGGGAAAAGGAAAACAGCTGGGCCTAACTCAGGGTCCTTCAAGGTTGCCCCTCAAATTACCACCATTGAGGGGTTCTTGACAACGGCAGTAGGAGTGGTTTCCAGAGAGATTGAGTTGGTGGAAATGAGGTTATCCTCATCTACGAACAGTCCTGCCCTTCCCTTGCCAGGTGCCACTACCCTTCAAGAGGGGCCCAATGTGCCACTTGCATTCCATGATTAATTTGCATCTTGCACAGGAGGGGTGAATGGGAAGAGGCACAGGTAGCTTCCTCTTCACTGCTGAATGGGAAGCAGCCATATGGGAAGATCCCAAAGAAAACGTTACTAGTCCAGTTATGTTATCAGTCTGAGATGGAAGTGCAGGAGACGTGCTGCCACCCCTAAGATGAAAAACACCTTAATCAGTGTGGGTGTGGTGACAAAGCCCCCAGAAGTTCTGCCTGTGACTGACTCAGGCCCCCATTGTGACAATTTTGTGAAATTGCAAGGGTTAACCTGAAGGACTTTTGATGACCTGGCCACTCGCATGCTAGTTTTGGTGAGGAGGGGGAGTTCTTAGTGAAGCAGGTTGTTGCACCTACTGTCTGCTATTTGGTTCAGTCTGCCGAATCTGGTCCCTCCCACTGCTACCCAGGAGTTTGGGTCCAGGGACATAATCCAGGTGGCCCTACCATAAATAATGTTTGTATGTTTGTTCTTTCGTCTCTCTGCCACCCCCCTCAC
Organism: Pleurodeles waltl; assembly: GCF_031143425.1. Taxonomy (NCBI): domain Eukaryota; kingdom Metazoa; phylum Chordata; class Amphibia; order Caudata; family Salamandridae; genus Pleurodeles; species Pleurodeles waltl. Next base: position 972,371,038 of record NC_090437.1, read on the forward strand.
CCCCACAATTCTGCCTTGGTTTCTAGCACTCTGCCATGTGCTCACAAACATCATCGGTCACGCACTTACCCTAAGTCTGGGATGGGCGCTCTGGAACCCACCATCCCCCTTGTGGGGTCTAACCCCAATGAGGTTAGTATTCAACTCCCACCCTCTGCTGTCGTTCCCTATGTTTTATTCATGGTTAATGTCCCCCCTCTCAAAAAAAGAGGCTAGGGAGAGTTACCCGCATGCAGTGGCTTTCTAATAAGATAGACCATTTTGTTGCTAACCAAATAATTATGGTAGAGATATTGGGGGCTGGATAGGACATTCACCTAAAACGCAACAGACTGCATTGTGATTAATTTTTCCAACTTTTGGCAGGCGGGAGACATTTGGGTAAATTGATGCAAGTGCCTGTCCCAAAAAGGAATATCTCCCTGTTCCTTTTGTGCTGTTTCTACAAACCCTCCTGTCATGCCCACCAAGAGAATGTATGGAAGGAGAGGGTTTTATGTTGCACAGGGGTCTGCAGTTTGTTGTTTCTTTGTCCTCTCAGGCCCCCAGCTTACCCCTGAGACACTTCTATGAGCCTGTCAGAGCTAGATGCCCAGGATTGACTGGGGCCTATGGCCACGGGTGATGCTGTTGTATTTTCACCCTCTTACACTAGACTTGTTTCATGGAACATTGCTAGCTTGGTGTCTAAACTTGCTTGCCCTAGTTGGGGTCTGTTTATTGATTTATTCGATATCTGTCTGTTCCAAGAGACCCTGTTGGTGGCTCTGCAACATCGTTCAGGGTTGGTTCATTTTTCTTTAGCTGCCATTACTTCTGGGAGGGGTAGATCTTCTGGGGGTGGGGGGTGGATTTGGGTTGAAATCATTCTTTGATGTAAGTTCAAGGCAATCCATATGAGCAGCCCTGATGTTCAATGTGTCTCCCTTTCTTTCCCTTGAGGCAGGATATCTTACATCAATAATGTGCTTTGTAGATCTAAGGGTACTGGTGCTGAGCTGCATGTCAGTGATCAAATAGATACCAATATGGCACATCTCCCTCAGGGTTCTTTTAAAATAGTGGCAGGCGACTTCAGTTGTAAATGCAGGCCACTGGCTGCCTTCCAGGATGTTCTCTTAGGTAAAGAGGACCATGTCTGGGTTGTCCCTGCTCCTTCTCTCCCCCTTGTAAAGAGGTGGTCCCCGGTTGTGATGCATTCACACTCAGGAAAAGCCTTCGGGTGTGTAATGGGAGAATCGAGTCCGACAAGGGGGGGGGGAGGGAGGGGGGGGCCTCCTACTTATCATCGACCGCAGTGCACTAGCCTTATTGATTAAATTATTCTAGATATTAGACTATGGCATTTGTTGAGAGATATGATTGTAGTCCCCAGCCAGGATAATGAGCACATTGCACTGGGGCTTACGCTGGGATCCTTGGGTAATACCCTTCCACATACTGATGAACCTCTTGACGGAAAGCTGGCTCCAACCAAACATAGGTGCTGACCAAAGGTGAGTTCTCTGGTAAACTCAGAAGTAGCCCTGGGGAAGGTGTTTGAGATCCTGTCCTCTGGTCTGTCTCCAGTAATTGACCAGATTACGCTCCTTGTGCTCCAGACACTTTGAGTGGTATTCACAATACCATGTTCGCCACCCTAAGAAACCTATTTTTGGTTGATTCCAAATCTATCCCAAATAGATAGAAAGAGGCTTCCTGGTTTTTCTTAGCATGCTGAATGGCTGGATGGGCCCTCTCCCGTTCCATTCACCTCTATAAAGCTACCATACTTTGTGCTACGAGAACCTGGGAATGTTCCAAATGGAGCTCACTGTTGAGTGGTGTAAAGGACATGGATTACTGTTCCTTCTGACGTATTATTGCCAATGGTGACACTGGTACTCAACCCAATTGGACAGTAATAGTTATGCTATTTCTTGGGTTAAGCACTTTCCCAACTATATTCAAGCATCAATGTCCAGGAGCCCCCTGGGTTGGACAAAGTGCCTGGTGATTTAAGTCCTGTAAAGATGTATGGTGCCCTTATCTCTCCCTGCTCTTCAGTGCTATATTGAATAGGGTGCCCATCCCTCCTGGCATTCTGCAAGTAATTATTATATTGGAAGTTGGTAAGACTGGTGGATGGCAGACCTTTTCTGAACCTTAGGTCCGCTTTTGACCTTGTCCCTAAAAACTCTCTGTGGATGGTTTTGGCTGACTTGGGGGTCTCCAATTACCTTCTACAAACTATTGTCAGATTACATACTGACATCAAAGCCCATGTTAGATTTAGGTCACGGGGTGATTTGACAGATCCCCCTCCTGTTAAACAGGGGAGTGAGGTGGGGTGTGGGTTGGTACCGGCTCTCTTTCTCCTGTACATTAATGATCTGGTATCTCGGCTTGAGAAATGTGAGGGTGATGCCCCAAGTCTTCCTGGGGTTTGGATATGGCCCTACTCTTTACAGACGTTTTTTCTATCTAAATCCAAGATGGAGATCCAGAACCTTCTGGGTTTCTTTAGGTTGTTCTGCAGGCAGAGGGAGCTGGAGATCAACCTCAGCAAGACTAAATTTTATTTTTTTCAATCCCTCCCAAACTCTTACCCTAACCAGACCCTTAATGGTGTGTTAATGGAGAGGGTTTCTGTGTTTGATTGATTATTTGGAGGTCATGCCAACAGGACTTTTTGATTGGTCCCCTCATGTTCAAACGCACTGGCTCAAGTTAGAACCATATTGTTGGGGCATCCTGAAGGCACTTGTTCCTCTCTATTTTGTCCAGTGTCATCAGCACTCGAAATTATAAAACCCAGGTTTTAGGGGCCACCTTATACGGTGGGGAGCTGTGGGCGTGCAGGATACTAGACCCCTAGAGTTGATAGAAAACTATTTTCTGCTACAACTAACTAATCTTCCTGCCAGTACCTCGCTTGTCCCCTTATGGCTAAATCATGGTTTAAGCAGGGCAATGATATAGCTGGGATAAAACCACTTTTATGTTGATGGAGACTTTAGACAGTCCCTCAGCTTATGCCTTTTCGTGAGGCTCTAGAAGATGTCTTGGGGCAGCCTGGTGCCAGTAAAACTGCCTGGTTTGGGTTCTTGAAAGCTTGTTTGGGCCAGATTGGGTACAAGAATCTCCGGTCCTCACCCGCGGACATCTTCTCAGTGTCCAAGTCTGAACTTAAAGGTGCTTACTGCCAATATATTGACAGTCTACATCTGTTCTCCCCTAGGGTTGGTTCCCTTAGTGCATCCTTTCTGGAGTTTAAAGTGGACTACCATTTGGAGGAGTTCCTGGACGAGATTGAACATCCCCATGCAAAGACTTTATATCTTACGTTTTGTGTGGGAATTTTGCCCCTTGTTTAATTTACAGGCAAATGGGAATGCCATCCTTGTGACCAGGATGGGTTTTGCCCATCATGCTCACAGATGGTAGAATGTCAGGAGCATGTTTTGTTTTTCTGCCCTATCTGCCAAGGTTTTAGAAGAAGGTGGATTCTACCAGTTTACCAGAATCTGGGTTTTCGGAATTCTAGAGCTGCTTTTAGAGTATTGCAAAGCGATGTCATGCAGCCTACTGCTTTTCCTGTTTTAGGAACTGAGACTAACAAACTCCTTCTTATTCTGTTTTTAGAAATTATTATGACTTTAAATGTTGATCTTTTTCTTGAGTTTTATCTCTAGGAAATATTTTTATGAAATGCGAATTGATGTACAGCTGTATTGTTTTGAATATTTTTCTGTATTGTATTTTAAACGTGTTCTTTTATGGCAGTTTAGCCGGATTAAAGATATGATGATTGAATTGGAATCTAGCGAAGATTGCAATCTGTTTGTGTTTTCAGATTATGAGATGGTCTGTGGCGTTCCAGTTAGTGATGATGTGCCATACTTAGTTGGACTGTTGGTTCTCACCATCTGTTTCTACAATAACAACCCTTGTCAGAATATTCCCAATTCAAATAAATTACTCATACTAATAGTCCATTCTCATATTTAGCCTTCTTAATCCTCTCTAAAACAGCAAATAAATAAAGGTAATTATACAGCCTGAACAGAAATTACTGAACTGAATTAAGTGTACAGTATCTGCTTAATCATGTTCCCTGTCATAACTAAGGTTTACAGCAACTTGTTTTTGGCATAACATTGGTTTACAAGGTTTGTAGTAAGTTTCAATTACTGAAATCCCACCCCTTCTCTGTCTGTAAACTGCACAAGCACATTTGACCACTCACTGCAGTTGGTGCATTTCAACAATGCCTGAGACTGGTATAGCCCCAGCTAAAGGTGGTACTTCTTACAAATCAAGGGAAAAATCTGAATATCTTCAGAAGACTCCAAGGCTACCTCCAAGATAAGTTTGTGATACAGCCAAGCTAATTTACTTTAAGTCAGTTGCCACCATTACCAGTGAGGAGGTTCAATTTTTCCATGGTACCTCAACACCTTGGTTAAGCACAGATGAATGACTCAAAACCTGCCATCCAGTTCATCTACATCTCCTTACTTAGTATTTAACCACTGGTTGATGAATTTCTCTGTGAAATCCCTCTCCTTAAGATTAAAGTTATTCCACTGTGTCACTTGCTAATGTGGTTTATATTATCTTAAAATATCCATGAATGAGACCTGTTACTCCAGTTGATGATCAAGTACCACCCAAATCACTTAAGAAACATTTCTGGGATTTGACACTGTCTCTGCAGAAGCCCAATGGCTGTGGAGCTCCTACAAAAACACTGTCCCACTGCGCTACTGTGCCAGCTCTCTGCCGCTGTGGGCCCAGTTGGAGGTGAGCCAGGCAGCCACAACTGATGAGCCGCTGCTACACTTCATGCTGTGCCTGACTCCTGAGGACTTGTTGATCCTGCAGTGCCACAACCTGGAAAAGCAGCTATCATTCACCTCCCCAGCTTGGCCGCCACCATGCACTGATGTCCTCAGAGGGTGTTCCCCCTCAAGGGAGCCTTATGAAAGGCTGGGTAACACCGAAGCTTCTGCAACACAAATCTAGTGCTCAAGACCTTGCTGCCTAATAAACAGCAGCACTGCAATGATGTGGAATATGAGAAGGAGGACGGCTGTGCAGCAGCAAGCAAGAGGGGCTGGTGAGGTGGTGCACTTAGTGGAGAGCTTTGTGGCCCCAGACTGACTGAATCACCTTGTGACCTTCATTAGCCTCACTCTGATATCTCTATGACCTTAGACATTGCATCATTCCAGCTCTTTCTTTCATATTACACCTCCAGCCCCAGGAAGCTAGGGCTCAGTTGATAGCCCGTCCCACTATTCTGTTGGGTGTTCCATAGAACCCATTTCACTGTAGTTACCTTAGTTCACTCTTGTTATGATTATTGCCACCACGTTAGTAGTAGTAATTGCCACCCGTCTGTACTTTTGTTGTCTTTAGTTTTACAGCCATCTCAAACCCATATGGTAAAGAATGTAATGATGCTTTAGGAATACGTTTATTTGTGAGTGACCTATTTTAACTAATGTTGCTGTGTAGCTTGTGAAACTGTTCACAAGTCACTCTTTTCTAAACTTCCTGTATGCAGTAGTAGCTGGCTTTATGTAAAGTCTCAATATTTTTATTTTGTACCTGTAAGACTTTAGAAGAAATTGCACAACTACATTTTTGGAGTGATTGATTGGTGATTGATGTGGTAGAGCTTTTTTTTTTTAAAGTTTTTTTTTTTATAAACTATATGGGCTGCTCACCAGTGCTCCTTCACTACACAAAGTCATTTGAAATGAAAGATAGAGAGCCTGTGTTTATTTACTCCAACTGACTGACTGACTAGTGAGGCCTGGAGACATCCACAGAGTTCTTTTTAGCGCGATATATCTTGATTCTAGCTTCCAAGGTGTGTCCGTGAATGTCTCTGTTTCTGCTTCCTCACACTGTCATTGGCACTCAGCCGGTGCGCACACATATCCAGGCACATTACATCCTGGAGGAGTAGAGTCTAGTTAACATTTGTTACTATACTGCTCAGTAAAGGGGACTCTTGAACTTAATTTGTTGTGCTGTCTGTCCATGGCATTTGTTTCTGGGTTTGATGGTTGTTCAGTAGATACAAATAATTTGATTTTCTGGGTATGTGCTATTCATGAGCTTTGTTAAACTTCTGTGGAATGCTCAACTTGTATGTTCTGTGGATCTTAGATGCATGGATATGAAATGTTATGCGTAATGTATTATGGTATGTGTTATGCAGATTTGTAGAGTGAGCTATCATCTGGGAAGGTATCGTAGCGCTGAGCAAGTGTGAGTTTATGCACACCAAGGGCCAAGTGGAACTACTAGAAAAGCCAGAGCATCAGTATCTTGTGGAATTCAAGAACTGAGGATGAGGCTCCTATGTGTAGCAGCAGGTCCTTCCATGCTTTGGGAGTGATGTAGGAGATAGCTCAAATGCAAGATCACATATTCCATATACACGAGATTTGTACATGTAGGAGTCCGAACAAGCAGAGGTGTCAAGAAGGTTTGTGAAAGCATACGCGGTTGTTGAGGTATGCTGGGCCAGTGTTCTGTCGTTTTGCAAGTCTGGGTAAGGAGTTTGAATTGTGCTAATTTGTGACTGGGGAGCCAGTGGAGCTCCTTGTGGTGTGGTGTGGTGTGAGGTGAGTGCAGCTTGGAATGTTGAAGGTGATTCTGGCTGCCAAGATCGAAATGGTCTGCAGCCTTCTGGTGTGTTTTATTTATTTTTTTTAATCCCAGTGTCTCCATAATCCAGGTTGCTTGTGACCAGGGTGTGCGTGACAGTTTTCCAGGTGCTTATTGGGAGCCATTTGAAAATCTTCAGCATCTTCAGGGTATAGAATCATGAGGGGGTGACTGCATTGACTTTGGCAGTTATGTCGAGTTTGTTGTTGGTGATGATGCTGAGCTTCTTGGTGTGGGGTGGGTGGGTATCAGTCCTAGCTGTGTTACCTATTAGGTAATGTCCCACAGCACTCTTCTCAAACATCATGATTTCAGTCTTATCGTTGTTCGGATTTAGACAGTTATCCTCAGGCAGTGGGTGATTTCAGTCATGCAGGCATTGACCTTGAGCGAGGTACTGGGCGTCTTGTCCATGAGGGAGAGAATGAGTTGTGTATCATCGGCGTAAAAGAGGATGTTTATGTTGTGAGAGTGGATGATGCTGGCTAGAGGTATCATGTATGTATTGAAGAGGGTCAGGCTCGGGGTCTTAGTGAATGAGGTCGCAGGCGTCTGAGGTGTACGGTGCCAGGGTGACTGATTGGGTACTTCTGATGACTGACTGGGTACTTCCTTTCAGAAAGGAGCAGATCCATTGGAGTATTTCCTTGGATTCTGGCGTTGGAGGATGGGGTGGGAGACTGTTACATTTTGCGGAGATGTCCAGGAGGATGAAGGCTGCCATGTCTCTTCTGTCCAGAGTAATGCAAATGTCATCTGGGGGAGCCATGAGGGCAGTTTCCATGCTGTGGTGGGTCTGAAAGTTGGTGCTCTTTGGGGTATTCAGTGAGGTGTCAGTTAATAATTTTCTCCAAGACCTTGGTTGGGAATGGTAGTAGGGAGATTGGTCTTTAGTTGGCGAGCTTTGAACAGTCTGCACAGGGTTTCAATGGAAGGACAGTTAGATGTCTCAAAGCATTTAGGAAGGTCTCCGGAAGAGGTGTGGTATCAACTCTATGAAATGCCTAAACTGTTATGGATATATGAGAGGTCATGTGTCTAGTGTGGGATAGTGCTGTATCAGTCACATTGTTATTGAGAGTGCTTTAGCTTTATTCTGTGGAAATGTGTTCTATTTACTGTCTCACTGGTTATTGGTATATGTTATTTAGTAGTTCTGCTGAAAGCTGCATGATGACCAATTCTAAGGTGTGTTTATTGCATGCTTCTGCCCGATGATTAACTGTCTTGTGGGGACAGTGCAAACAGTTTGACTCAACTTCCCTGGAAACCTAGATCTGCATAGTTAGTATCACATTGTGAAATTACTATGCTCTGTTTGTCTGATACAGTCATGGGCTACAGTAGAAAGGTCATTAGTCACAGGTGTTCTACACATAATGGCAAGAAAAGCAGCTTAAAATCAACAAGGGTACAAAAGAACCCAGATGGGTAGAACGTGGATCTGAGGATGTAAACATCACAGACATCACCCATACTGATGATGAAAAGCTTGCTGACTGCCAGTGGACCTCAATGATTACTATTTTGCTGCATTGAATGTACACTTTAACACTTTAAAGTCTATTATAGCATGTCGGTCATTAAGGTAATGTAGAATTTAAAATACCTCCCCCACACACACATATTACAGGCTCGGGCTTCAGAAGAAGAGCTCCAGCTCTAGGAATGCAGTGATCTGAAATCCATCCAGCAGCACAATCCCCTGAAATGCACAGACAAATAGGCCGAGTTTAACCTCGGAGTGTCATTCACCAGGGCCTAATCATCACGTTCCATAGTTAATCCTCCTGGCATTGGCACCACACGCCATAAATAATCCCGCAGATAGCATGGAATCCAGAATGTTGTGCCTCTGAAAGCAGTCAGTTCAGCTCGTACAAGTCTTGACTGTCACAAATACAATGTAGTTATCCTTCAGGTTACACAGAACCAGCAGAATTTTTAGACTACAGAGTTACAGTCAGTTGCATATCATAAGCATTTTTTATCTGGCCTTGCGAAGTAGGTCTGTCCATGAAATGAGGGTGAGAAACCAAAATGTACAAGCCCCTTTACTTGCATATAAACTGTATATTTAGTGGGGTCGTCCTGTATTCAAAGGGACAGGGTAGGAGGAAGTAGTATAGGAAATAGGAAGGAAAGGGAAGACCTGCATGGACCAAGTCAGAGGCGCCGTTTGTAGATTTTTATTTTTATTTTTTATTTTTTTTGTGATGGTGGGCAAGAAAGTACAGAACGAAATGGATGAAGCCGAATGTGGTGATTCATGTGGGGAGTTAAAGAATAGACTACGGAGTCTAGACTCTTTAATTAGGGTACGTTCTTCTAGTAATAGATTCCAGCAGATGTGGGGCTAAACTGCAAATAGTTTTTCACATGACCTTTGCTGAATATATTTAGCAACCCCAGCTCACTTTTTCCTGCACATCCAGGGGCACAGTGGTCAGTACTTGGGGGATATGTCCACATAAAACACAATGTATTACTCACATAATTGTAAATGTTCTCTGCTTCACTAGTGAACATCCTATTAGGTAGGAAAGATGTGCTGTCAAGATATGGCTTTCACGATGGTCCATAGTGTCTTATTTAAATCAACTGAAGTTTCCGGGTTTGTTTTTTCTCTACGAGGTCCTTTGGTGTACAATTACAGTACTTTGATCTCGATTACTGCCTTTGCAAGTAAGTGAATGAAAGCAGGGGGTGGCGAGATAAAGAAGGCAGGAGATGGGTAGGCAAACTTGGGGAAAGGGGTTGTTACTGTTACTTTTTTTAGACAGTTTTTCTGATTTGGCAATGACTCGTACAGGATGCCTTATGAATGGTCAGGTGTAGTATAAGCCAGGTCCAACATAGCCACAATGTGTGCCCATGTGCATATTATAATAATAAGTTACTTTGCTTTTGGTTGCATTGAAGAATGTTAAAGATTTGTTTTGACAAGGTTAAGTATAATGGAAATATTAGAATTAGTTTTTAATTGTTTGTACAGTTATGTGTGCAATAAGTGAATAAGTGCTGTTTTGTGTTTTTTTTTTTGTTTTAGTTCATTGTATTGTAGTTTGATGAATTGAATTATGTTACTTTCAACAGATTAAATCAATCTTTTTGGTTGAATATAAATGGCATCTCTCTTCCTTACTAAATAAGCAGTTACCATATTTAAAAAATAATGATGCTGTAGTAAAATTCTTTGAATAAATTCTGAAAAAATGTATGATACTAGTTAGCATTTAATAAATTTAAAAATATTAGAATGTCAGTTCTATTAGTGCTGTCGTCAATGTACAGTTGTACTAATAAAAAATAAAGGCGCTGAACATGGGTCCTGCAGAAACTCATCAATCTGGATCAGATATCCTAGAAGAACATTTCTTATCTGCTGTCGGTCCTTTTGGAAGCAATGTCAGCCAGGCCATTATTGTGGGTTGATTGACCTTGTCAGGTGCATACATTGGATCAGTAATAGGCGAATTGACTGGAATCTCTGCTCCGAAATTCACATGAGATTGTTAAAAACTATTGGGTCTTTTTGATACCAGCCTTTTCTGAAGCATTACTGGAGGATAGGTACAAAAACCATCGCCCATGTCTTTAACATCCATGCTGGACAAGGTTAGCACAAGAACCCCTGTCCTTCTGTAGTCTGCTGCACTTTATTTGCTTCATTGAGGTTTGCCTAAAAGTCTGTAAGACTACCCGAGCAGGCTCCACAGGAAAATACGTCAAGCTCCTGATCTGAAGAGCCTAAACATCTTTGCTTCAAAAACCTCTGACTTAGCTGTGTGTACAGAATGTATTTTTAAAGATAAGCAAAACTAGTTGTTACTAAAAGCATACCTTCAGAACTATATAATAAGTATTTTCTACTATTTTTACTGAAGACAACCAGAAAGTATAATCCAGTATTACGTTTTTTCAAAGATGTAAGATCTCATAGCAGGGACTATTAAACTCTCATCTGTGATCATAATTTAGTAATGTTCCAAAGAATAAATTCAGACACTACAATTCCCTGTCCAGCTCATTGGATGTTTTACAAATGCCCGAATTATGGGAGTTGTCGCTACCTGTCACAAGCTTGTGTTTCTTCCACATTGACGGTGATCAGTCCTTGATTCAAATGTTCTTATTTCTCACTTGAATTGTCTTTACACTTCCAAGTTGATATCAATTTTATATCGAGTTTTTCTAAAGAGACATGACTCAGTTAAAATATTTATTTACCTCCTCTACCTCCGTCACAATTTAAAACAATCTTGAGCATAAGCAAACTCATTCTTCTGAACTAGATTCTAAAATCTGGCACACTTTGAAAGCACTTTGAAACTTAATTTGTTCTATTCTTTCAAGGAAGTATACAGCCGTATTTGAAGGAAATTCTAGTGTTAAAATTTTAAAAGGACTTTGTTGGACTCTGATTCACCCAGGTCAACATTTCAGAGATGAAACAAAAATGGAGAAGCCCTTAACACACCGACTGCTGCAGGCTCTGCCAGTATAATTCTAAGTCTTCAACCAACATCCTATGCAGCTGCTGCAGCCTACGTAAAGAACAAACCACCTTAGTACTCCCATCCTTTTGATGACGGAGGATTAGATCTTGCGCCAGATATGCAGTTATCCAGTGGCTTTGTGAAGTTCATAAAAATTGTAGTAGCTCAATTTGAAGTCTGTTCTGAAGCTCAAACTTTCAACATACATTTTGGACAGAGTTCTGGAACTTGTTAGCAATGCAGGGACAGCATGTTAATTTGTTTAGGTCTTCTAAACTTTTAGAGAAAAATTGTTTTTGCTAAAGAGTATATTCATAACCTGTGTGTATAAATGTATTGTGATAACAGTTTTATTAACTATACAGTAAACTTATAAGTTAAAAATGTCTCCTATTTTTAATAAATTAGTGTAATCTAGTATTTCACTTGCTAGTTTCAATAAACATTTCCTTGTTTGGAAAAAGCAGTTTTTTCCTTTCTAACTTCTTCAACAGAAAATGTCAGACAGAAGATACACAACGGATGCTGTGCATTATTACAATGCCCACTAGAAATATTCATTTCTATAGTTGCAACATTTTCCGCAGAAGTATGGATTTCTGCACTTTTACAAAATGCATCATCTGCTGCATAATTAGCAGATTTAAATAAAAAATAGTTTCAAACAGAAAGACATTGCTAAATGAGAAAGTGCCACACACTGTCAGATCCTTTGCAGACGTTAACTGCTCATCTTTCAGTTTTTGATTGCTGTGTTCAGACGTTAAAATTGTACTGATGGGGTTAATCTTTTGCCCAGACAGTTTTAATGTGTAGTAACGTGAAAAAAGAGAGAATTGATACTGCCAGAGAACGTGCTCCATTATTTGCATTTTCTTGCTGCATCATTTAGTAGATCTGCATAATTTTGTACTTCATTGCCACATAATTCCAGTGTCCGCAAATATTAACCAACAAAATTTCTGGTCACATTTACAAACCTTCATCCTACCAACTCCAGGATGACCGTCGTCTCTCTCTTATATTACGAGTTATTGATAGCGACTATGTGGTTACAGGTAAGTTATAGTTTCTATTGAAAATTACTTTTTTGCTTTGCTTAGAACGTTAGTGCCATTTGACGATTATGCTCAAAATGTCACACTTACTTGGCCTGTCCATTTTGGAATGTTCTCTTAGTGCCAATCAGTTAAGGATGTGAACGAAGTTAAAGGGAGTGGAAAAATGTTGGGTTTTCCATATTCACTGTTCGGAAAGTTTGCTTGCTTCTGCATAAACTGCTGAATGCATTCATACCAACCTTGGCATAAAACTGGAATATTGCATTTGAGTTGTTTCGATACATAAATTCAGTAGTTTTTGAGTATGGGGTAAACTTTGATGGGTTTATCAGCCAGACACACTTATATCTTGTTATTATTTGTGGCGTCAGATCATCAGAGATTAATACATTTGACAATTAAACAGAAGCCTTTGGAAGATGGATCCAGGCCTATCAGAAATAAAATAGGAAAATCAATGTGTTGCACCCCCTTCTTTTCCTGGCCCCTGCTTAATGGATCAGCGTGAAACTTTCCACGAAGGAGCTGAAGTGAGTTAACATCTATTCTGAACTATTTTGTGCACATTCTTCAAGTGGCACCACAGTTATTAAATAAACAAAAATACCTTTCCTATGGAGGGTTAGACCTAAATATGACCACACTATGTACCTCAAGCAACATTGTGAAAAGGAAGTGGACCTCTGCGATGACCAGCGAGCAGAGCAGCTTGCACTGCTGTCTGTGGGCCTCTCAAGATTCTTGAGTGCTTCATTGTTAGAAATTGGGCCTCTACTTTGCACAAGTCTGCAGCCTGTCCAAGGAGGAGCCACAATCCTAGCCAGGGTAAGTCAGGTAGACACTTTAAATCAACCTGTGTAGCGTGGCACAGAGTAGGCAAGCCTAACTTGAGAGGCAATCTGTAAAGTATTTGTACAAAACACACACAAAGATTAACACAATGAAACCACACCGTAACATTTTTTTGCTGTGGCGACCATTGCTAGATGCTAAGCACTGAAGGCTACGTTCTGAAAAAAGTGAAAGAGTGGTCGTGAAGGGTCTGTGGGATCATCCCTGACTCCTAGGAGAATGTATGGCAGTTCCAGAAAAGCAGATACTGGCCCTCAAAATGCAGCTGTGCACGGCAAAGACGAGGATCGGTCTAGGTTCAGAGGATGGCGCACTGTACCCAGGATGCACTATGCAAGACGAAGTGTCTACTGCGTACAGTTAATGGCTTTGCACACCTGGTTCAGTGCTATTTTATTGTTTTATTGTAAAGCATTTACAGAGTGTTAACATTCACCTGAAGGTATCTTGGTGTTGAGGGTCAGTGATTGATTAATTTACCAGGGCAGCAACAGCCACTGGTTACATGGTAAAAAGTTTTTTTACCAGCTTTCTGAACCTAAATAGTGAAGTTTCACTTTGCAGGCCTTACGAGGATCATACGAAGTTGGGCTTCTTTTCTAACTTCCACGCTATTTCTAAAAACTAAGTTTGATGTTTTCTTTTTATATACTTTCCGTTTTTATTTTATTAAGCTTTCGTTTTGGATTACTAGGTCTGTCATTTGAAAGATGCAGGATTCCCAAAGTATATATAGCCTGTGTGAAGGCTTACCGTACTTCTTTTTTTCTTTTCTCGCCTATATGTTGTAGGGCAGGGTGGAGATGACCATGATAATTCTTTGGTCCCTCAGTGGTAGCTATTATAGGTGTAACTGCGCACGATTAGGGTACGTTTTGGGAATTGAAACCCTGATGTCGTGACCAGAATCAGATGCCAACCTAGATAATCCGTTTTAGTCTCTGGTACTTTTTAACAGGGCTGCCTTGTTTCTGTTATAAATCCTACACCTCATCTTTCTAGCTAATATGTATCCTTCAAACCTGCCAAAGTTCTGCTTTTTCTGATCCAGGTTAGTTTCCTTCTCCTCATAGAGTCGGCACTAGTAATCTCTTTATTTCTTGGGTGTAAAAAAAATAGGTGGTTATTTGAGGATGTGAGTCCTTCACAAGTCCAAAATCTTGTCACGTAGAGCACACAGTTTCAATAAATAAACCTGAGCTCACCCCTTGGTAGCTATAGCACAGAGCAGGCAAGCTTAAATTCATGGAAATGTGTTAAGTATTTTGCAGAACCTGAACAATTACCTAGTCAAAACACAACACAATAAATATTCCACAACCAACTTCAAAAGATAACGACATTTCAATCAGAAAAATACTTGAAATCTCAGTAGGGAAACCGAAGATATGATTTTTAAAAGGTTTCATGTTTAAAAAGTACTAAAAGCAGCATAGGTCTCTGGTGTGGTTGACCTGTGATCTGTGTACAAATTTACACTGACTGTGATGCACTATAGGGTGGCTAAGGCTAGTGGTTCAGCCCAGTCAAAAGATTTTACCTCCTGACATAGTCTTTTTTAAAAAAAATAGAAGTAGAAATCTTCCTGTGGGGTCAGTGTTCGAACCTGTACCAAACAAAGTCCTCTTAACCCCTTCTGTGCCGCGGACGTAATGGTTACTCCTGCGGCACAGTGCTTCTGTGCCCAGGACGTAACCATTACGTCCTGGGCACACAGCCCAGAGGGAGCGCTAGCGCTCCCTCTGTGGGGTTCCCCCCCCCCCCCAAGTCAGGGATGGAAGGGGAAGCCCTTCCACCCCAGACGCCCCCCCCCCCCCCCACCAGACCCCTTTCCCCCCCCGTGACGTCAGCGTGCAAGCTTATTGTCACAGAGCCTTCCCCATTGCGCTGGATCAGAAGAGAAATGCTTGGCATTTCTCTTCCGATCACGTGGGGGAGGCCGGGTCGCTCCCCTGGAGGGGCAAATTGTATTTAGGCCATTTCTGCCCGCTTTGGGGGCAGATCGGCTGATTTTAGGTCAATCTGCCCCCAAGGGGGGTAGAAACCACTAGGTACCAGGGATCTTTTTGTTTGCGCCGTCACGCAAGGGGAGCGACCTTGAAGGCAAGGGTCGCCCCCCGGGGGGGTGGGTGGGCAAATTTATTTTAGGCCATTTCTACCATTTTTATCGGGAGACTTGGGGGAACGCTGGGTGGAAGGACATTTGTGGCTCCTCTCAGATTCCAGAACTTTCTGTCACCGAAATGTGAGGCAAATGTGTTTTTTTTTTTTTTTTTTAGCCAAATTTTGAGGTTTGCAAAGAATTCTGGGTAACAGAACCTGGTCAGAGCCCCACAAGTCACCCCATCTTGGATTCCCCTAGGTCTCTAGTTTTCAAAAATGCACAGGTTTGGTAGGTTTCCCTAGGTGCCGGCTGAGCTAGAGGCCAAAATCTACAGGTAGGCACTTTGCAAAAAACACCTCTGTTTTCTGTCAAAAAATGGGATGTGGCCACGTTGTGTTTTGGGGCATGTCCTGTCGCGGGCGCTAGGCCTACCCACACAAGTGAGGTACCATTTTTATCGGGAGACTTGGGGGAACGCTGGGTGGAAGGACATTTGTGGCTCCTCTCAGATTCCAGAACTTTCTGTCACCGAAATGTGAGGAAAATGTTTTTATTTTTATTTTTTTTATTTTTTTTTTAGCCAAATTTTGAGGTTTGCAAAGAATTCTGGGTAACAGAACCTGGTCAGAGCCCCACAAGTCACCCCATCTTGGATTCCCCTAGGTCTCTAGTTTTCAAAAATGCACAGGTTTGGTAGGTTTCCCTAGGTGCCGGCTGAGCTAGAGGCCAAAATCTACAGGTAGGCACTTTGCAAAAAACACCTCTGTTTTCTGTCAAAAAATGGGATGTGGCCACGTTGTGTTTTGCGGCATGTCCTGTCGCGGGCGCTAGGCCTACCCACACAAGTGAGGTATCATTTTTATCGGGAGACTTGGGGGAACATAGAATAGCAAAACAAGTGTTATTGCCCCTTGTCTTTCTCTACATTTTTTCCTTCCAAATATAAGAGAGTGTGTAAAAAAGACGTCTATTTGAGAAATGCCCTGTAATTCACATGCTAGTATGGGCACCCCGGAATTCAGAGATGTGCAAATAACCACTGCTCCTCAACACCTTATCTTGTGCCCATTTTGGAAATACAAAGGTTTTCTTGATAGCTATTTTTTACTCTTTATATTTCAGCAAATGAATTGCTGTATACCCGGTATAGAATGAAAACCCAAGGCAGGTTGCAGGTCATTTATTGGCTCTGGGTACCTAGAGTTCTTGATGAACCTACAAGCCCTATATATCCCCGCAACCAGAAGAGTCCAGCAGACGTAACGGTATATTGTTTTAAAAAAATCTGACATTGCAGGAAAAAGTTACAGAGTAAAATGTAGAGAAAAATTGCAGATTTTTTCACCTCAATTTCAATATTTTTTTTTTCAGTTATTTTCTGTAGGAAACCCTTGTAGGATCTACACAAACTACCCCTTGCTGAATTCAGAATTTTGTCTACTTTTCAGAAATGTTTTGGTTTCTGGGATCCAGCATTGGTTTCATGCCCATTTCTGCCCTGACTGGAAGGAGGCTGAAAGCACAAAAAAATCGTAAAAATGGGGTATGTCCCAGTAAAATGGCAAAATTGTGTTGAAAAATTGGGTTTTCTGATTCAAGTCTGCCTGTTCCTGAAAGCTGGGAAGCTGGTGATTTTAGCACCGCAAACCCTTTTTTGATGCCATTTTCAGTGGAAAAAAACACAAGCCTTCTTCTGCAGCCCCTTTTACCCATTTTTTTTTTTTTTTTTTTTTAAACGAAATTTTCACTGTATTTTGGCTAATTTCTTGGCCTCCTTCTGGGGAACCCACAAAGTCTGGGTACCTCTAGAATCCCAAGGATGTTGGAAAAAAAGGATGCAAATTTGGCGTGGGTAGCTTATGTGAACAATAAGTTATGAGGGCCTAAGCGCGAACTGCCCCAAATAGCCAAAAAAAGGCTCGCCACAGGAGGGGGGAAAAGGCCTGGCAGCGAAGGGGTTAAAGTCCTATAGCAATTGGACGAGGGCCAGCAAAGGTTGTTGGTTTTGGTGGGAAGAGCTCCAAGCAGGAAAATTCAAATTCTACACTTGCTGAAGTCCTCTCACTGCCTGAATACATTTTGCAGCTTCCCCCAGTCAAATTTCTACAGTGTGTCTTAGTCACGTTTTGAAGCTCAAATACCTCCAGGTGGACATCTTTCTAAGCCCCAACTTTTTTTTCTTTCTTCTTGCAGCAGTTCCTCTGGGTCATTTTTAAGCCTTCCAGGACCTCGGGGACAGCAGTTATAGTCCAGGACCCCCTCCAGCAGAGGCCAGCAGCTCGGTTTAGTCAGTGTCCATTTGCCATTGGTTAACTAGTCACAAGGAAAAAGGGCTCTTGCAGCTTTTGGTGCGCCTGTAACCACATAGATCATCCATTCTCCCCTTGGACTCTACTTCTTGGTAGTATATACAAATGTGTGCTGGTCAAGCCATTCAGGTCTCAGCACAGCTCACAGACAGCATATGCCTTCTTCTTCTTGTGTTCCGCAGGTCCAGGTGTGTTCTGAGGTTCTGAGAGTGAGGTACAACTTTCATGCAGTTTACTACTCAGTTGGTGGGTATGACTCCTAAACACTCCCTAGCTTATAGTTACAAGTTTTCAAACACAAACCTTGCCCCCCTTTTTTTTTTTTTTTTTACAGCAAAACATGTTTGGTTTACTACAAACTTTCCCAAAGTACTCCATTCTCAGGGAAAATAAATATGGCAGAACCTTTCCCCTGAAGCCAGCTGCTTGTGGCCCACCGGGGGGTGCATCTAACCAGGATACCATTTTTAAAAAAAAGCCCAACCTATGATTAATCCCAGCTTCCCCTCTTAACCAAATTGTGTGATTCTAGTCAATTGTTTTATTTCTATAGCCCTCCTTTTTCTTCATTTTCACATATAAGAGGGCCTTAAAATACATGACTTCAGGATGTGCACCATACAAAACGTTGTCCTGTGTTTGGTTTAAGAAACTATAATGGTGTTCATGTATAATAAGAACCCAGGCCACCCAAAGAGTGCATATAACAACTGGCTTGCGTCTTAGTTCACTGGTCTCATTGTGGGGGGAGGGAGGTGTGGGGGGGGGGGGGGGGGGGGTTAGTAAGAAGGGGGAGAAATGCTCCTAAATCCATATTTGAAATTAGCACTTTAAAAAAGAAATACTTCTGAACGCACATATATAATCCGATGTACTAAGTTGAAACAGTTCTGCTTGTAAATAAAAGGACCCATTTTTAATTTTAAAGTGATTTTTGCTGCAAGATGTCTTTAAAATGAAGGTGTTCTTTTCCTTTACTTCGTTAACCTTTAAATAAATGTTTGCCTGTTTATGTAACATCTTTGTATGCTAGTGCTGAGTTGGATAAATAGCAGCCCATTGCTGCTATTGACCATGGGCCGCATGTAAAGGTCAGGAGGGCCGCATGCGGCCCCCGGGCCGTACTTTGAGTATCAGTGCATTAAACCATGAATGGGCAGGCCTTACACTGGACCATTTTAAGTTATTGAAGTTCCTGGGCCCTTCCAAATGGTGCTTCCTGATACAAGCTGTGCAGTATACGTCACACCTAGGGTATCTTGCCAAAATGCCAAAGCCGTTGTCTGCTTTTGAAACCGTTTCCAAGGGTGTAGAATTCCTATAGCCCGACGCGCAGGACATATTGTTTGGGTTCAAAGACAACAAGTTTTCAGGCCTATTTTGTCCTTGGGACAAGTAGGCCCAACCCCATGCAGCACAACCCATTTGGGTGCCAATTTACAGCATTGCATTTTGGAACAGGGAGGAGAATTTTCTGCAGCTAAGGTGTCCATATGGTAATGCTGTTCGGTCTTGTATTTATGGTTCATTAATGCAAAGCCTTTATTATTAGGGTGAGCGCTCTAAATAAATGTTGTAATCTCGGACTGCACTACTGACAGTGGTTCCAGTAAAAACAAGCATTTGCAATGCAATAGGTCTTACATTTGCAAGAGGTAGAGCTATTGGCATTGTAAATGACAATGTCTTTAACTATATGTTTTAGTTTGGACTGTAGTGGATGTATGTGGTGTGGAATGAAGGAAGTGGAAGGGAGATGAGTGAATAGGCAGGAAAGTTGAGTAACAAAGTAGGTTAGTGGAGGGGTAAAGATAATGGTGTGAAAAGAATCCTAGTGGAAGAGGAAAGGGATACAGCACTGTGGAAGTAGATAAGCGATGCACGAGGAACTGTAACATGTAATACCTACAAATCTTTAGCGCCCATTGCTGGCCGCTGCCTCCAAAGAGAAATCTTGGTCCTGGAAATAGCAGGTGTTGCCTCTAGATCAAAAGGCATATATAATATTTGAACATAAAGTCTATGCCCATTGGATGAAGCTGTGTGTGTGTGTGTGTGTGTGTGTGTGTGTGTGTGTGTGTGTGTGTGTGCGCATGTATAGATATGCATACATGTGTGAGAGTGAATGCATGACTGCATATCTGCCTGTGTATTTAGAGAGGTGTGTGTGTGTGTTAGAGGGCATATAAATATATATTTATTTATGTTCAGATCTATGTGTGCTTGCGTGTACACATTTTATGTATGCCTGTGTGTGCATTGCGCATTTGTTTAGTAGATCATTTCAGTGTGGCACAGAAGGGCAGCTTCGGATCTAGTGATTGTAGCACACACCAGAGGTAGTGCTAAGGTGCGTAAAATCTGTGGTCCTTCAATAAGTTACAATCAAAACATATCAGCCAGATATACGCTTAAAAATCACTTAATGCGAAAAGAACAAGTTACTTACCTTCAGTAATGCTTTATTGGGTGGATACAGTATCTACCTGTGGATTCCTCACCTTTTGAATATCCCCATGTGCCAGCACTCAGCGGAAACTTTTTTCCATAGCTCTCCACATGGACGAGGACGTCACAATAGCACGGCCACACATGCGATTCCGTCTGTCATTGGAGCCATAAGAAGTCCTCGACGGTTTGCTGACATCCGTTTCACCCACTTTGTTTTTTTGTGCCTTCGGGGCGAACGGGTGAACATCAACATCACAAGCACAACAACGTGTGCGGTCTCAATTCAAAGATTTATATACATTTACATATATAAATATACATTTATAAATGTCATGTATATGCATATTAATTATATACAAACAGATATTTTCTTGGTATATTCAGAGGCAACTAGGCAGCGAGTGGGCCAGTGGGGAAGCCACAGGTAGAGACTGTATCACCAGAAAAAGCGTTACTGAAGGCAAGTAACTTGTCCTTCTGATGGATCCATCTACCTGTGGATTCCTCACCTTTTGAATAGAGTCCCAAAGCAGTCCTGCATGCAGAGGAGAGTGCCTGTCTGCCTGTACCAAGAAATCCTGTAACACTGAACGGGCAAAGTGATCATCCCTTCTCTCTTATGAGTCTAAACAGTAATGTTTCACGAAAGTGTGGAGGGAATCCCAAGTTGCTGCTTTGCAAATGTCAACAACAGGTACACCTCTAGCCAAAACAGAAGTAGAAGACTTAGCTCTGGTGGAATGAGCTCTGATACCTTCTGGTGGTTTTGTCTTTGCCGTTGCATAGCAGATCTTTATGCAGAGGATGACCCACCTGGAAAATGTCCTCTTGTGAACAGCTTTGCCTTTCATCTTGCCTATGTAGTCAATGAACAGCTGACCGTCCACTCTCAGCCCCCATGTTCTGTCCACATAGAAGCTTAAAACCCTTTTTGGGTCCAAGTGATAGTCTTTCCTCCTCCTCAGAGGGATGGAGAGGAAGATAAAAAGTAGGAAGGGTGATAGGTTGGCCCAGGTGAAATGGAGTAACCCCATTTGGCAGGAAAGCCGCCCTGGTTTTGAAAACCACCCTGTCTGCATGAAACGTGGTAAAAGGAGGTTAAACACTTAAGGCTTGCAACTCACTAATGCACCTAGCTGACGTGATAGCCACTAGAAGAAAACTGTCTTTACCGTAAGACGCCTCAACGGTCATCTCTGTAGAGGCTCAAATGGCATACCTATCAGGAGCGTTAGAACTAAATTAAGGTCCCACTGGGCATAATGAATGGAGTGGGGGGGGGATAAATATTTGTAATCCCTTAAGAAACCTTAAAACTATAGGGGACTTGAATAGGGAAGGTTGAACTGGTAAACAAATAAAAGCGGACAGTGCAGACAAATAGCCTTTCACTGTCGCAACTGCACAACCTTGTTGCACTAATGATTCAGCAAACTTTAAAACATCTGACAACTGGGCTCTTAAAGGGTCAATATGATGCTCTTCGCACCATTTGACAAACTTAGCCCACGTGCAGCATAAACCATTTTGATGGAGTGTCTCCTGGCCGATAAAATAACATCCACCACATCTGCAGGAAGAGAGAAAGAACTCAGGTTGTGCAGTACAAACTCCAGGCATGTTAGGTGCAGGCTCTGGAGGTGGGGTGTAGAACCTGCCTTTGCGACTGCGAGAGGAGGTCTGCCCTGTGAGGGAGATGGAGTGGAGGGCACATTGAGAGTTGAAAAAGGTATGTATACCACACCCTTTGTGGCCAATCCGGGGCTATTAATATGATTTGGGCCCGGTCTCTGCGAATCTTCCTCAGAACCCAAGGAATCAAGGGTGTGGAGGAAACACCCTTGATTGCCTCCTCCAATCAAACTGAAATGCGTCCCCCAGCGGTCCCTGCATCGGATACTAGAGGCTGCAGAACCACAGGCAGTGTGAATTCTCGAGAGTGACAAACAGGTCTGTCTGAGGCGTCCCCCATAACTGGAAGACGCGAAGTACCCCCTCCATATGGAGAAGCTGCTTTGGTCAGCTGAAAAGTGCTGACTGAGACTCTTCGTATGTACGTTGAGAACTCCAGCCATACCCTTCTACTCCCTGCTTGTTTATGTACCACATTGCAATAGTGTCTGTCAAGACTCGGACTGCCTGATCACGAATGGGAAAGAGGCCTTGAGAGCCAGACGTATTGCCTGCAATTCTAACAGATTGATGTGAAGCATCTGTTCCTCTGAAGACCACAGCCCCTTGATCTCCAGATGAGCTCCCCACCCTAAAGTGGAGACATCCGTGATCGCTGTGGCCATGACAAAACGACTTCCCTTGTGATAGATTGCCATCCACAGCCCACCACCAAACATCCACTGCGGTGTCTCTGGAGATCTTGATTGTCTCGTTCAGATCTCCATTGTGCTGAAACCATTGCCTGCAGAGGCACCACTGGAGGGCCGTCATGTGCCAACGTGCATGGGTGACCAACAGGATACCAGAAGCGATCAGATCGAGCAGGTGTAGGACCTTTAGGACTGGAACGACCGCTCCATCCCAAAACATCGGGATCATAGCCTGAATGTCCTTGATCCTCTGTGGAGGAGGGTAGGCATGATTCACTGTGGTGTCCAGTACTGTCCCAATGAACAGGACGCGCTGAGAGGGCTCCAGGTGAGACTTGGGCCCATTGGTGGAAAAGCCCAGGTTGTACAACAGCTGAGTTGTCAGTTGCACATGATGCAATGCCATCTCTGGAGACTTTGAGCAACTAATCACCCAGGTAAGGGAATATCGGTGTTCCCACCCTTCTGAGATGTGCTGTGACCACTGCCATCACTATTGTGAAGACTCGAGATGCGGAAGTAAGACCAAACAGTAGGGCCGCAAACTGGTATTGCTGCGATCCAACCATGAACCGGAGATACTTACTGTGCGACTGCAGAATGAGGATGTGAAAGTACGCATCCTGCAAGCCGATTGAAACTATCCAGTCTTCTTTGTCCAGCACAAGAAGAACCTGAGCTAGGGTCAACATTTTGATTTTTTCCTGCTTGAGGAATTAATTCAAAATACTTGGGTCCAGGATTGTACGTAAACACCCGTCCTTCTTGGGAATCAGGAAATATCTCGAATAACATCCCTGACCCCTCTTCTGCTCTGGAACTAATTCTACTGCACCCTTTGAAAGTAGGGTTTGGACTTCGTGCTGGAGTAAAAACAGATGCTCTTCTGTACAAAACTGTTTTGTGGTGGAAAGGAAGCGGGATACTCTGGGAACGGTATGGCATATCCCTTTTCAACAATGCACAACACCCAGTTGTCCGATGTTATGGGCTTCCACTGTTGTCGAAAATGTATTAGCCCCCCTTCCACAGGTAAAGCATGCTCCATGATGGCGTAACTAGGGCTGCTTTCCTGTGACATTGTCCGGGGAGGTGGAAGAAGAGGAGAACGAAGGCTGATGAGCTGCACTTCACTGTCTTGCCCTGCAAGTATTAAAACTCTATTACCAGTAAGCAGAGTTCGGCTGTTGTAAGATGAGTGTAACAAAAGCACTTGTACGGCAGAGACAAAAGTAAAGGATGTGGTGTTGTGGCTAGAGCGATCGTCTTTCTCGTTGGGGAACCAGGTTCGAGTCTTGCGGGGTGGGGGCGGGGTCTCAACATCCTGTGATTCTGGAAATGAATGTGTAATACCAAAAAAGTGCCTGTTGTCTTTGAGAAAGGATGTGGTATAACATTTAGAGATGACGACTTTGGAGCTGGGAAGCTGGGTTTGAGTCTCTGCTCTCCCCGTGCAGTTAAAAAAAAAAAAAACTAGAAAACTTAAGTTTCAATGCAAGGAGTAGTTAATTGAAAAAGTAAAATAATTTAAAGCATGGTGCTGAGTCGCATGAGCTCCAAAGGTTTATCAGGAATTAAAGTTTATTTACACACACACACACACACACACACCGCCACATTCTTGTTAGCAAATGGCATCAGCTGATCGCGAACCATTGTGAATACAGAGCAGAAGACGAGCAGGAAACTAGCAGAACAAGCCTAGGCAGAAGAAGAAAGTAGTGCGCCGACACTGATGTTTATGGGCAATTGTGCCATAATCCAAGTAACAGTCTCCATGGAGGGAGCAAGACAGCCAAAAAGTGGGACAAAAGTTAAGCATTTACCAAAGAAAACAAAGGAATTTTGAAAGAGAGGCCAAGGAATTAATGAAAGTTATGGCGTGATGAAAGCCCAAAGAAGTAGATTACAGCATGTCAGGAGACCGCGCACGCGCACTGTGTAGACTCGACCTAAAATGTGTACACACATTTGCAAAGTTTAACAATATGAGGCTATGTATAATGATAACCAAATACTTTGAGTAGATGCAGATATTTACCGAAGCTTAAAAGCAAGAGTGGGGATTTTTTTGCTTTCAAAATTAAATGTTCACAATAAGAGCAACTAGGGAAAATAAGATTTGCTAAACTACCGTTTCTTTCGATCATCATTTAGTAAAAAGTGTTGATGCATGCAAGTATTTCCAAACAATATTCATAATGGAAAGTCAGTGTAACCAGTTTCAACAGGATTATGGGAAACATAAATAGAAGCAATCATTGGCAAAGCCGACTGGGTCCGCCATTGGTGGTCAGTCTTTTGGTTTGGTCAACGTGTGTCTTGTTTTGACATGGCTTTTGTAAAACTTTGTTGTGGGAGCTGCTGGACCCTCACCAATGTAAAAATAAAATAGCAAAAGGCAAAACTATTTTTTTGGCCTCAAAAGGCACACGTTTCCGTTCTAGTCCCTGGGACTACACAAAACTACTTTGTGTGCCGATATGCTCCATGTGAAAGAGCAGATTGCTAGCATTCACAGTGAAGCCAGCCGATAGATGTGTGTGAGAGACAGAGAGAATGTTTATAAAAACAAAAGGTCTTGGTTAACATAGACCTATTTAGGGGCCCAATTCTTAAAGAAAGTCACAAGTGCACCCTTGGTATATGTCTTTCCATTAGAGCAGATTTGCCTATTTGATTTCAAAAGAATTTACTGAAGTAGACCAGGAAATCATACTCCTAGAAAATGTGTGAACTGTATTTTAGCACAAGCAAATATGCATGTGTAGATTTGCTTATGCCACAATCTGTTGAGCATTGATAAGTTCCCTGTCCCGTTTACCACTTTTTTTTTTCCTAACCATGGAAGTTTTACTTCTGACCCTTGTTAGGAGATCTTTTTCAGTATAGAAAATGATTAATTGGTGAAAACCCTTAAAAATGCAAGTTAGTAGCTTTGCACAGGCTCACAAATGCATTCCAACCCTGGAACTATTGCTTCCCGCTCCCTCTAGCCCCAGTATGTAAATCTGCGGAAAGTTGGCAAAATAAGACAGTTGGTAGTATTCAATCCCTACTATAGTATTACCCCTGGCAAAATCATAGAGGCTATTATCGGAGCGTTTATATAATGAGATTGTTGCCTTAATGTGTTGCTTCACTACATGGCACCAAAGGAACAAGTAGATTTCTTTACAGGACAAGTAGATTTATAAAGCAACTTGTCCCATTGAAAAGTAGATATTTTATTAATGCCCACACCCCTGAGTCTCGCACCTCTTCAGAGGGTGAAGCACCCTCAAGGAAGATAGCTGCAAGCAGACATACTAATTCCCTAGTGAATCTGCAGTCAGGAAAAGTATAACTTCTAGAAGTCACTTTTCCTGTATATTTATCAAAAATACAACTTCAAGATTGAATTTGGTTTTAAGAAGCATTAAAATAGTGGTTGAATGGACTCTGTAGCTCTTTCTAAGCCAAAGCTAGCAAAAATAGCATTTTAATTGTTCTTTCCCTTTCTGAGAGAAAAGCTACAGCACCGATAAAGTGAAATGGCTTTTAGGGGCTTGTCACTTTATGAACATGCGAACCTTAAGTTCTTACATATTCCACTTGCATATACTAGACACCCCTACTTTGTGGGCTTCAGGACCTATTTAGGTGTGACTTATTTAATATCTTAAGTAAGTTTCTCTATTGTCAGAAATTGTGATTTTTGACAGATCTCAATGTAGGTTCAAAAGCTCCTGCAGTCAGGCTACACATGTAGGTCTAAAGCCCAGTTTCTCTTCTCAGCCTAGTGGGTAGTGCAAAATGTGCTGCAGGCTACAAGAGACCTTTCACTCCTGTGCCATGGCTGTATTTCTGGCAACATATAATATGGCCTTAATGGAAAGTTTGGGTTTAGACAATTTTACCATGCTTTTAGGGTTCAGAGTGTATGTACTGAGGACCGGGCAGCGGTGCCTCAGTGTGCAGACTTCACAAACCGGCATCATCAGTCACTAAAAGCGGGGTTGACCCCTCACAAAGAGGACTTTTCTCACATTGGGGTCTTGGGAGATCAGGTAAATGCCAGTTCCTGGGTAATGCATCCTACCATTCTCAGGCACATAAGCCACTCTACCACGGGATTGGATCACCAAACTTAAGTACAGCTCACACTTTCTGTTTGTTTTCATTGCTAATGGAGACATCAGTCTGTTGACCCTGATGCAAACATTGAAAAACATATGGTTCTAAGTGCTCTATCCCATGTTGAATAGAGGATCACCCAAACAGGTGCTTCGTACACTCAACTTTCCAAGTGTACTATAGAGCAGATTACTTTTTATAATGTTCTCTGACTGTAGTCTCCTCGATCAGTACAAACGCCTGCCTCCGCTCCGCTGCCAGCAGATATTCTCACGTATCTGTGGTAGAATTAAATAGGGAAGTTGATTCACCTCCCAGGCGCTTCCTACCTTTCCCTTATTCGGGAAGCCAAGTAGGAGCTCGTGGTGGTAGCTGCTAACTGGATAGGTGCACTTTCATGAGATAATTGTATTCCTGAGAATGCGTTTAGCTCCCCATGTATTTAACTCTATTTTTCATTTTTGCCGTCCCTTTCCTGGCCGTTGTTACTATGTGGAGGGTCTGTGGAAAAATCAGCGATTCGATTTTAATTCAATCAAAGTTTCCCCATTAGAGTGTCATCTTTACAGTGTTGTCACTGTTTAAAACTGTTTTCAAAAATGTTATAATTTCTTACTATGTCTGCAGCCTGGATCAGAATGGATCATAGGCTTCGAGACCAGCGTCTCCCTCGCTCACAGTCTGCCCAAGCACTTACACAGGACCTGTGTGCCTGCAAGGCCTCTTCACGTGCTCGGTCACTCGCGACATTTTCCTTCCATGGCGTCATTCTAACTCTCAAGTTACACCCATTACTTAATTTTTAAGAGTTTTACATTTGAAACGACACACCACACTTGTAATTAAATCACTGAGTAATTAAAAAGTCTTTAGACGTATTTAAACGTGGCATCTGCCTACGTGCGTTTCTTCATACTATCACAAATTAAGCGTACCTGATGTAGCGTATACATTTAGTATTAAATCACTTCGAAGTCTAAAACCTACTCGAGAGTAGTAATATACATCGCGATACTTGTCTCGTATTTGACCAATGATGTGTGTGTATGCAAGACGTGTCATTTGTTTGTGGCACGTCCTCACTGTGTAGAGTTTGTGTGCTGAAAGTGTTTCAGTCCAGTGACAATCCTTTGAGGGTTTTGTCCCTTCACCTGCTCCTTTCTGTAAATCAGCGCCATGTCAAGTGCGCGGTGATGAATGGAGCCAGCACGTGCAAGCGCCCTTTCCTCATCCGCCGAGAACGAAAGATAACTTTTCTTCTCTGCAGTGAAACAGCTTCTGCCGCCTGAGTTGAATTTCTCTACGATGTTGGAGTATGGTTCCAGTTTTTCGTGAATAACCTAAGCGATAGTTTGCCATTTTTAGAGTTTTGATGACATTGTTACTTCTCTTCGTTTTGCAAGAGCAGAGCTTGAGTAGTTTCCTATGCTTCTATGCAACAATTAATTTGGTTGTTAGGTTTGGTCTACAGCTTTTGGGTTGTACTTGTGAAACAAGGCGTATGATTTACTCGGTTCTCACATCAGTAATGGCAGAGAGGTGCATGTGTGCCTTTATACTCTCTCAAAAAGAGCTAGAATGTATAACATGTATCAAAAGTTTTGCTGGAAGCACTGCAGTTCCTTTAAATATTTACATATGATTAGAATATTTAACGCAGATGGCGTGAAACAACGCGCATTTTGACTGAGTGCTATTTGGTAAGGGAAGGTAAGCGGGGGGAAAGCATAAAGGAATGCTTTTGCCAATTAAAATGTTCCTTGAAAGGCCGCACAAAAATGGCCGGTACCCGGGTGCCGTTGCCTTTCATTTTGTTTCATAATGAGCAGGAAAACTTGAAACCTTGACGCAAACTTTGTATAGTGATCTTAATCTATTCTCTAAAGGTATTAGGGAGAAGACAAGGTAGATTTAAGCTCCTGAATCGGGCCTGCCATTGGTCTAGCGACGGGTGGGCAGGCAGATGCATGCGCTGCGCCGAGCCCAATGCCGCTTCTCGCCATTGACAGAGTAGCCTTTCAGAGTCAATGAGCCCCTTCAATGCTAGCTTGTCAAGGCTACGACTTCATAGACCTGAGAGGCGGTTTGAGAGGTCAGCCCCTTTCACGTCCGCTGTGATGCAAATGAACTTTAATGCTTAAACAACTATTGGAATTTTTATGTCTGCTTCTTGTTCTTTTTTCTTCACAGAGTCATTGACGAGACATTCAGTGCTTTTTAAATTGGAAGTTGCATTGTGCTAAAGACCTCGTACAGATTTACGGAGGGCTGAAAGCAGTTAGATCATGTTCTTTTCATGGTGCGATTAGAATCAAATCGATTTCCCTACAGCCTTCAGCCTTCAGATGGCAATTTTAACAAAGCTCAGGGGCTAGACAAGGGACACAACGACTGAACTGAATGTTAATTACACTCCGCAGCATTATTTTCTTTTGATTTGGAGCTGACTGGCAACTAAATTAACAAAAAGTGTGACCATAACTGCTGCCCTATTTTCATCTAAAAGGAGAACAGTCTCTAAAAGATTGTCTTCACAAAGGAACAAGTGAGGGCTGCGCATCATTGTTGCAAAGGCAGGGCATTTTTTTCAGAGCAAAAAGAGGCTGACCTCGAAAATGGATGCGATGAGGGAAGTTACTTGGCACAGTTTTGTAACATACAAGTAAACTTCATGAGTAATAGTGAACAGTGATTCTTAATTACATGAGAATTCCTTACTCTTTTAAAGGAATGTAGCATACATATTGCTTTAAGTAAAACCGTTCACTGTGAAAATGTATGTTTTCATTTGTTCACAACAGACTAAAACAACATTTTTTAAGGTATTTGTTTTCACTATTCAGGTGCTCTTTTCCGTAGAAGAAGGTCTTTTCTTTTTGATGTACTTTTACAGTCTTTCTTCCAGTCAAGTATGCCTTGTTGAGTTTCATATTAATTCTCCTGCTCAACTTGTGCATGTTGCAGCTGCACTAAGTTGCTGTTAATCTTTATAGCTGCACATAGTGCCTTAGCACCTGCTGCCCTGTCTCGTATCCTAACACCTGACATCGTACTTGGTTCCTCCATCCCTTCTCTTTTACTCATGCTCAGAAGAAAAGCACATGATCATAGTCTCAATAGGGGTGCGATTGCCAGCAAATTCATACAACCAGAATCATATTTTTTCCAAGTGAAACTAAGGTAAGTGAAGATGGTTTTAAAGGGATTGATGTAAAAAAAAAAAAAAAATGTTGGAGCTGTTTCTCTGAAGGCGTGAACTATTCACCTGAAAGTCACCGATCTTACACTCGAGAAAGATGCTGTAACCGTTCTTTGTGAGTGCAGTAGAAAACACATACATGCAAAAATGTGCATACAAACAAATACATTTTGGACGTTCTCCGGGATCAAGACCTTGACATAGAAGTGATGAAAATGCAGTGTGTTCAGGGGTATTTATTGCTTGAAGGAAGAGTAAGAAAGGAATTCAAGAGTAGTTCATAAAACGGTGATTTGCTTTTAAATGAAGACAGCGCACAAACATCATTAAGAAACAATTTTAAGGTTTGCACAAAATTACTGAAGGTTACAAAGCCTCTTGAAGTGGCCAACTTCTGTGACAAATGGGTACAATATTGTGAGTCAGTTACCAGTCCTATATTTGTTTTTGCATTACTGAACCGTTCTTACTCTCTCAGCACCATTCTCGAACTTTATACCATATCCCGCCTTCATTTTCACTGTTCCCCATCTTTCGGTGCATTCCTTATTCCTTGCCACAGTTCGTTATACCTTTTCCGATTGCGCATTCCAGTAGTATCAGCTGACTTCTGGGATTGCAAAAATAAGATTGCTTCCCCAATGCATTTGTAGATGACTCAAACTCCGACTCCCATCGACCACGCACGAAACCTAGGATTCATCTTGGACCCCTCACTATCCATGACCCAGCAAGTCAACGCCATCTCCTCCTCCTGGTTCAACACCCTCCGCATGCTCCGAAAGATCTACAAATTGATACCCACCGAAACCAGAAGAACAGTCACCCAAGCCCTCGTAAGCCGCAAGCTGGACTACGGCAATGCCCTCTATGCAGGAACCTCGGCCAAACTCCAGAAGAGGCTGCAACTCATCCAGAACGCCTCCCCACCCCTCATCCTGGACATCCACTGCCACATCACAGACCACCTGAAAAACCTGCCCTGACTCCCAGTCAGCAAGAGAATCACCTTCAGACTCCTCACCCACGCTCACAAAGCACTGCACAACACTGGACCAGAATACCTCAACAGACGACTCTCCTTCTACACCATGACCCGGCATCTCCGCTCTACCGATCTCGGCCTCGCAACCGTCACAGGTGTCCGCAGAACTACAACCGGTGGTAGATCATTCTCGCACCTCGCAGACAAAACGTGGAACACTCTTCCCACCCACCCGCGCCAGACCAAAGACCTCCTTACCTTCAGGAAACTTCTCAAGACCTGGCTGTTCGAGCAGTAGCAGCACCTCCCCCGCCTTCTTCTCCCTCCCCTCCTCAGCACCTTGAGCACATGGGTGGTGAGTAGTGTGCTTTACAAATCCCTGATTGATTGATTGATACATATGCCACACTATTGGCCATGCATAGCGTTGGTTTGCCGCAGGGCCTGCAAATACCTATCCGTGCACCCTGCCAGGGCTTTCACTCAACCGTAGCTTTGTTTGTTTAACCTTTTTGTTTTTATTTTTTGTATTTTTTTTTTCTTCAATTTGCACACTTCATGACAATCTTGAATTTCCAAAATTTGAAACCTTTCTCAAAATTGCACATTTAGGAAAACAGAATGTTTCTGAATACAAAATGACAAACACATTTCAGCAAATTCTGTCAACTTTGTGATTTTACTGTGGTAAATTAGTTGTGTTCTCCCTTTCAGCAGCCAATCACATCTTTAAAAATTCTAACTTGATTAAGAGACTGTGTATATTCAGGCAGATTTGCAGTTTTAACTAGCTATGAAAACAGGCTTAACCTTTTCAAGCCCATTTTACTCCTTTTTTTAGCTCGAGCACCCAAGCGCTTTGCCTGTTGTAAGTATGGTCAGCTTTTTCACCATGCCCATGTTATTCCCATCACTTTCACTCATCCCTGGGCGTGCCTTTTAAAAATCCCTTAATGTCCTTGGTAAATGCTTTGTTTGTCCCGCCTTGAGGCGGTTTTATTACTGCCTTGCAGACTGACCTTGATACATGGATTATTACATGATTGCCAATATATTTCAGCATGGGGAACTACTTTTTTTCTTTTCTCTCTTTTTCCTTCGTGCTGCATGGCGCTCACAGCACCAACAGTGCAGAACAGCACGAACTCTATCGGCGATCTAGTTAATTTTATTTGCTATTTATGTTGTCTGCTTTGTTCAGTCTCAACATGGAAGCACGATCACATGCACACACTTTAATTGTACATGGTTTTAATCTTTTCTTTTGTCTCTCCCCTTCGTGCTGCGTGGCGGCCATAGCGCTCACAGCTCAGAACAGCACAAACTCCATCAGCGGTATAGATAATTTTGTCTTTGCTATTTATGTTGTCTTCTTTGTTCAGTCCCAACATGGAAGCACAATAGCATGCATGCACCTCTGATTGCACGCAGTTTTAATCTTTTCTTTTGTCTCTCCCCTTCGTGCTGCATGGTGGCCATGTCACTCACAGCGCCAACAGAGCGAACTCTATTGGCGGGATAGATAATTTTGTGTTTGCAATCTGTTGTCTACTTTGTTCAGTCTGAACATGGAAGCACATGCACGCACTTTGCACACGGTTTTAACCTAAACGTTTGCAAGTTGCAAACGTTTTGCCGCCCCTGCGTGAGGCATGCAAAACGCACTACACCTGCGCAGTGCAGTCATGTTATGGTCAAGGCAGTTTACATCAGGATTCCATTCACGTTGGACTACGCCTGCGTGGTGAGATCACCAACATGCCATTTTGCCGGGGTTTGAATATGAGGCGCAGGGTTGTGAACAGAGCTCCATTCCTGCTGATATGCAGATCCCTGACATCCTTTCAGGAGGAGGCAATGCTTGGCGCCTGTTATCATGCCACACTGGTGGCCATTGAGTCCAAAAAGTGTCACCTGCTTAGAAGTTGGCATGCTACGTTTGTTGTAGCTTGACATGGACTATGTCTCTTACTGAGCACAAGGAACAGGCAGAACTGACATCACCCACCAGAGCACACGTCCTTGTGTATCAGACGAAGTCTGTTTATAACCACTGGTGCATGCAGCTACCAGAATAACTTTCGGGTTCTGAATGTGGTTTGCAGCTCTGCTTCTCTTTAACTACGGTGTATGTGATTTAATTGCACTGTGTACATTTAGGGTGCTCCGCAGACCCCCAAGGTGCCCAAAACTTAGAGGCCGATTATGCGCCACACCATGTAACGTTGTTGGAAGGGCAACAAACCGCCCCATTTCTGCTGCATGTCCCTTCTGGTGTTGGCAGTCATTAGCAGCATGCCAACAGTAAGCACTTGGCACATGTTGGTCAAAAATACAAGTAACTTTAGGTTCACTCTACGCTACATTTTATTCAGGTCACTTTAAAAAAAAAAAAAAAAAGGAAAGCGCCCCATCTGCACTGGCTAATGTGGTTGGCGAAAGATCAACTGTCATTTCTTTCACCTTTAATCTGTTGAGTTTCTGCTTGCAGATATAGGTTGTCATTCTAACCCTGGCGGTAAAAACCGCCAGGGCGAATGACCGCGGTAGCACCGCCAACAGGCTGGCGGTGCACCGCTGGGCATTCTGACCGCAGCGGTTCAGCCGCGGCCAGAAACGGAAAGTCGGCGGTGTACCGCCGACTTCCCGCTGCCCTTGAGAATCCTCCATGGCGGCGGAGCGCGCTCCGCCGCCATGGGGATTCTGACACCCCCTACCGCCATCCTGTTCCTGGCGGGTCTCCCGCCAGGAACAGGATGGCGGTAGGGGGGGCCCCAAAAAGAATTTCAGTGTCTGCCTAGCAGACACTGAAATTCGCGACGGGTGCAACTGCACCCGTCGCACTCCAGCAACTCCGCCGGCTCCATTCGGAGCCGGCTTCATCGTTGCTGGGTCTTTCCCGCTGTGCTGGCGGGCGGCCTTTTGGCGGTCGCCCGCCAGCACAGCGGGAAAGCCAGAATGGCCGCCGCGGTCTTGTGACCGCGGTGCGGTCATTTGGCGGTAACCGCATGGCGGGCGGCGCCCGCCGCGGTTAGAATCACCGCCATAGTTAGGAATTTACAACACCTATAGCTGTAACTCAAGCAAATGCAAGACCCATTGCCTTGCAAATGTTTGTTATTCTAATTTCCTAAAAAATACTGGATATATTTGAAATATGACAAGCACGCTTTCTAAGTAAAGTTCTACATTCATACCAAGTTTGGCTTGAACCCGTTCAAGAGTTTTTTCTATAGTGATGAGCAAACCTTCCTATGCAAGCTAAAATTGAAAACGCATTTTGTAAACCAATTTAACATTTTCTCTTTTACAAAACTGCATGAGAATTGATATGCTGAACCTTACCTGAATACACTGAAATAGTGGCAATTGTTTTTGCAGCAGTCTTCGGAAACCAAATTTGCAGGTAAAACATAAATGACTTTCCAATGAAAGGTTGTCCACAACCGTAACTATTTGGTGGCAACCGCTTCTTTGTGTACGATATCTACACGATATGTGTGTGTGTGTCTGTATGTATATGTGTGTATATATATATACACACACACACACACACACACGTTATAGTGTACGGTGTGTGCGCTGCACACCATAACTGATGAGTTTCGTGTTTTTGTTTGAACCATAACCTCGCACAAGCCACTATGTTGTTCACCTGATAACTATTTTTTTTTTATGTCATTGGCAAATTGGCATTTTGAGAATGGGGGATGCCGCAAGGTATGGCGTTTGCTGTGTGCTTTGTTAATTATCACTGGTGAATTTCAGCGGCTTGTCACATTTGAGCCAGAACCATAACTCGGTTTTTAACTTATTTTCAGTGAATTTAAAAAGAAAAATTGTATTATTTTTTAAATAATTCTTTTGGGCAACCCCCTTGTACGGAACCTTTGGCTGTGCACCTCAGGTGTTGAGCACAGGGCTAAAGCCAAGAGTTGGCTGTTGGTGCTAGGCCTTTGGCCACATTTTTCTTTTTCATTTAAAAAAAAAATATATATATTGTTAACTGATTTGCGAATGCAAGTTTCACACCCTGAAGCTTGCCTCGATTCCAAGTTGCATTTAAGTACAAGAGAGCCTCATTGGGGGTTTAGGAGCACTGTGGCCTGAGGCTCGGTGTGTCCCTGCCCTGCCCCCTTATGTGGCCTTTTCCCCTTGGAAAGGAGTTCACACTGAACTACTGTTGCTGTTACATACAGGTATCCATAAAGAGGCAGCCACATGTACTGGGTGATGGCATTCAGATAACTGGGCAGCCTTTTAAATGCCCTGCTGAGTGGAAGGACTTATTGAGAGGAGGGCAACGACCTGACGATGAGACAATGCCTTATAATGTACAGTGGAATTGGATCCCCACCACTATTGGTTGGGGATTACTAGGAGGAAACTAGGTGTAGTGTTATATTCCACAAACTGTAATTTCAGTCTATTATTGGTCACAAAATGACGTGTGATGCAGCATGTTTGAGAACTTGGCCCATTGAATAAGAGGTAGCCAGAAGAATATGGCAAATATAATAAGTCTAAGGTTACTATAGATATTTAGTCAAGTGGGTATAGCAGGCTGATTTAGGACAATGACACAGGGTTCATATGCATACCTGATGGTGTATGGGTTAGTGAATCCTTATGTATTCTGGTTAATGGACTAAAAATATTAACATTTCAATAGCAAGTACCTGATTAGATGCAGTAGAGGTTTAAGATCAGCAGGAGGAACTAAAATGAGGAGACTCAATGTCTTGATTAATATTTATATGTTCTGCAAATACCTGCACTGTGGAGACACTGCATATTGTGCCAGTCATTGTTACTATTAAAGTCTGACTAAATTATGATGCTTGTCCTCTTCCTCCAAGTTAGCAGTCAACAAGATTGACCAGGCCTGCCTTGAAGTAATACAGCAGCCCCTCTGCTGCTCCGATCACTCGTGATTGGACTGGTTAATTAATTGAGAAAAGCACTAAAACTGATACACATGAAATATGGGGGTAGTGGAGACACAAAAGTGAATCAGGGTCTCATAAGTGAACTGAAATAGTTAATTGTTTACCACATTTGCAGTAAGTAAATAAGAGGAGGAGGTTGTAGCCAATTACAGACAGTTGGAGAAATGTAGACTCTAAAGAAAAGCAAAAACTTGAAGAATGCAATGGAAAAAAAGTGGTTTGAATGACTATCTGGAAGAGAAGTCCAGAGTTAGCGAGTCGACAGAGTAAAAGCCTTAGGGCAAAAAAAAAAAAAAACTAGAAAATATAGATTTATGCCTTAAAAACATTTTGCAATGTGTAAAATGTGACAGGCTGTCCTCTTGGTAATCGCCATACCGTGGTCTAATAAACAGATGCATTATGCATATAATAGTAAAAGTTAACCAACACTATTCGTTAGGGTGGCCAGATACTCACTGTGTAGGCTTCTTACCAGGTTGTTTTGTGGTGGCATTTATATTACATTTAATCTGGCTGCACGCAGTGCGTTGCACTTCTGTCACATCTGGGTGGACTATATAGAGCATTTACCCTGGTTGCAGAGCACACTGTTGTCTGTTCCTGGGTCAGTAACTAACTCTTCTGGGGCAATATTTTTGTGAATGATTTTTACCTCACAATATGCCTCTCATGCTTTTCTTTAGTTATGATATGCAGGTACCATACCATCTGCATGCCTCATCATGGCATCCGGCACGGACTACCTGTGACCAGAGCATGCATGTTCCTTGTTTTTCTGCCTCCCCTATTCTCTAAAGACCTTTTGCAGTAGCCACTTTTCTCATATGCATGCTGTACTGTTTATCTCACCTGCCTGTATTCAGTGTCTACCTATGGCTTGCTTGGCTGTAGCTCTAGGTGAGACAATAGAGATCATATGCCATGGCTCCCTATGGGTGCTCTTAGATGTACCATTTAGGTCATAACCATGGCTGCTTATAACTAGTGTTTGCTTATAGGTTTCCTCAGTTACTTGTCGGTTGACTCAAAAAAATGGTTTATACAGCCGTCAAATATCCAGTACAGTCATTGTCTTGCTCCTGGCTTTTCTGTCATTCAAATCCAACCAAGGATCAGAACGGAACCAATACCCTTTCTAGAATAACCAAATATGCATCTCTTTCACACGCTTTACATTGCTGAGTATAAGTAGAGGTAGATTTTGATACAGAGGTTCCGACATCGCTTAAAGTCATGGGGTTTGTCCTGCATGAAAAAGTCAGAATCGAAAACCCACTTTAAATTCAAGAAAGCCAAGTGGTACTAATCTCTATGCAGCCATTGAAAGTCTGTCAGGAACTTGCAAGTGCATAGCTCAAAAAGTCAGTCAAAATCGGACTCTGGGCCAATGCTCAGAACGTCTTGAGTTTCCAGGGCCATCGACAACCCTACACAAAATAGCCTACCAGGAGGTTATGTTTCAAATTTTACGTAGTCTGCCGTCTCTCTCTAGTTGGTTCTGGCACAGCAAAGCCATAGGGGCCCCCTAGTTTGAACTTCTGCCAGTGGGTCTTCCCAGGACTTTTCCCTCTGGCCCTGTTCCCTGACGGGTATTCTACCCTGAGGGTCCACACCAGATGCTTCTGTGCCCTGACCTTGGCAACTCTGCCACTAGTAGACACCGTGACACTGGTCTCGGATCCCTAGCTAACAGCGTACTCCAGCCTTGTGTCACACAATTAAATAACGAAGGTGCAACCTGTATTTATACAGCCAAACCTTCAATATGCAAATCTCTACTTTTTGTAAATGAGTTTTTACTACTTTGTAATTAAGACTAAACAAAGAGCAAGAGACCATGAGCCTAGCTCCTCCTTTCCGTAGCACAGAAGAGAACTGAGCATGTTAAAGATCTTTGTGTAGATTCTGAGTCCGATAGTGGCCAGAACATGCAATCCTTATGTACAAAAATACGATCTGTAGCACAAGTCAGGACTAATACATTGACCAGCCAAACAGCCTGCAGTTGTTTTTCTGATGGATACAACTACATGTGGATTGCTCACCTTATGAATTCTCCCAATGCGCCAGCATTCCACGGAAACTTTCTTCCCAGCTCTTCACATCGACGAGGACGTCACAATTGCATGGCTCCGCATGCGACTCCGTCTGACGTCATTGTGGCAATAAGAGGTCCTCGCCAGCGTGCTGACTACATTTCCCTTTTTGCCGTGCCTTTGATGCCAACGGTTTATTCCTAGCTCTCGAACAGCTACTGTTTCGAAGTTGTCTTGTTGTACTTGTTACAATGTCTCCCCAAAGAAATCTGATTTTAAGCCTTGTCGTGAGTGCGGGGGTCGTATGTCAGTCCAGAACCCACATGAAGACTGTTTGTGGTGTCTGAGTTCGGACCACGACATGGAAGGGTGCGTGTCTTGCCAGAGTATTCATCCAAAGGCGTTAAAAGAAAGAGAAGCAAAAGCTAAGAGAGGTCACAAGAGTCATCGGAGATCTAAGACAAGGGACGCTTCTTCTCATAGGTCGTGATCACACAAGAAGCGGCGCCGGCACGATTCTCGACGCCGTACTTCTAGAGGTCGGTCTGGATCTCAGTCCCCTTCGACATGCTGTCTTATGGCGTGGAAGGTCAGTCCGACTGTTAATCCCCAGCCTCAGAGTCCTCAGACTTCTCCAGCGCCATCAATGATCGAGGTGGTCGAGTCCCTGGTGAATCCACTGACTCACTTTTCACTTGTGTTGGTTCAGGAGCCGGTGACGCAGCTTTAGGATCAGAATCAAGCGCTGCAAGACGAACAGAGGTTTCCTGCCTTCCCGACTCCGGGAGCGGATCCAACGGCTTTTCTAAATGCTATGTTCAGCATTTTTAACAAAGCTATGGCCCCTGCTGGTGCACCGGCTGGTCCCAAGGGTCCATTAGCGTTCTCCTTGAGTTCCCTGCTCCATCCAAGTCGGCTCCGTTTGTGCCTTTCTATCAGGCTGAGGGTGTTGGTTCGGCGCCGATGACGTCGTAGCCTCAAATGATGCCAACTGCACCAGTGGAGTCAATACCGGCGCCGGATGGGTCCCGGTCGGGACGTAGTGTATCTCCATCATCTCCTATGCCACGTTCATCTGTCTTGAGGTCGACGTCGGCTAACTCTCTGTCGACGCCGAGATTGGAGGCCAGACTGAGATAGAGGAGGAGAGCATTGAGGCTCTTGGAAGAGCAGGAATACCAGTGACAGTTATTAGAGGAAAGAGAGATTTCTGAGCCTTTGGGAGAGTTTCAGGGTCTGCACTCAGCTAGTGGACTGGATGCCTCCCCTGAGTGGGATCTTTCATCCCTGGGTGAATTTACAGAGAAGATAGCATCCTATCACACTGTCATAAAGAAGACTGCGTAATTTTTGAAGCTTCCATTGCCATCTTCGGAAGTAAAGACAAACATTTTGACAGAGGTATTGCATCCTTCCTCCACTTCTGCGGAGCCCCTGCTCCCTTTCAATTATGCTCTTACCGAGCCTATTTTGGACATTTGGAGATAGCCTGTTACGTCGCCAGTGGTGTCCAGGACTGTAGCAAGGAGGTACATGGATGCACCTGGGGATCCTGGATTTTTATCCCAACATCCGACTCCTGAAAGCTTGGTGGTTTAGGTCTTGTTCTGCACCTGGCTTGTTTCCTGCTGCTCCATCGGACAGGGAGTCCAAGAGAATGGAGCAAGCAGCCAAGAAGAGTTTCTCCCCTTGTAGTATGGCCCTAAAATCAGTCAATGCTATATGTGTGCTGGGGAGGTATGTCCTTGACTTGATGGACACTGCTAGAGCTGTGGTGCCTAACTTGCCTCAGGATATGCAGGGGCAGTTTGATGAGCTCCTTTTGGACACTCAAGCAGCGGCCAAGCAGATCATCCCGTCTGGTCTGGATACAGCAGACTCAGAAGCCAGAGTAATGGGTACTTCAACGGCCACCAGGAGGCATGCGTGGCTTAGGTCTTCTGGATATTCAATGGATGTTCAAGCAACTTTATCGGACCTCCCGTTTGACGGAAAAAAGTTGCTTGGGCCCAAGTCAGACTCTGCTTTAGAACGTTTCAAAGACAGCAGGGCTACTGCGAGATGTTTGGGGCTACAGGCTTCTGCTTCTACTCCCTTCAGATCCTTTCGGAGATTTAGGGGGTTTGGATGTGGATCCTCTTATCGTGGAAGGCCTCAGTCCAGCACTTAACAGCCTGCCAA
Source organism: Pleurodeles waltl (assembly GCF_031143425.1). NCBI lineage: Eukaryota > Metazoa > Chordata > Amphibia > Caudata > Salamandridae > Pleurodeles > Pleurodeles waltl. Next base: position 972,410,773 of record NC_090437.1, read on the forward strand.
GCCTCTTTATAGATCTTTTAGAGGGCGGGGAGGGTTAGGACACGAGGAGCCACCCAGCAGCAACCTGCCTCATCCTCTTCCTCTGGGGAAACACAACAAGGAAAGCAGCCCTAGTTTGCTATCCATCTTAAGTCCTGCTTCTCCCGTAGGGGGCAGGATATTTAATTTTCTCCATGAGTGGGAGTTAGTCACATCGGACTCTTGGGCAATAAGTATTGTGGGAAAAGGTTATGCCCTTCCTTTTTGGGAGTTTTCCCCCCTTCCCAATCCTTCCAGTCATTCGTTTTGTTCAGAAGATCATCTCCTGTTGATGTTACAGGAGGTTCAAGTCCTTTTATCAAAAGGTGCAGCGGAGTTGGTTCCAGAGCAGGAAAGGGTTCAGGGATGCTATTCAGGATAGTTCCTGATTCCCAAGAAGGATGGTCGATTGAGCCCTATCCTGGACCTGAGGATTTTGAATTGGTTCCTCAAACAGGAAAAAAAAAAATGCTCACTCTAACGCAGGTGCTTCTGGCGTTGAGCAAGGACGATTGGATGGTGTCTGTTGACTTGCAGGATGCTTATTTTCATATCTCCATTCTGAAGTCGCACAGGAAGTATCTCAGGTTTGTGGTAGGGTCGCAACACTATCAGTTTGTGGTCCTTCCTTTTGGTCTTACTTCCGCACCTTGAGTCTTCACAAAGGTGATGGCGGTGTTTGCATCAGAAGGAAGGGAGTATCTGTATTCCCTTACCTAGGACGATTGGTTGATCAAAGCCGGGGCCCCAGAGTTTATGCTGCATCCACTGCAATTGACAACACAGTTGTTGTTCAAACTGTGCTTTATGGTAAGCATGCCCAAGTCTCACCTGGAGCACTTTCAGCACCCCCTGTTCATAGGGGCAGTACGGGATACAACATTGAATCGGGCCTATCCTCTGCCTCAGCGGATTCAGGTGTTGATTCCAATGTTTGAAAAGGGAGCGGCTGTTCTGGTCCTCAAGGTCCTACGTCTGCTCGGTCTGTTTGCTTCTTGTATTCTGTTGGTCAGTCATGCACGTTGGCCCATGGGGGCTCTCCAGTGGTGTCTCCGCAAGCAGTGGTTTCAACACAAAGGGGATCTGGAGGAGTCGATAACTATCTCCAGAGACGCTGCAGCGGATCTACGATGGTGGGCTGTGGACGGCAAACTTTCTCAAGGAAGGCCATTTTGCCTCCCACCTCCGGTGGCCACGGTCATAACTGATGCTTCCTCTCTTGGATGGGGAGCTCATCTCGGGCACCTGGTGATCAAAGGCCTTTGGTCTCTAGTAGGACAGATGTTTCACATCAATCTGTTAGAACTACAGGCAATACGTCTGGCTCTCAAGGCCTTCCTCCCGCCCATTCACGGTCAGTCAGTACATGTTTTGACGAACAACACTACCGCGTTGTGGTTCATCAACAAGCAGGGGGGAGTAGGGTCGTATCTTTTCTGCAGAGAGGCTCTGCGTCTCTGGTCCTGGGCTCAGGATCATCGGATTTGTTTAGTAGCAAACCATCTGGCTGGAGTTCTCAACGTACGTGTGGATAGTCTTCGCATTTCTCTGCCTATCACGAGTGGCATCTCCATCTAGACCTGGTCCTTCACATCATCCGGATGTGGGGTTTTCCACAGATAGACCTGTTTGGCACTCAGGAGAACGCGCACTTCCTGCTGTTCTGCAGCCTCCAGGATCCGGTGTAAGGAGCATTGGGGGACGCATTTCAGATGTCTTGTTGCAGCCAGTTACTTTACGCGTTTCCCCCATACCCTTGATTCCTTGGGTTCTGAGGAAGATTCGCCAAGACCGGGCTCAGGTCATTTTAATAGCTCCGGATTGGCCAAGAAGGATTTGGTACCCAGACCTTCTCCAACTCTCATTGTGCCCTCTGCTCCGTCTCCCTCACAGGGCAGACCTCCTCTAGCAGTTGCAGGGGCAGATTCTACACTCCCACCTCCAGAGCATGCACCTTCATGCCTGGAGATTGAGCGGGGCAATCTGAGTTCATTTTCTCTCCCTCTGGAAGTGGTGGATGTTATTTTATCGGCCAGGCGACACTCCACCAAAACTTTCTATAAGAATAGATGGACAACATTTGTTACTTGGTGTGGACAGAGCCAAATTGATCCCTTAAAGACCCATTTGTCTGATGTTTTGCTTTTCGCCCTTTCCTTAGCACAGAAGGGTTGTGCACTTGCGACTGTGAAGGGTTATTGATCGACGCTGTCGGCCTTCCTGTGCCTTCCTTGTTTAAATCTCCTATAGTTATCAGGTTCTTGAGAGGCCTGACTAACAAGTTTCCTCCCACTCCGTTTCTCATGCCTCAGTGGGATTTGAATTTGGTTCTTGCTTTTTTAATGGGTTTCTCCGTTTGAGCCTATGCATTCTGGTTCATTGAGGATGTTAATCTTGAAAACAATCTTCCACATAGCCATCACGTCTGCTAGGCGTGTGAGTGAGCTCCAGGCTCTTAGTGTCAAACCTCCCTTTACATCCTTTCATGGTGACAAGGTGGTGTTGAGAACCACGGTGGCTTTCCTTCCTAAGGTTGTCACTCCCTTCCATATGGGGCAGTCTATAACTCTTTCATCCTTCTACCCTCCTGCATATCCTTCAAAGTAGGACAAAAGACTTCATTGCCTAGATCCAAGAAGAGCTCAGAGTTTTTATATTGAAAGGATAAAAGACTTTTGTGTTGATGACCAACTCTTCATTGGATATGTGGGCAAGATGAAGTGCAAAGCCGTCCACAAGAGAACCATATCCAGGTGGGTCATTCTTTGCATGAAGATTTGTTATTTACTGGCAAAAAAGGTTCCTCCTGAGGGTAATAGAGCCCATTTCACCAGGGCTAAGTCTGCCACTTCGGCCTTGGCTAGAGGTGTACCAGTTGTGGATATTTGTAAGGCAACTACTTGGGCTTCCCTCCACACTTTCGAGAAGTATTATTGCTTGGATTCTGAAGTTAGGAGGAACTGCCATTTTGCACGTTCTGTGTTGCAGGATTTCTTGGTGTGACCGGTCAGGCACCCACCTCTGAATGTGATACTGCTTTGTGACTCTATTCATAAGGTGAGGAATCCACAGGTAGTTGTATCCATCAGAGGAACAAGTTACTTTCCTTCTGTAACGCTTTTTCTGGTGGATACAGTAGCTACCTGTGGATTCCTCACAGTCCCACCCACCTCCCCATTGCCTGTCTGGTCATACCAAGACTTCTTTTGCTAGATATGTATATACGTTTTTTTATATATAAATAAATATTGTGTTTATATTGTATTTGGATTGGTGTGTGTGTGTGTGTGTGTGTGTGTATATATATATATATATATATATCAACCAAGCATTTCCTTATAGTACAAGAAAAGGTCAGGACACTTCCAGCCAGACGTAGAAAGTTTACTATTACACAGAAGGTTCCTCCCAACGCGATTCGGCCGTAGCCTTGATCACGGATGGGGGAAAAAGAGCACATTGATCACTAAAATACCTTAATCCATTAACACAAAAAACAGACTACTTAAAGCAACCCAACACATTACTCAAAATGGCGGTGGCCTTATTGGAATGGTGTATGGTATCCAAGTTAACTCAAACCACAAAATCATAATTGGAGAGCATTTCAAACTTATTGTGCTTTTATCTATGAACTTATCAGAGGACTCTTAATAAAAAATAATAAAATCCCATAATTGCCACTGTCAATCTACTAATAAATATACATATAATACTTAGGCAGAGCCCTACACATATTAATAAAATACCAAAAAGCACCTTGTTATTTATACTCACTTAGGTATATTCTGCACCTTCATACCACTGCCATGGAGTCTATGTTTAAATATGCCCACTACTATAAAAACATCCTAAGCAGGGCTTGAAAAATCCACTCGACCACTCACATTGGTGAGTCTTATTGGATCAGGTCCAGCTATTTTTCACACTTACTCGTCCCTTCTGACAAGGTGACACTGAACAGGTGTTCTGTTGAGTTGAAAAGTGGAGGGGCAATAAAAGATGCCTTTAAATCTTGTTCTGACTGCAGAGTTCCAGGACTTTGTAAGGTGAACTGTGAGACCTGCAGCTTAGAATGTAAAATAAAAGGAAATAGGGTGTCAGGTTTTTCCTAACACACAACATTTAAATGACTAAGTCAACTGTGCAAACATTTCAAAATATATTTCAGTAGTTATGAAAGCGTTTTTTTATGTTTCTGTGTGATGAAAAAATATTTTATTAGGATGAAAACAAATCAGGATACTTCACATGTTAATGTGCAAAGGATATGTTTTCTGAAACCCAATTTTTACAGATTGTTAATACACTATTTTATCAGTAAAGTGCAAGTTAGTGGGGAGGTTTTTGGACATTTCTTGGAAAGTTACTGTGTGTTGATGACAATGTTACCACATCATGGTTTAGTAATATATTTATTACATTTGAGTGTTTAAACAAGCTGAGGAACACTCCTGCCCTGATGGCAGTGTTAGTAAGCTAAAACGTCCTAGGTTATGTGGGCTAGACCTCATGGGTATGTGGGTTAGATTATTGTGATGCTTGCAGCAACTTTAGTCTACTTAATCAAACAAAAGAGGTTATTTTGTAGTGCAGAAATGATGAGCTCACATATATGAAGGTGCAATCGTATGTGAGAATTAAGAAAACGGCAACTCTGTAAACTATTTGCCTAGGATCACACTATTTGAGACCCATTTACGGGTCAAGTACATTACCGTTAGGTTGAGTAGATTATTTAAGTTACTCGACCTGCAGGTCTATTTTTATGATTTTTCGAGCCCTGCTATGACTTTATCTGGAATTAATGCAGTGTGAGCAATATACAACTGAGTCTAATACCTGCCTATACCCTAGCATAGTGAAATATCATATTCCCATTCACCCAGCACACCAACATCCAGAACAAGAGTTGAATCAAATATAGTATTAAAGAAGATGAGTTGGTCTCCAAGGAAGCAACTAAACTAGGCTGAGTCACTACTTTGGGACACTATGAAATGGATCTGTTTTACCGATGCGGCTGTGATATGAATAAACAAATTCTGCCTTGAAGTTCAAAATAGATTGGTGCTAGGCTGTTTGATTTTGAGAGGAAACCAGCAAAACTATACAGTCTCTCCAAAAGAACATAGACACTACTAGGGCTGCCATAGACTAAACTAGGACCTCAGTCCTTTTAAAGCTCAAGGAGAGGACCAACTTGGACAGGGATCTTACTAGCGGCAATATCAAGTCATTATCTTCCTCAGTAGTGCATACCCAAATGAAACCAGAAGTGGGTCAGCAGAGTTCCAAATCCTATAAACAACCACTGTTTCTGTGTACATTTTTCTTTTACCTTTGGCATCCCAGGAGGAGTAGGAATTTTCCAGTTGCAAGGTCAGTGGGATGGCTTCTCGCCAGATAATTGTCTGCAGCCATTTCATTATAAAGATAGCTCCAATAAACCAATGATTGAAAACAACTTTGTAATTATCAGAAGTTTGAGAAAGATTCTGAAGTGTGCTAAAGGGACAGTGCCAAACCACCCAAGAAATCAAGAGAGTCTACTCCAGTTATTTCCTGATCAGTCAAAGAAGAGGAGATCCATGTTTTATACAGGAACCTTCGAACAATTCTTGAGGAAATCAAACGTTTGTACTGTAACTCAACAGAACACAATGCCATGCTACAAGAGATACTTGATTTCCTGGCCAATGTAGACCTTACTGCCAGGTCTACTTAATGAAAAAAAATACTGGAAAGTTCTCAGGTTTGTGGTGAACACGTGCTATTCCCAATTCAGAGTACTTTGGTTCGCATCCAGGCACTTTTCACTTGGTCCGTTTGTTGGGCTGAACTAGTCCTCACATACCATCTGTGTCATGATGCTACTGTGTAGTAAATGGACAGAACAAACAGTGAGATTGCTGGTTGTCTCCTTTCATGTTTTTTTAGTTGATATGATTTGACTTGCCTTTGATTAATCCACATATGTGCACATTTCAAATAAAAGGTATGCTATAATTCCCACCAAATGTGTTATTGTGTGCGAAAAGGATCTTTTTTTAGAAGGATACCATCTTTGGGAATACATACATTTTGCAGGGTGAACTTTCTGTAGATTCACATGCTAGTTGGGTCGGGAAGTGTATTCAGTACTTTTGCCAGACCATAAACCTACAGTGCCCCATTTTACATTTTATTTTGTGCTGGTTGCTCCGGTGGTGTTCTCTGAGAGCTACCAAAGGAAAGACGACTTAGTCGGAAGAAGAACCTGGGATCAGCACAGATGCGGTTGAAGCCAGTTGAGCAGTCAGCGATTCAAAGGGATTTGGATTTATACTGTGATCTTTGACCAGGTCAGAGAAGGAATCTAGAGAAAGTTATCTTTAAGTCTATAAAAAAAAATACAATTTCCAAGAAAATGTCCTCGCTGAGTTGTGTTCAAACTGCCATAGGAGGTTCTCCTTAAATAACGAACACCCGCTGTGTTTTTTGTTCCAAAAGACCATAACTGAGCGGGCTGCTTTTGGAAATGTGCCTTCTTTACAGGGTCAACCCAGACCTTTTTGCAGACCCCTATTTTTGCTGCTTATAGAACTCTGTGCACTGTATAACTGCCAGCCAGTGGTAAAGTGCTTGTGCTCCTCCTTTCAGCATTATAAAAATATTTTACACCTAATCAACATATTCAACTTTCCTTGAAGTCCCTAGTACATGGTCCCAAGGTGTACCTAAAGCCTGTGAGTTAAATATCACAAGTGGACTGCAGCGTCTTTTGTGCTTGTTCACTACAGTGAGAATGTAAACATGGCTGCAAGCCAGTCACCAGTAGCCTGGCTGTGCAAGTTTTAAACTGCTGATTCGACCTGTCAAAAAAAACCTTTGTGTGACAAGCCAAAGCCCTTCTTTGAAATGTTTGTCACCCCTACGTAAGCATTCCTGCCGTCTAAGGCAGAGTGCATTGTATTTATAAATGGGATATGTAAAAGTTAACGTTAAAGATGTTCTAATAGTCACTAGCGCCTCAAAGCTATTTCCACGCTTGACTTATACATAAGAAAGCATTGGGATAAAATATTCAGTTTGATCAATTTTATCTTCGCCTAGACAAAAGCTGCAATGTTCATTTTTTGACTTTTGAAATATTTATTACAAGCCCAATTTACAAGTCAGATTTGTAATAAGTATTTTGGAAATGTGACTTTTGAAATGTCACCTTTGCCCTGCCCGAAGTTGTAGAAAGCTAAATCTGCATTTTGCTTTTTGCCATTGGTAGCTATGACTCACAACAGACAGGTTTAAATGAGAGACATATGAAATAGTTATGCAGTACCAAAACAGTAATAAAGTCCAAACACAACAGAAGAAAAATAAAGCAAATTGTAATGCATAAAATGACACCAAAATGACAAAACAGTAAGCTGAACAGGAGATATGAATTTTTAAAGTTATAAATAAACATAGCAGCAAAAAATGTTAAGAGCCAACCTAAGTCAACTGTCCACTGTAGACTGGGACCTAGTTGCAATTTGAGGCCGAGTGCAGGTTGTCTACTGAAACCTGGTTCCACCTCATCAGAAATTTTACCTTTGAACTTAGGGCATGATTTATAGTTTGATGGAGAGGGTACTCCGACGCAAAGGAGTATCCTTTCCACCAAACTGAAGGTCCACCTGCCTCATTTGACATCATGCTGGACTTTCAGTATGTCAGCGGTGGAGACTACTCCATCTACACCACCATCTTGCATCTCCCGTGGCCCGATAAAGTAAGGGCCGTCTCAGGTCTGGCCATTTGTTTGCCCACCCTGTTTAGAGTGGGCAGACACATGGCCAGTTTTAACTGTCCATCATCGAAAGGTAAAGACTGATTGTAAAGGAAACTGAAAACATCCAAGAGTTTGATATTGATATATATATGTGTGTGTGTGCGTTCGATGGCATGTGTAGCTTTAGATACACATGCTGTGCATAAGTTCACCATCTAGTGTTGGGTTCGGAGTACTAGAACTTGTTTTTGTTCGAAGAAAGTTTTTGAGTCACGGGCTCAAGTGACTCCTCCTCTCAGTGATACTGCACATGGGCATCGAGTCCTTTGTTAGATTGTTTTTCTCTGCCGTCTGGTTTGGACGTGTGTTCCTCTCGCTCAGAGTTCTTGGCTCCATACAGTCTATAACAGGATTCTTTCCATCTTTCTATCGTCGTCTGTATTGTTTCTGAATGTGTATTCTTAATTATTAAACTTTCGGTTCCTTTTTCTATACTCAGAATCAAATTTATTTGGAGCAGAAAGGCCTGGTCGGGCCCTCATCAGGCCTACTTCTACCATGTGGTGTTGTGCTGTCGAACAATGCATCCCTGATGGAACATAGTCCATTTCAGTTCTGCCCTAAATGCCATTCCAAATTTCCACCAACACCAGGTGTGTAATTTGTGTCTTTCACCAGACCACAACAACCAGACCTGCGAAGTGTGCTGCTTAGAGACTGAAGGGCCCATTGGATGGAAATGGCATCACGACAGACAGACAAAAGATACACCGGACATCTTCGGAGAAGAGCATGCGCAAGAAGATGTAGCCAGGACGGGGACTTCTCCGTCCAAGATTCAGACTCTGATGTGCAGCCAGACATCGAGAGTCAGACTCTACAGCCAGCACAAACTGTATGTAAAAAGCCCCCTTTCCCTTTGGTTAAAACAAGAGGTCACCGGTCCGCCACTGCATCCCAGCCATGGTCGGAGCCGAGAAAGTTATTCGGATGCCCAGCATACCAGCTCGGCACAGAGAAAAGTTAAAGACAAGTCTTAGGCATCAACCTCCAATAGCTCCACTTAGGCACCAACAAAACAGAAACTGTACACTGTCTCAGTACTGACCGCTTCGACACAAAAAACCCCAACAAACAGCGACAACTTCAGCACAGAAAATGTTCCATCCTTAAAAAGCTTCGGAACCAAAAAAACTCCAGAAGACTCAAACTGACTCTGGACGGGCTGTAACATCCCCTACACCACAGGTGGAACCAATTTTGGAAGTTATGGATGCTAGGCAGCGCCGATGTCCGATTCAGCAAGGAACAGGGCAGATTTTGATGAAAGTCTTGATTTCTCTGCACCTTCAAAGAAGACTGCTAAAGGAAAGACTTCTTCTCATACATCCACATCTCCACCTTTAAATACCTCTCCACAACATGCTCCACCAACATCTCCTACTCATTTAGGATTCACACCACCTAGTTCACCACCTGGGTGGGGGGGTCACAAGATATAGGGGATACATTAGACAAGCAAGACCCATTAGTATGACCCAGATCCCATTACACCCAATGATCCGGATCTTTACCCGACCAGACCCTCACCTCCTGAGGATTCTTCATCACATCAACAAGTGATAGCAAGGGCAGAAGCATATCACAATGTAAATATGTACACTGGCCCCATAGAGGAAGACTTTTTATTTGACACCCTTGGTGCAAGACACAACGAAAACCAATTTCTTCCAATGTAACCAGGAATGATTAAACACGCAGATTAAGTATTTGAAGAACCTGTTAGAGCAAGGATTATCACTCCTAGAGTTGATAAAAAGTATAAAGCTGCACCCACTGATCCTCTATCTGCAAAGACACAAATTCCTCCAGACTCTATTATTGCATCAACTGCAAGAAAAAGAGCTAATAGCCAGTCAACATGAGAAACACACCTCCCCCTGACAAAGAAAGTAAAAAATAAGATGCTGCAGGGAAGAAAGGAGCAGCTCAGGCAGAATGCTCAAGCTCTACTCTCTAGATATTACAGAGCTCACTGGAATGCTATTGAGGAACTTTTACAATACCTATTAGAGGATCATTGTAAAAGAGGGGTAGAAATTGTAAATGAGGGACAAACAATATCTAACAACTCCATTAGTTGTGCACTTGATGCAGCTGATAGGCCAGCATGTAGTATTAATACAAGTGTCATCATAAGACGTCATGCATGGCTTAGATGTTCAGGCTTCAAACAAGAAGTACAACATGCAGGTCTAAATATGCCATTCGATAAGGAGCATTTATTTGGCCCACAAGTGGATACCACACTTGAAACACTTGAAAAATTAAACAAAGACAATCAAACTGCCAGAGCCATGGGAGCTTTGCAAGCCAGCATGCATAGAAGTCATTTTCGTCGTGCACAAGTCAAACTAACCACACCTCGCAATACACCAGAGGTTATTTCAGAGGGTCATATAGAAGAAGCAGTAACAAAGTAAGAGTAAAACCATCTTCATCTAGAGGATCCTCGTCAGTCTCTAAACAATGAATGAACAAATGCAACATTAAACCACATCACTCCTGTAGGGGGAAGGTTACAACTTTTACCCCCAGTGGACTCAAATCACCATAGATCAATGGGTACTTCAAATTATCCAAAATGGTTATTGTCTGGAGCTCATTTCCACTCCGCCAAATATACCACCTCGTACACACAAACTCTCACAAGATCATCTAACCCTTCTCAAAGAAGAAGTCAATTCTCTTATTATAAAAGGGGCTATAGAATCGGTACCATTACTATACCAAAGGACAGGAGTTTACTCCCTGTACTTTCAAATTCCCCAAAAGATGGGTCTCTCAGACCAATATTAGATCTCAGACCCTTAAATCACTACATTCTTTCAGAACATTTTCACATGGTCACTCTTCAGGATGTTATTCCTCTATTACAAATAGGAGACTTCATGACAGCCCTAGATCTAAAGGGCGCTTACTTTCACATGCCCATTCATCCTGCACACAGACAATACCTAAGATTTGTTGTAGCAGGAAAACATTACCAGTTCAAAGTGTTACCCTTTTGAGTCACAACTGCTCCTAGGGTATTCACAAAATGCCTCGCAGTGTTCGCAGCACTTCTCAGAAGTAAACAAATTCATGTTTTCCCTTATCTGGACGATTAGCTTTTCAAACCAGTTCATTCCATCACTGTCAGAAAGATACACAAACTACAATACGCCTCCTACATTCTCCAGGATTCACTATAAACTACCTCAAGTCCCACCTTCAACCTCTGCAAACACAACCATACCTAGGAGCTATCCTAAATTCACAATTAGGAATAGCATTTCCCAACCAAAACAGGATCCAAGTTGTTCAAACATTAATTGCAACATTAAAACAGAACCAGACATACACAGTAAGAACTGTGATGAAACTGTTAGGTATGATAGCATTTTGTATTGCCTTAGTGCCTCATGCAAGACTTCATATGCGTCCTCTTCAATAGTGTCCCTCTTGTCAGTGGCCTCAGACACAGGGTCAAATGGAAGATCTAGTGTTGTCTCTCTACATTGGTGAAATACCACAAACCTCTTAAAAGGGTGGCCCATTGTAGACCGTGTGCCTCAGATTATTCTCACAACAGGTGCCTCAAACAACAGGTGGGGAGCATATCTCCTTACCCTAACAGTTCAGGGAATATGGGACGACACTCACCAGTCTCTTCATATCAGTTACCTCAAACTGCAAGCAATATTCTTCGCAGTGAGAGCATTCCTACCTCAATTGCAACACAAAACAGTGATACGTACAGACAATTTGACTGCCATGTACTATCTACAAAAAAGGGGGGGGGGCACAATCTCACCAACTTTCCCAGTTATCAGTTTTTTTTGTGTGGAAATGGACGATTCGTCATCATATTCACGTAGTTACACAATATCTTCCATACACGGACAACCAGTTAGCAGACCTGCTTATGAGGATGCATCAACAAACACGCGAGTGGGAACTCCACCCACAAGTCCTTCAGCAGTACTTCGCAGAGTGGGGAACACCTCAAATAGATCTGTTCGCAACAAAACAAAAATTGCCAAGACTTTGCCTCCAGGTACCCACTCCCTCAGTCCACAGGCAATGCTCTATGGATGAGTTGGTCAGGGGTATTTGCGTACTCTTTTCCCCCTGTCCCACTCTTACCATTTCTAGTAAGGAAGACAAAACAATCTTCACTCAACATGATCTTAGTGGCCCCTACATGTGCACATCAACCGTGGTACACAACACTTCTAGAACTCTGTTGTTCCTCACCAAAACTTACAAACAGACAATATCTTCTAACACAGAAACAGGGACAGATAAGACATCCAAATCCCAAATCACACAACCTAGCAATATGGCTCCTGAAGTCATAGAATTTGGATATTTACATTTATCACAAGAATGTATGGATATCTAAAACAAACATGCAAACCTAGCACTATAGACAATGCTAGGCAGCAAAATGGAAACATTTTGTTTCTTATTCCCAAACAAAAAACATCGACCCTCTTCAACCAACCATACAGGAGATTGTACAATATTTATTACATTTACAAAAGGCAGTTAGCCTACACATCTATTTGTTTACATTTAGCTGCAAAATAGACAGCATATTTCACTGTTTAGAATTCCAGTTATCAAAGCATTTATGGAAGGACTAAAGAATAATTCCACCAAGGATTCCTCCAGCTCCATCTTGGAACTTAAACATTGTACTCAAAAGACTCATGGCTCCACCATTAGAGGCACAACACTCCTGCCCATTACAATAACTTTCATGGAAAGTAGCATTTTAATTGCTATCACATCTCTCAGGTGTGTTAGTGACCTCCAAACACTAACTTTAGAAGAACCCTTCTTTTAGGATCATAATGAAAAGATTGTATTAAGAACAAATCCACATTTTTTTCCAAAAGTAATTTTGCAATTTCATATTAATCAAGCAATAGAACTGCCAGTTTTCTTCCCAAAACCAGAATCGGTAACAGAAAGAGCTCTAGATACTTTAGATGTCAAAAGAGCTCTTATTTACTACATAGACAGAACAAAACATTTTAGGAAAACAAAACAACTTTTTGTGGCTTTCTCATTACCACTTAACAGAGACCCAGTATCTAAAACAACTATAGCAATATGGATAGTCAAATGCATTCAAACTTGCTACACAAAAGCTAAAAGACAATTACCTGTACCACTTAGAGCACATTCCACTAGGAAAAAAGGTGCATATATGGCTTTTCTAGGTAACATACTAATGGCAGACATTTGTAAAGCAGCAACATGGTCTACACCACACACCTTTACTAATCATTATTGTGTAGACGTCTTTGCCAGACAACAGGCAAATGTTGGACAAGCTGTACTAAAAAACACTTTTTCAAGCAATTGCAACCCATACACACTAAACACCGCTTTATGGAGGGACTGCTTTATAGTCTATGCACAGCATGTGTATCTACAGCTACACATGCCATCAAACTGAAACCTTTACTTGCCAGTAGACATCTGTTTGTGGTATGTGCTGTAGATTCACATGCGCCCTCCCTCCACATTGCATGGACATCTTTTATATCCTACTATACTCTTTTCACTACTTCTCGCCCGCCTGCGGACAAACAATCTAACAAAGGACTCTATGCCCATGCACAGTATCACCAAGAGGAGGAGTCACTCGATCCTGTGACTCGAAAACTTTCTTCGAACAAAAACAAGTTGTACTACTCCAAACCCAGCACTAGATGGCAAGCTTATGCACAGCATGTGAATGTACAGCACTGCATGCCATGAACAGATGTCTACTGGTAAGTAACATTTTCCATATATATATCACATCCAAATGCTCAATACTGAACTCCATCGGCCCTTGAGGGGTGGTGCGAGAATCTGCACGAGCAAGCCGGTAATCAAAAGAAAGAAAAGAATGCTGTTCGCACACTCAGGGCTCAAGCAAAAGCAAAAATCATTCAATCACAAACACAACGCATTTGGACTGACACAGCAGCCTTGGTCACGTGATAATTACCACCAATAAACATTTACTAAATACTATCATTTCATAGACATAGAGATGAGACAAAAAAATATAACCAAAAGAAACAAACAGACCGCTACCACATTGCATATTCAAAAATAATAGCTTGTCTGACCCATAATATTAAACCTACTGCAAATATCATATCCTGGTACTTTATATATGAAAATATATATTGTCCAAAAAGGGGGGAAGTGTAACATTCCAAAGTTTGTACTCCACTGGACCATAATGTAAATAATGAAATATCGTCAATTCAAGCCCAAATGGAAATAAAGATAAGCAATGGAAAAACACACCCTCTAAGCCAGAATTCCTAACCCAAAAGGACCACGTACTGATCCTTTATATTCATATGTACTAGCAAATTTATCCTAAGGGTCAATAATAATAATAGGACAGACGGACTATAACAATATGAATAAAATTCATTTTCTTATCTATGAATCTGCAAAGAAATATCATCACCCAATAATGTGCAATATAGAGAAAGCAATGGCAAGCGGGGCTCAGTAGTTTTCCATCCGACCCATTACATCTGAAAAAATATATAAATGAATAAATGACCACCACATATATACACATCAAGTCACAGGTGTGCTGCGACCCCTGATTACAGCGGAGCAGGTTTTGTCATTTTTACCACACATACTGGTGGCATTTGGCACAAGGGTGAGTGATGGTTCAATAGATCAAATTTTATTAACAAGAGATTTCACAAAAATGAAATGCACTGTTAATAACTGAAAGGCCAAAACACTGTACCAGTGACTCACAGCTCGTGAGCTGTAAATCTGCGTCAAGGCACCAACCGCTTGACAGTTCATTCACACACCTTTCGTACATGACATGCACAATACCATTCATGCCGCCAGCCGCGTGCCCAGCACAGTACAACACTCGCATCAACAGATGGCGCCATTCAAGGGCCCATCACTTTCATATGTCCACCTGCCTGATACAACAATCACACCAGCTGATGGGAGTGTGTGGACTGGTGTTTGGCTAGCGGAGTGTTGCAGTGGCCTACAGGAAGTCACTGTTTACACCTCCAGCCAAGCGCCACTCCTCGCACACCTCCAGCCAAGCGCCATTCCTCACACACCGCCAGCCAAGTGCCACTTCATGCACACCGCCGTCACTTTTTTTTTTAAACAACAAAGAAACCACTAACTAATTACAAATAAGTACAAAACTACAAACTCAAAAGCTCTAACTAAATACTTGATAGTAATCTCAACCGTGAAACTGAACATATGAAAATAAAACAGGCAGTTTGTTCCTAAAACTTCTTTGGGTGTCGTAACTCCTGAAATAGCCGGCCACAAACAGCCCAGGCTTTGAAGGACAATCGGGGCAGAACATACAAGTCTCCCTCCGGATACCACTTCTAGTACAGACTCTACATTTCTTAGTGGGAAATTCTTTTTTGGGAGTGGGAAGAATGTGATCAGGAAAGTGGCAGTCTTTCAATCTAGCTACATCCTACACCACTGCTACTCCAGGAACTCTTGCCTGTTCTACCACAACAAGGATCTCTATCACTGACTCCTGAAATTTCACAAATGTCATCCTTGACTTTGGAGAACTGTTCTTAAACACAACGAAAGCATTAAAAGTTGCCAAATGGAAAAGATGAATAGCTAATTTCTTATACCAAACGTAAGCCTTACGAACAGCAGTGTAAGGTTCCAACCTCTGAACTACTCTTATCAAAACCACCCATGTGCTTATTGTAGTCTAAAATGCACACAGGTTTGCGCACTTCAGCAACCTGACCCCAAACAGCCAAAGGTAAAGTACTCTCATCATGGATGGTAGTAAGCATGTAGACATCCCTCCTGTCTGCAAATTTTAGAGCTAGCAGCTCATCTTTCCGCAAGGCACTGCACTGTCCCCTCAAATTTTTTACAGATAAGCTCCCTTGGATAGCCTTTCCGGTTAGAGAGGAATGTGCCATAAGCAACAGTGTCCACTCCAAACAATTACTAGAACAACTGCACTCCAGTGTAGACGTTATCTGCAAATGGTGACCTTTGTTAAACAGTCTTCTACCAAGTTCCCACACAATTCTCTCACTAACTACAAAACTGGGCGGACAACCAGGGGGGTCAATACTGGAATCCCTTCCAGTGTAGACCCAGAAATTATAAACATATCCTGTACTACTTTCAGACAGCATATACATTTTAATTCCATACTGTGCCCTCTTGCTAGGAGTGCACTGCCTAAAAACCAAACGACCCTTGACCAGGACCAAAGACTCGTCCACAGCTATTTCTTTGCCTGGAACATGGACCTCTGAAAAACGATCTACAAAGTGATCAAGGACAGGCATAATCTTAAAAAGACCGTCATAATCAGGGTGATCTTGTGGCAAGGCTAAAGCACAAAATGCAGCATCCGAAGAAGAAGCGTATACCGATTACAATACAATACGAATACAGGGACGTCTTCCTTATCAACCCCATCAAAAAAGTTAAACCTAAGGCCTTCTTCAACTCTTCCAAATTTGTGGGAATCCACTGGCTAGCTCTAGAGTGTGGCTTAAGTTTGGCAGCGTTGTCCCTCAAGTACTGCTCAGCATACAAATTAGTCTGCTCAACAATCTTGTCCAAAAATACATCATCCGTAAACAACTGAAAGAAATTGATAGGCAAAAGGTTTTCTGTATTTACTCTACACCCCGGGAGACCAGTAAAGACAGGCAACTCTGGCTGATCTGTGTCTAGGGCAACCCAGACGTCAGGTCTTCCAGTGGGAAGTCTTTCAGCCCCAGGCTGCTGCATGATTGGCACATCAGTGTCTTCCTCTACAACAGCCACTTCATCCGCACTCAGAGTGGTTTCATCATCAGATGATTCCTCTCTGACAGAAAATTAATTGCCAGAATCTA
Source organism: Pleurodeles waltl (assembly GCF_031143425.1). NCBI lineage: Eukaryota > Metazoa > Chordata > Amphibia > Caudata > Salamandridae > Pleurodeles > Pleurodeles waltl. The sequence continues at coordinate 972,427,504 of NC_090437.1, forward strand.
GCACTTCCTCCTCTGCTTCAGATGCAAAGTCAGTTTCATAATCATGGTCAGAAGACGACTCAAAAAGCATACAAGCAACCTGCTGAGCGGTCACTCTGCTACTAGCTATAATCTTTTCTAAGAAGTCTAACTTGACAAATGCACCAACAACAACCAGCACTGTCTAAAATAAGTAATAAACAAAGTGTGGCTTTATCACAAAGAGTTATGTACTCAAAAACTATACCACTCATTTGCCTGAAAAAGATAGACTCACCGGCAACTACTCTGCACAGACACAGCAATCACCAATGATATCTCACTAAAAAGAAAAAAGAAAAGAAAACTAGACATAACACAACACAAATATTATTGTGCACAAATCTAAGGAGAATTTATAAATCCCGGATTTTTCCTATGTCTATCCCAGTCTTATGGTGCGCCAAAGAATTATTCAATCACCTTCAGTGTCCTGAGGAAAGGAGGCATGATAAACTACTACTGTGAAAAGTATGTTTGGAAATAACCAGGTGAAGACCATACTTGGAAGCAAAATCATCTGTGATCTGTCTCTTACTTTACAAGGGATTTAGGCTTTATGGTTGAAGAAATTTCTTGAAGGAATTTAAAAAAAACTTTGCTATACATTCTTTTTTTTCAGATGACTGAGAAATTAGAGAACGATTACACAACAGTGTTTACCTATATTCCAGGTTCAAAATGAGAGTTTGCATTAGTGGATAGGATGATCACTGGTATCCAGTGTTAAAGAAAGAAAGCATTCATTACTCATTCAAATGTGATTTTTCTCTGACCAACCCTTTGTCAGGTGCTGTTCTTGTATCAAGTTTGTGTGAGATGAATTGTGGCCTGTGTTGAAGATGTATTTATGTATTGCACACTCACTCATTCCATCCTTGTTTAACCATAGCAACATTCAGTTGTAAGTGATGGTGCAAATATAACTCTTATATTATGTGCCTTGCTGAAGCCACTGACTAGATATCTGCCTTAACAGGCTGATCTGAACGAGTGTAGATGGCGACTCTGAACCTCACAAAGTATGCAGAGGTGAGTCTGTGGACCTACTTTTGACACATTGTCAAACCCTGCTGGGCAGGGCTGTTCAACTATATGTAGCACTTCAAAGGAAGGGACCAGGATGCCAAGAAAATGTGTGTAAATCCACTGGCTAGTTGCTAAAGAATCTTGCTTTTGTCCTACCAGAATTCTATCTCTGGCTTTATTGTGGGTAGAGGGGCTTCCTCAAACTGGATTTTAGTCTTCCTTGTGGCAGAACACTAGAATTTACTGTCAAAGCTCATCGAAGGTCCAGGCGCAGACCAGTTTATCTCCAACAATTTATTTTCTGCTCCAATTCCACCATTACACGTTTCAGCCAAACAAATGGCCTTGTTCACACAGGAGATATAGATAGGTAGGTAGAAAGATTTATCCATCTTGAACATGCCCAAGGTGGGTAGTTGTGGCTGTGGGAGATTTTACTGCAATGGTAAGGGTGTGTCTCAGAATCATTCCTTCCTACTAGGTGATGCCAGACATAAGTGGGTTACCTCTAGGCCTAAATGTGCCTAGACTTGACCCACTTGAGAACACTGCTGGACCTGAGGAAGAAGAGAAGGGGACTGGACCCGCTGTTTGAGACCTGAGAGGAGCCCAGAACGACTGGGCCTGCTCCCTCTTGTATCCTGGACAAAGAAGTGGATTTCAGCGGTGATAGAACTGACCTTTTCAAACTACATGGATACAGTGAGCTACACAAGACCTTTCCTACAACTGCCCAGCTGACCATTATTAACTGGACTCTGCTGTTCACCTCTGCCTGACAATGTAGGAGTATAATGGCCTCCCCTGAGGTCCTGGTGGTGGCTTTGAAAGTGTACTCCTGTGGTGGATTGTGACTTAAGGGGTTAAAGTCAGAAGGTAAAATCTTTTAACAGAACAAACGTGGTTGATGTATCTGATCCAGTCCCTATTGCGGTCACTGCCAAATTACACCAAGGACACAGTCTATTGCGACCATTGACTATCATTGACACATTGAGCTTCTTGTTGCTATTCCTACTTAAATCTTTAAAAACTCATATCTCTGGTTCCCCTTATTGATCGTTTGTCATTTGTTTTACTCATTTGACTTGAGATTTTCATTGCTTTTCATTTTGATTTTATTGCTGTTTTGCAACTGTATAAAGACTGCACATTGACCCAAGTTAAGCCTGTCTGCTCTGTGCCATAGATACCATGCGGCTGAGTTCAGCTGAATTGTGACGTTAAAGGTCACTTTGACAAGGATTGACCTTATTCTTTGGATGGGGAGTCACCCAACTCAAATAATCCAATTTCTAAAAGTTGCAGGTTGCCAAAAGGTGACAAATAGCTTGTGGGATATAGTACATTTTTTTCTCTAATAATCTTAGAGATAGTGGGTTGAAAGTTTTGTATGAGGAGCAGCATACATTTTAGGTTGAGAAAAGAAATCAATGGCAAGGGATGGAAAGACTTACTGAGGGCTTTCCCAGTCCTGAACCCAATCTCTTCTTACACCCTGCGACCCAGTTTTCGCTCATCTGATTCCAACCCAATTGTTAATTCCACCATCCCTCTTAGTTACATTCTTTGAAATAAAAGATGGACAATGTAAGGCGTGGGGAATCCCTGGGGAGAAAGCACTCTCAAAGTGAGGTGCAGGGGGATTCACTCACACCAGCTTCAGTCCCTTGTTTGTCCCCAAGCTGGGATTGCATTGGGGGTTCTAGACCCCAATTTGGGGTATCACCCTTCACAGCCCTATAATTGCTGCTAATGACACTATTGCCCACAACTGCAGTAATGGTAGAAGGTAGTTTGCTGCGGTCTCCCTGTCATTGTACTGGGCATTGATCAGCATAGGTCTATTCCTGACTTCCTCTCTTCACCGCAGCGCTGCCACAAGATCACCATGTCTGTGGCCTCTGAAGCAGCTGCTATCCAACCAGGTTTTTCTTGGAGTATGTTGCACCACATAAGCTCACACTTCCAGGCCTGGATGTATCCTCCCCACCCCCATCCTCTGCCTGCAGTCAGTTTTCAAACGTGAGTTGCCCACACCCTCGAAGGTGTGTTAGAGAGGCACAAGTAGGGGCACATATTTTCTGTATTTTTACAAAAAATTACTTTTCATGAAATTTTTAATTGGTGGTTACCTGTAGTATTTGAGATTACAGGTGGGAAATGAGTTGCTGTTCGGGGTGCCCATGCAAAGTCCAATGAACATCCCTAAAATAGTAAAATAATGATTATTCACATTTATATACTGATTACTTCCAGCTTGAAAATAAGTATATTATCACTCCTAAAACATCAGCAGTTTTGCGCACCTTCCCAGGGTGTGAGAAGAAACCAACGTCCCACGTGTCCTCAGAACTACAACCGGCGGTAGATCATTCTTGCACAGCGCCGCCAAATCCTGGAACACTCTTCCCATCCACCTGCGCCAGACCAAAGACCTACTTACCTTCAGGAAACTTCTTAAGACCTGGCTGTTCGAGCAGTAGCAGCACCTCCACTCCCCCCCCCCTCTCCTCCCACGTTCTCACCCCTCCCCAGCGCCTTGAGACCCTCACGGGTGAGTAGTGCGCTTTACAAATTCCTGATTGATTGAACGTCCCATATTCCTCTTAGAGTAGGAAATGAGGTTTCTCCAGAGGGGTAAAAAGTAAAAAAATAAAAATAAATGCACAAAATACTTTTTTTTTTTTTTTAACCACCACTGTCGTGCAAATTGTGTTCCGTGCAGATCACTAGGGGAGTGCACATGGAGGAATAGGAGTATGTACAGAAATTTACAATTTGCTTAGATTTTCAAGCATGACATACGGGTTATGTATGAATCTCTGAAAGTTTGGAATTCTATACAAATTGTAATTGTAAAATCCTGGTATGTAGATTTCTGACTTCAAGAAAACTTCTGTGAACCCGGTCTAAGATATTAATCTTGAAAAACCTTATTACAGGTATTTTTTATTCTGTTTTCTTTCATTCTGTGCATGTCATTGGTACCTTACCCACAACTTTGACTCTCATTTTATTGGCTTCTACATTTATTTGTACATAATGTAATATTCGTAAATTTCGGCCTTTAATCAAACATGATTTGCTGCTTATACTGGACGACTAGGACTGTACACTCACTTTAAACATTTTCTCAGATGTTTTGTCGGTACTCGCACCTCATTAGTTGTTCAGGGGGTGGCAATCCATGCAGCGCACATTATGGGGCGCATTCATATTTTTTTTCCCAGTCCCATTTGACATATATGTGATTATAATGACGCATGATAAGTCCTTGTAGCTGGAACATTCCACAAGAGTGCAGGTCCAGGCTGAAATACAGACGGCGCGTTCATAAATGTATAACAAATGAAGCTGTGTTTTACAGCGCCCTTGACGATTGAGTTTGACATTTTTTTGTATTTTGTGAACGTGGATTTGTGTACTGCATACTGTTGACATTACCAGCTCACTTACATTCCTGGCGCTGGCGTAAGCCACGAGGAGCCATTGGCGAATGAGTAGCCTTAGGCTTCCTGTAGCAGCTGTATTCTGTTCATACTTCTTCATGTTGAAAAAAATTCCAATCATCTCAGCTTGTTTAACACAAATCTGAAAATGCACGCCATTCTCCTTAGCAGCCTACATTATGTAACGGACTACTAAAGTTGGAATTATGAATGGCCTCCAGTATACAAAATAGGTTAGGGTAAAAAAGTCTTATACCGTGAGTCCTGAGATGAGGTCCTTTGCGCCTAAGTGCTGATCTTCAAGCGATTTTTTGTTTATTAAAACATACAAAAGGAGTCCGAGTTCATATATCGGCCTCAATCTCCTTGGTTTACGTCAAAGTGTGTAATTTTACGCGGGGCTAATTTCCTCTGCAATGTCATACATACATTGTAAAAATGGCACGCGCAGAGCCGTCTTTTATTTAATTTGATCTGTGTTAACTCCTTGGCGACACGTGTGATTCTACAAGTAGTTTTCAGCTAACCGTTTCTTTTCTTCTAAGAACAAAATGAACAGATTGTTACAGCGACAGAATCGCCTGTGATCAAATAATCAAGTATTTGTAATTTCTTGTTCGTTGTTGACTTCAGACGCGTTTACAGATGTATGGGACTTTCTTGGTTTAGGAAAAACAGTAGCGGGACTGTTTCCTCATTTGTGCCCCCTAGCTGCTTTCCCATCAAATTATCTATTTCGTAGTTACTGTTTAACACCCAAGAAGCTTTCATTCTGCCTCAGACCACCCTGCACTCGGTCACTGTCCCTCACCTCTCCCGCTTTTCACACAAAAGCTGCTGCAAAACAGTTCTTCGAAAAGCAGTGAGGAGTAAAATGATTTCTCATTTGTCTTGCAGACACGAAGATCGATTGAGAAGTTACTAGAATGGGAAAACAATAGGTTATACCACAAGGTGAGTGCCGCGGGGAGCAGCTTCGTACTGCTGGGCTCTGAATTGCACAGTATGGAAACAGATGCTTTTGTTGGAGTAGAAAATATGAAAGGTGGACAAATGGGCTGGCTTGTATGCCTCCATAAAATAGACCTCATTTTTCTTTCTTCTCTCCCTCCTTTCCAGCTGTGCTTGCACTGGAGACTAAGCAAAAGGAAATGTGAAACGAATAACATGATGGAATATGTAAGTTAAAGGGCTGTTTTGTGAGTTTCTCTATTAAATGACCATTTATTTTGCTTCTGATCTCATTCTTTGCGCGATTATTAATCAGCCAAGGTGTCAAACGCTTAATCGCCTGAGTGGAAAGATTTTCTACGGTTCTGCAGATGCCCAGTCTCTTGCACCGAGCTGATTTATAAAGTTATGAATGACCTGAAAACAAGGCTTCATTGTGTTGTGAAAAATAATAAATTAATTGCCAGGATAAAATGGCTTCAGCGTGCATTGATGGGGTGTGAAATTTTTGATGCTGTATAAAGAAGAATCACAACTTTGGTTACGCAGCAAGTCGGAGACTTGATTAGCATTTTATAAAGCAGCCATATCTAAGTATGGGAACAAGACCTTTTATCCAAAGCTGCTGGAGTTTGAAAAACTGTGTGCCCCTTCTAGGTTTTATCAGCTGCACGCCCCCACTGGCTAGATAGTATGTATAACACCGCATGTAAAACGCTTTGTTACTTAACAAATCTTATTTTCAAAGGAACCTAGTAAATACACCGCTGGGTGTAGATGCACCCATCATTTCAAGATGTGCATTACAATAAGTTTGTGATTTTTTTTTTTTTTTTTTTTAGAGCAGCTTGGACTTTGTTTATATCGTTGGCACGTCCTGTTTCAGTTATCTCTTATTTATTCCTATGGAAGTTGTTGAAAGGTCTACGTTAAGGAAGATTGTCTTTGTGAAGCATTTTTGAGGCTGAGCTCAGATCCTAGCTTCTGAGAGATGTCATAGCTTCACCCCTGGCCGTCGATAGGCTTAAAGGGTTAACCCCTCTTACCCTTATATTTGAAGTGTGTGACATTTAAGCTGCCTGCACGCTTTTTAATCACAAGATTTGTTTTATTAGTTGAAACAATGCAGCAGCCATAAAGTGCATAAAAATGTCAATTAAATCTACATTTAATGGTTGAAAATTACCTTCAAGTAAGCTTTGCTCTGTTAACATATCTGTTAAATGCTGTGCAATCCTATTTCTACTCTTGAACATAAAAGACTTTTTTCTCAAGTGCACCATTTGTACTGAGCATCGTCAATGAAAGGAATGAATGTTCTAGGGCTTTGTACCGCGGTCTATTATATCACCCATGTTAATTTATGATGATGAGAGATTTGGTTAGAATGCCTTCCATAGAAATTGATAGATCTAAGAAAGTTTATGGGGACAGGTATTTATAGAAACGGCAGTCCTATGTCTTCATTATTTACCAAAATGTCTGATAATTTTTAAAAACAGCCTTTCTTAATTATTTCAAAGTGGTCATTGTAAATTGTAGCATTTGAACACCAATTGCACAACTAGTTGAGAGGCATAACTTACATTTTGTGCATCTTTGTTGAACGTTAGAGGGTCCACTGAGCCCTTAATAAGGAGAGGAAAGTTATTTTGAATGCTAATCTCCCATCATTGACAGTTTTTTTTTTTTCCCTGGGTGGCAATGGTAAAGGGGATCATTAAAGGAAAAAGTGATTATGCAATCAGTTATTTTTGCTAGGCTTCCTATTCCATACGTTGCTTTCCCCTTTACTATTTCGCTGAAAAAACAGCCCCCTTCATGTAGTTTTCAAGCTTAGGTGCTTGTAATAGGGGTCTTTGTTTCAAAGTAATTTGAATACTTTATTAGTTGTTTCCTGCAAATGTATCAATTGTTTATTCAGGTTTGGAAAGCAAGCTTTGCCTTTATAATAGATGCCTGCCACAAGATTGTTTTCGAAATATAGACTTAACAAAATATTGCATTTTACAATATTAACAACCACTAGGTCTAGGTGATATTTGTTACTCCAGCGTAATTTCCAGCATTTCGCGTTATGCTTGTTGCTCAAAATGCCCCAAATTATGCCTTGTCACATAATTTCAAGTCGTTACGATAAAAATCATGTTGGGGGATCACAGAAACAACACAAACAGAATGCAAACTGTTTGCAGCATGTTTTTTAAACAGATTTTCAGCGCAAATTGCCAGATTTGAATTTCATGTAATTTTGCATGATTTTTTCGAAATGTTACATAATTACATAAAACGGAACTACACAAATTTTGTGCACTGCTAATTACCACTATAAAGTCAAAGTATCTATAGGGAGGTATAGATTTACTGTTCTTAACTACACATGTTACCTTTATGATGCAGTAGTAGTCAATGTGAATCTGATACAGGTCGGTATTTCACCTGCAATATTGCAACAGCAGCTAGACACACTGCTATTTCTCACATTGAGGTACGTACGGATTTGTAAAATATAGGGAATTAAATGCCAATTAACAGCTTAATAGCCAGCAACCGCTATTCATTTGTCTTGAGAATCTCAAAAAAGTGCCACATGCCCTTCCATGTTTATAGCACTGGCATTTTGTTCTGATTTGATGCAAGCCATTGGTTTGTCTCTTATTGAGCTTTTTCACTTTTAGCTTTACAAACTCCTAACTGTATGGTTATTATTCCTTCAAAGGAATAGAAAAATGTTGCTTTGTGTTGTTACAAGCATTTGTAAAGCATACTTGCCATTTCGATGGCCTTTTAGCTTTTGTAATCTGGGTGCACTTTTGGCAGTATCCAATGATTCTCCATTGGTTTTAATCATGGTGAACTGTTGTCATTGCAGTTGGGCAGTGAAGATTAATCCGATGATTCAATCTTTATTGACTAACAAATATGATCTGCCAAGGATCCTTGTGGTGTGGTTTGTGCGTGGGTGGTGATTTTGCTGTATGTTATGTTGTACATATTCAGATTAGTTTTCTTTTATGTTACAGCTCTTTTCCAAGAATATATTAACAATTTACAGGCTTGACAATAAAGAGTTCAATTTGTCTTGTGGCATTTTCAGAATGTAAGTTGAGAATGTGCGCCACAACCAAGGACTGCAAAGTCGGGAAGTTTTCTTTCGCTTACAGTGTTCATCGGGTCTCTTTTCTGTAACCACTTGGGAGAAAAGCAAGCAAAAAGAGAGAGAGAGAACCCACGCAAGGCTGCTAATGTCTCATAGTGTTGGTTTATGCAACATTCCAAAATACGGTAGGATGTCGGATTTCCCCATGATAAAAAGGGTAAACCCTGTAAGAAAGAACCTTTCCTTCTGCTTTCTCTTGGGTTGCTTCCAATGTATCATGGGGATGGAAGAAGGTCATCTTCAGTTGCACCATCCTAGTGCGGATTAATGAAAAAACAAGCACCACAGCCAGTAGTTCTAGCATTTAAAAACTCTTTAGTCAACATTTTGGCGTTGTTAGTACTTGTTGCTGATGCTTTCAGTATCTGCAAAGAAAGTGCTTTTTGCCAATGCTTCTGAATACATCAGCCAAAAAAAGATTCAAAATGGCACTGATGTCATGACGCTACATTTGGGTTTCTTGCTTTGAGTTGCCCACTCATAGCAGCTGTGGGCATGTCGGACAGTGGGAGGTCAAATTTACTATTCTAACTCCAATCCTAGACTGTTTGGAAAAAGTTCAACTTCTCTCAAAATAGTACAATAGGCTTATTTGGTATTCTAGCTCCAGTCTTGAAATATTTTCGGGAAAGTTACAAATTCCCATGGTTTTTGACGATATAACAAAAAAGTGGCAGATTTGCGTTGATCAAAGTGCTGTCCCTCAAAGCAAAAAAACTAGGATACCGCCATGACACAGCAGCCATTTATGTTTCTTTATTGATATATTCCAAGATGGTGAACGTCCGTCTTTAAGTGGTTAATTAGAAATAAATAAATGTTGTGTGAAAGGACCTTTAGAGACAGAATGCAGCTGCTGGGACTCCTGAAAATGTTTAAAAAATTTAAATTAAAGGAAAAAAAGATGCAGGAAGCAATAGAGGGGGTGATTATTAATTTCTTTTTTTTTTTAAAGGTAGGAAGCAACTGAGTAGTTGGGGATAGTGAAAAACAAGAGGCATGCATAGTGTGAGGATGTGTATGGGGGAAGCAGTACACAGGTAGGAAAGCAAGAAAACACATACTCTTATGGTGCTAAGCAAAAACACAAAATTAGTTTCCCTGATGTAAGCAGTGCAAGAATACAAGTCATACAGTCAAAAGGATGGTAAAGAAACTGCGCCGGAGGAGGAACGGACACAAAAAGAGGAGGGAAATCCATTGAATAACAATCAAACAAATGAGATTAAGAGGAAAGACAACCAATCATAAGAAAAGGGCTGCCCTTCAGCTCACTTTAAATATTGTTATTGAAGACAATAGGTCTTTTGACAGCGACATCTAAAGCCGTTTATAGGCAAGACCTAAATATATCATATCAGAAGTGTGTATTCTGCCTTTCTGCAGAGTCTTTTGACACTGATTTGATGTATTGCTAGCAACAATACTTTGGTATACTTTCACTTTCCAAACTCCATTAATGTGATGTTGCAGCCACAAAAAGAATCAATAGGCAGATAATCATGCATCATTCAGATATACTTTTTTTTCTTTGTTTAGTTAGTTTAATTTATGTTAGAAGATATGGCTGGGCTTATTTCAGGGAGCACAGTTGTATAATTGCCGCCTGAGATAGCATAGTGTCTTCCTACAGTTATGTTCTGTAGACTGGTTTTTCTTTTCTTCGGTTTAAAGGACTGTTTGCTGTGGACTGCTTTATGAATGACTGGAACGTTAATGAATGTAGGTTCCGGAGACTCAGTTTTTTGTCTTTTTTTCGGTAGAGCATAGCAGCACGCTATGCTCTACCAAAATGAAAATGAAAAGTAAAACAGCTGACATAAGCGAGCTGATTCAAAGCGTCATAGCCGCCAACGGCATGAGCATGAAAGAGAGACGCAAAAGAAAAAAAGACGTTCGCTCGCAGTCAAACATATTGGCAAAAGTGCTATCATCCATGTAACAGGGTGGATGTCCAAGGCGGTAACCAAACCGCCCCTAGGCGGGACAAATGTAAAGTATTTACTAATTATATCAAAGGCAAGCTCATGAATGAGTGAAAGTGATGGGCGTGCGGTGGATGTGGCTAAAAAAACCCACAGATAGATAACAGGTCGGAAAGAGCTAGCGCGCTCGACCTAAAAAAGATGCAGTTGATCTAAATTTGTTTGAGTTGTTCCACCTGATTTTATTTCTAAGATGGTTTGGTCTGGTATTATACAGAGCCCTGTGGGCTAAACAGAGTGCTTTGAAGGCCACCCTCTTCTTCACAGTAAGCCAGTGAAGTTCAGGTAAAGCTCTTGACACCGACTTATATTTGGGTAGATTCTTTAGGAGATGAGCAGCTGTGTTCTGCAACACCTGGAGCTTGCTAAGTGCCGATTGTCAAATTCCCATACAGAGTGCATTATAATAATCAATCTGGAGCAATGACTATCGATTTTTGAAGCTGGAACCGAATTAAAGGCAACACCTTCCTAAGGGACCTGAACAATAGGAAGCAAGATGATGTCAGTTTAATGACTTTCTCTCTGAAAGGTAGATCAGCATCAAAAATTACCCCTCTATTTATTTTTTACTTCAGAGACAGGCTTTGGAGTTATGCAACAGTATTCATACTTTATACCAAATCCCCTACATCACCAACTATTTGAAACAGCGAAATCACATAACCTTTTTTTGTCTTGCGTGCGACCACTGTGTATGCGACAGCGGGTTTAAGTGTGCTCTAGAACCGTGTAACTTTCTCACTGAGATATTAGCGGAAACTTGGGATTTTGACAATAGGAAGAGGATGAGTATAGTCTTCGCCAGCGGCCTCTATGCCGAGTCCTATTTTACTGTGGGCACTAGGCCTATCCACACAAGTGAGGTACTGTTTTTATCATTAATTGTGAGTCTGTGCTCTGCATGTTTGTGATACAAAGACTAAAAACGGTTGAGGTTTTTTGTATTCCCTCTTCCCCACCCAAAATCCATAAATTTAATACAGACACTCTCTAACGCATCATATTGGTAGTAGGCATGTTGACTTTTCCCAAAATGATCAGATCGCCGAGCCTGGCCTGATAATGAAGGGATGGCATTTTGAGTTTTGTGCTCTAGTGTTAGGATGAGTGAAAGCGAATGTGGGTGCATGAGTGAGTAGGCCACGAGATAGGACTTGGTCTACAAACAAGCATGCCTGTGACTTTTGGTGTAGCATCGTTTAAGAGATTTTGTTGAAATAGCACAAGCTATTGTGCCAAAGATGAAGGATAATACATTCTGATGCATGAAGATAGCTACCTACTTTGTAGTGGCTGGAGTGAAACTTCAGACTTGGTTTTTGGAGTGAGGAAAGGAGCAGATGAGTTCTTTTTACAAGCATTGACACCGAGGTGTATTATCTTCTGCTTGAGTCAGACTTTAAAACTTCAAATAGGAAAACCACTAATTATGTCTCTATTATTGGGAACAAGCTTGTTCCATAAATAGTTGCTTGTTTTCTCCTGCTTTAGTTTCATCTTAAATTGCAAAATCTAAAATATTTAACTATAACCTTGTGGATAGTTGAGAACTGCGTGTTGCTACTATTTGTTTTGTTCTTTTTTTAATTATACAACACAGTTAAAAACTAGTGGGAGCTAAGCGCTGTGCAGCCAGAGCTGCATAACTGCCACACACGTAACACACATTGGGAGCTAAATTGCCCATAGGCAGTTCTATGGGATAAATAACCCTGGTTCGTCTTTATGAGAATAGCACAGGCGGAGATAGAGCTGCCTAACTTTCTTTGGGCCAGAAAGCTGAAAATTTGTCTATCAGATTTCAGGATTGCGATGCCATACCACTCAGTGATCGAAAATGGGCCTGAAATGAAATTCCTCTTGAACTCAATGAGACAAAAGCGGCCCTTTGAAGTAGTGTTCCAGAGGTTGTTCTGCATGCAAGAAGTAGAGCCAGGGCTCGTCCAAGGAGTTTGAAGTCCAAGCTCCTGCAAAGAAAATAGTTCATCTCTTAGAGGAGTTGGCCAAGTTGTCCAGAATGCCTGAGTTGTATACAAGCTGGACACAAAAATAACCTGATCTTCAGCCAGTGGCTGCACTCAGAAAACAATTGGCTTAAGCCCAAACAGCTATGCACCCTGAGGTGATTTGTGCAGATGGCAATAACCAATTTCAAGAAAACAAAAAATGTGTCCGAGGAGATTTCCTTCTCTCCATTACATACCGAAGTCTTCGTCCTCTCAACGGTGTAATAATCAAGGGGATGTAAACTACATAACTAATAGACACTTATAATCTAATGCACATTCCAGTAACTGCACATCACAACAAATACAGGTAGAAAAGCCAGTACCAATATTACATTCTGCATTCAGCCTTTGAGCACAGTGCTCCGAATTCTGCATATTCACAAACCCTACCAGGGCATAAATCCTGAAATCTCGCAGTGATACATCAGCTGTTATTAACATATGTCTCAGGGTGCTGTTAGAAAATCAGAGAAATATAGTCCTAAGAAATGCTGCCAGTATGAAATACAAAGAACCGTAGAAGGCATCACTGAAAAAAGATCTTCTCCTGGTTGAGAGCAAAACGGAGTCCCATGGTTGCTCTCCCATTTGATGATAATGAAAAGTGTTCATGTTGATCTCTGCCCATGAGCCTAAAAGCTCTGTTGAAAAGAACATTCCGTGTCAGAGAAAAAGCTTTGACTATGTAGGCATTTGATTCAACCACAAACTATAATGGTTGAGGCAATTGGAGAAGTAGGCTACATAATTAAGCCAGAATTCCAGAGCCATATTGTGCTGCAAGAATAATTTTGGCAGTGAGTCAATAAAATCCACTGCAAGTATACAACATGAAAGTAGTAGCAGATTTGGGGAGCTAGAGACAAGTGCCCAAGCATCAAAAAATGTGAACCGCTTTTTATGAGAGATGCTGTGTCTAGGGCCAGGTAGTCTGGTGGAAGCACTAAGTTTAGAATTGGGTGTAACCAGCATTGAACTAGCAGTTCATTTAAGACTCTTATTGGGTTAGATTACGGCTGAATCCTGGAGCCCAAATTCATCTAAAAACACTTTGTGATGTCCGGAAAAAACAGGCTCATCCAGGGTAAAATGGCTGCTTTATGTCAAACGAGAGTGATTGATTATTGGAATACCCAGAGTCTGATAACCAAAACCTGTAGTGCAGCAAACTAAAAATCAGTATCTGGAAAATGTCTTTATGGTCTCTCTTAAAACATATGGTAAAAGGAAGCTGATGTTATCCCATTTAGAAGTCAAATCCTCTAGCACTTATGAACGTTATATCGGAATAACGGAATCAGTTAATTCGACTCCTATTTTGGAAGTGTACAATAAGATTCTGTAAATAGCAGGTGCAGCCCGTCCTTTAGGCCGGAGGGGCCACACCACCCCACCTTTGGCACCTTATGAAGAATGCCGGTCAGACACCCTTCATGTTCAGGTCAGGCAACCAGGAGCAGACATGTGCGATTTGCGCAGACTCCTGGCTGCCTTAGGTGAAATTTGCAGGGCTGAAGAGAGGAGGGGCTCCTGTGGGCATGACCTCCTCAGCTCAGCAAAGGTGCCTTAAGGCCCTCCCCCGGGTGATGAGGGAAGCGTCACCCATTGGCTTCGACCTGGGTGCTTCAGGTTAAAGCCCGGAAGCACCCATGGCGAGTGTCACAGTGACACCTAGACAGAATGGGGTGGGGTCAGCAGTCTCACTGACCCCATCCCACTCTGTGACGAAGTTGGGACTGCTGCCTTCCCAACCCTCCTGGGGGGAGGAGAGAGAGATTTATTTTTAAATGAATGTTTGGTGCGTGCGTGCATGTTTGAATGTTAACGAGTGTTGTTAATGTGTGTGTGTGTGTGTGTGTAAGAATGAGAGTGAGTTAACGAGTGTTGTTAATGTGTGTGTGTGTGTGTGTGTGTAAGAATGAGAGTGTGTGCGCTTCACGCCCGCCCCCCCACCCAGTAAAACTGCCGGCCGCCATTGGTAGATGGGCCCTGGTCTTGTGCATTAGGAGTGACTTGCAAGTATTTTTTCTACAGTTGCATCTTGTATTTTCGCTGCTTAGAAACTAATGAGATAAGACTCAAACTTTTTCGTCGACTTTAAATGGTTTATTTACCATTTCAATATTTACCTGATTGTTGGACCTATTTTTGTATGACATATTAACTGAAACAAATACGATTGATTGATTGGTCACTTAGATTGCCCTTAAGCAGTACTGCTTTTCCCTCCCCTACCTCAAATTGTTTTTTCAACTTAAGATGGAGCCCAATCATTTACTTCTCGAGTGCACTCTAAATTGTGGTGTTAGCCCTACAACTCATAATCAGACTGCAGTCCATCTAGTTATCCTTATTACGGAGTCTTTGTGCAACAAACGTTTCAAAGGTGATGTAGTCTGTGGAAACTCGACGTGGCTTTCTGACTAGGATTTCAGGATCACTCTCATCTCTGTGAAGAAAATGACTCTTAAGGCAGGCTTTCTCGACCTACGTTATGTGGCCCATTTGCAGTTTTCCGTCTTCTTTTTTTCTGAAGTGTGTTAGTGTGTTATGCCACTGAAGCCTTTGAATTCGAATGTCAACTTGGTGTGCAGTTTGTGGAGAAATATGCAGAAATGGACTGCTTTTAAAATATAACCCTAAATAGAAGTGTCAGAGGTTTTGAAGTGAACTGTCCATCAACAACACTTGCAAAACTAAAAAAACAAAAACGTAGGTATTGAAAGTGGCAGATCTATAAAGATTGAAAGCTCTCCTTCGATTCTGATTTTCTTATCTCTCTCAATTTCTACCCCCTTCCGTTTACTTCTTTATCTCCTTTCCTGTCCCTCAAGAATTTCACCATGTTTTACTGTAATAATTTCCTCCTTTGCTTATTTTGATGTTTAGTTATACATACCTTAGTTGATCATAACATTTCAGATGCATCAGTGTCCCAAATGGCCTTAGCAAATGTTTCAATAAACTTGTACTTCAATGTACACTTGCATAAAAGCAGTTCGGTGTTAGCACCAGTGAAGAATAAGTAGACTGTGAATTATATTTTCATGAAGTACCTGTAACCGTTTGTGTGGCATTGCTTTTCAGAAGAGTATTCTTCCCTTTACACCTGTAAAAATTACCACCCGAATCCAACCTAGTCAGAGCTATAATCTGAGAGTGTGTGAGGAAAAAAAAGAAAACCAGGGAGTTCTCGTTCAACAGCATAGAGTGCAAACAGCTCACAATGGTCTCCAGATGTATTTTGTTTTATGATGCATGCTATCTTGGCCTGTTCTTTCTTTTTGCTTGTGTATTTCTTCTTAAACATGTTTGTCAGGATATTGCATATGCTTGTTTTCTACCATTAAGATGTGTGACAAAGGTGTTAATATTGTGTTGCATTTTTCTTTTTTCAGGTCATCCTCATAGAATTTTTACCAAAGACTCCAATCTTTCGACCAGACTAGCATATTCATGAATTTCTAGAGACATTTCCAAGTATGTCTTTCCAATGGTGCCTTGCTAGGTGCTCTCCTGGTGGTGACATAGCATTGGTTCTACAGAGTCGTGTGGTCTTCTTTTTTTTTTTTTTTTTTCTTTTTTAAATAGATCGTCCAACGCATGGATGTGTCTCAGACTGATTTCATACTAAACAACACTTAAATATAAATGTTCCTAAATGGAAATTAATTCTGATGCACATAATATTTGGCCACATATATCCTACCTGTGGAAGTAAGCAGCCAGAAGAAGCCTTTAAGTAAACGTGCTGCTCCATCTCCCAGCACTTAAAGGAACTACAGAACTTTGGTGATCCCTTTGATGAAGTGGGACTATTGCAATTTAATTTTTGTCATGGGATTTTTATTCATTTTGTTTCAAAATGTTTACTTTAATATTTTGATTTTAGTACCGACCAGCCATTAGTATTGAGCTACATTTTGTTGAGTAATACTTGTGGGGAAAAAGATATCACAACAACAAATGGAATCTAGTCTTTTAATAAGGAGATCACGTCAGCTGGTTCTGCATCGGTTCTACTTAATATAAGGTAAACAGTCTTTAATTGAACAGGAATTGCTGGCCTCAAAACCTGGTTTCTAGGACGGATGATTCCAGGCTTGCACTAGGATTGTAACTTAATTTAGTTCTCTTTGGCCAGGTTAATACCTTGATGACACCTCGTATATTTACTTCCCATTGATGGCGTCCATCTTTTGTGTGAGAGTAGTACAGCTATTTCTATTAGTACACAACAGCCAGTAAAGGTACTTGCTTGTATTGTTTTCTGACGTAAGGAAATGGTGGATGAGAAATGTTGGTAAAGATGTATTTCAGGTGACAGAAGCCTTACAGCATCTCACACAGCTAAAGTTTTAACAGGGTAACTGCAGTGATGCAAATGAGACCTTTAGAAATAAACTGGACAATGAATATATTTTGAATCCTAGATTTTGGTAGGTTGTGTGAACTGTATATATCGCACACAGTTAACACATTTTTATAAAAAATGTGGCTATGTAATGTGGGCATGGGCCGGGCCTGTTATATTTCTGTGTATAGCAGTCATTTTTGTATAAGCTGTATCTCCATGTATTTTAGTAACCTAATGGGCAATTGGTTATCCATTTGTATGTTATGCTTGAAAATTTGTAATAATACAAAAATATGTGCTGAAATCCCTTGGTGATGCAGCAGTACTATTCAGCAAAAATGTGAAAACCTTTTAAACAGATATGCTTTGCAACATATTCAGTGTAGGCATACATTTAACACCACTACAAACATACCTCCATCTTCACGTGTCTACTTTTGTTTTTTAACAGTACCCTTAAGGATGCTTGGATAACATGTATACTTATTATCCACCAAACATTGCATCCTGTTAAGTTTTTCACTATTAACAGTGAAGTCACGTGTCCTTATTCCATAGTTGTTTGACAGGAGGCACAAGCTAGAAAGTTTACAAATTTTCTTTTGAGATGCATTGTTCTTTGTTTATGCATATTCTGTATTTGGCTAAATATGTACACTTGCAAAGCGCTGTTGCTCTTATTTCTACTCAGTATATTTGTTGAGTTTAGAAAAATTGTACGTTTTGATGTCTTTGAAATTCTTCTGTTGACTTTTGTTTGTTGTCCTATTAATCACATTGAGACTATAACATACTCCGAAGTGAATATATACCCGTTCCTAACTGGTTTATTGTGATTACGAACAAGTTCACATTTGTATTTTCATTTATTTTAAATTGAATAAAAAGTATCTATAAAATGGATTTCCCTCGTTACTTTGATCTTACTTCGTATTGACATGTTTTGCTCCAAAGCAGTTGTTAAAATTTATTGCTGTTTTGTGTTACTGGATCTATGTGCTTGTTACCAGTCAGGAATGCATTAAGCCAAGATTTCTTAGCTCATTTACCATGGTTATGGCTGGATTTATAATAACACTATGTACCTGCATATTGAAGCTCCTTTAGTAATCGACCTACCAGTATGACCGGTACCCTGCCTTCATTCTGATAAATATTATAGTTGGAGTGAGTCGACAAACAAATATAAATTTGAATTGGATCACATGTCAAAACGGCTTCGCCTCCTGATGCACCCTCTGCCCAATTCTTTCATTCATTGTATCTGAAGTTGGTTGGTTGGTTTTGAAACAGCGGACAGAGTTCTTTTTCTGCACCTCTGAAATTGACAATTCTCCATCATTTGTTTTTAGAAGCTTCATTTTTGGTAGCTAGTTTCTGTGCACTAAAATGATCATGCTCTAATTGGTCCATGCCATACAGGCTCTACTTGGGAACTCTTCTCCTCTGATTATGCTATCTACGAATACCATTTTGTGCCATTTTCAGTTCTGATGAGACACACACACTGCCCATGATTTATGGCGTCGGTGCACTCCTTCCATGATTATAATTTCTGCAACTTGCTTGTTTTCAGTCACTTAAAAGACCTCTTTGGAAGTCTACCATTTTTTTTAACGTACAGCTTTTAGATGTCTATTTTGAAGACATCGGTGGCCTTTGGATCAGCATGTTGCTTAATTTTGGTTGCCTTTCTTGTCAGTCTCATTTATTTGCTTCTTATTCATTGTCCTCTTCTTGTGTTTGTCTCTTCCCTTGAGTATAGCATCCGATGGATACCGCATCTCAGTGCAGATTCCTCACCTTTAGAATATTCTCTGACGGGGATTCAGAGATTTTGTCAGCAATGCTCACCACACGCTGGTACTTGGCGTCATATGGCTCATAGTGACTTTACACCACCCCAGAACTGATGGAGCAGAGCAACATATCAACACACTGATGTGGGCTCCTTTCTGTGCCATCCAACGCAAATCTGGTGCTCCGCTCCCAACTTTATTAGTTGTCAGCTGCATCCAAATTTTGCTCTAAGACTGTGTTCTAAGAATGATGTCTCCCCCTTCAAAATGACAAGATTCAAATTGTGCCCTAACTGCAGGAAACAGATATGGGTCATGGATTTGCACTATGTGTGCTTATGGTTCTTGGACTCCAGTCATGGCTTGAAATTGAGCCGAAAGTGCACCCAAAGGCAGTCACAGAGCAAGAAGCAAAGCTTTACATTGCTGAGCCTAAGAAGAGCTTGCTTTTACAACAGAGGTCCTACTGTAAGTTGCGGGCTGTTCTCGATCTCATTTCTGAGGCATTCTTGCTTAGAGTCCCGGTCCCACTTGAGGTTTACCAATAAGTTGAACTAAAAAAAAAAGGGAAATAAAAGCATGCAATCCAAGTAGGATTCATCCCTAGGCCTTCACTTGTCGTCTGGCAAAAAGTTGTAAGGTGTCACTCAAGAGGTCCGATGTTTAATGACTGAACCAGTCCTGCATTTGGTGCTCGCGCGCCCCAAGTTATCCCAGCTATCATTGAGCCGGCAGCAGATAACAGATCTTAAGTAAAACATACTGCACCTTTTTCAGAGGCTACTGGTTCCCTTTGGCGCACCTTTAGGCCCTACTGAACCGCAGCAGCCTCCAGTTAGACTTCTGCTGGTGGACCCACTCCTGCTCCAGTTGACTTGTGGGACACGTTCCTATGCTAGTAACGAAACTGGTCCTGACCTCTACTCCGACCGGATGGTCCACACCAGTACCGACACTGTCATTGCCAGTATCTGGTGCAGGGTACTTCCTGACACCAAGCAAACATCTGCTCAGGCCTTTGTCACACTATGAAATTACTAAGGACCCACCTGTGGTTATGCAGTCAAACTGCCATGTGTGACAAGGCTTTCCTGGTTACGCATACACGTTGCATACAATTCAGGTCTGATTGTATGCTAATATGAAAGTATTAACTCTTTGGAGTGTGTGGTGTTGGAGTAGAGCCTCAAAAAACGAATATTCTGAACAGTAATGCTACTAGTGCATTTACAAAGTTGCCTTATTATTTTCAAACATTATTTTTAGAGCAGCAATTTGAGATTAGTCACATTAACAATACAGAGAACGTACATTTTCTGTTCTCTGAAAGATTGACTACTTGGTGCAATGTTTATAGCTGCAAGGCCACCTGCCATTCTACAAATAAGGCTTGGAAGTAATACAAATGGCAAAATGTGCCTGCCTTCCAAATGCTTCTGTAAAAAAAAAAAAGTGCTACAGGTGTTCCAGAGCGATAACTGAGAAGCTACACAAGACATAACCATTGGGGATGAAGATATGAGGATAGCCTAGGATTTTGGTGACACAGACATAAGGACTGATTGCATACAACAGAAAGCCATCGGGTTTGCTGGCACATAGCAACTCAGCATGTCTCCTTTGCAAAGATACCTGTATTGCTTGGCAGATAAATAATTCTATTTACCATACAGTAAAACTGTGACACGGATAACATGTAGATATTAGGTATGGACTATACTAATAGAGGAATTGGCATGTGTGATGTGAAGTACTCTAGGTATTTCAGATGTTCACATTGTTTTAGATCATGACTGCTGCGATTACTGTAATAATTACCATTATTCTGATACATAAGATTAACGTTTCAATAGTGCATTTTATGTGGGGAGAATCCCCAGTCGGCATGAAGGAGAAAACCCCTTTTCAGTTTTGCAGAAATTGCCATCACAAATATGCATAGAAGGATATACATTTGGTGTGTAATCTCTGCCTTCCAGTCGACCATTGAAGCAAGGATTGCAACGCCTGTGCAGTTTTTGCACTGAGGACACTCCGAGTAAGAGCAAGGCAAAGAATGGCACACCATGCAACGCAAGGCCAAAAGCCCACCCCATCTTTAAAGGAGCTAGGCCTCTTCAGCGACAAGGAGGAACATTTCACCAAAGGAGCAGAGGAAGAAACCTCAGAAGGAGACCACGAAATCATGGAAGTCGAAGAAGAACCTCCGAAAAACATCTGACAGGAGCTAAGAGAGTCAACAAGCTCCATAAAAGATTCCAAGTAAAAAAAATAATCTGACTAGCGGGCACACAATTGAGCTTCGGCAGCCAAACATTCACCGACCACAGGCATGTCCCTTGAAAAGGAGTCACGCGGAGACTATAAGATGGCCTCCACTGTAGAAAAAAACTCCTTAAAAACATACTTCGTCAAAGAATGGAAAATGTCAGTGTCCCAAGGCCTAGATTCTCAAAATGTTCGCCGAAGCCCAGAGAAAGAGCACTTGATAAGTGAGGTTCCTTCGTCAAAGAAAAGGCAGACAATTTTGAGTCCGGAAGACAGAGCCTTCGAAATGGAGTCAAAAAGGAAAAGACTGCAGCATTATTTCCAAAGAAAAAAGAATTGGACAAAGCTTTAAGCAGTTATCAAATTCCTCAGAAGAGTTCGAAGGATACAGAGGGTGAGGAGACGAAAGTAGAGGAAATTCAAGCTCCTAATACCCCAGAGCCACAGGAAAAAGAGGAGGAGCTCTTCTACACAGAAGAAGAGGAGCAGACTGAAGAGCAGCATTCAGAAGAAGAATACATAGAAGTACAGTGGGAAGATTTAGAAGGGGAGTCACCAGAAGAAGTGGAATGTCATCCATCCAAGCCCTCCCTTCCAGATGATATTGGGATCTATAATATGGTTATTAAAAATGCGCTGGTAAGTCTAATGTATGATCAGAGGAGGATAAGCCTCAGGCATGTTTCTTATTGGAAACACATATGCCCAGCCAACTAAAAAACAGTACCTACCCATTCTACCACTTGTGCTAGATCAAGGCAGGGAATCATTCAAAGAGCCGGCCACGTGCAAAGCAGTCACAAAAAGGGCTTAGAAGAAATATAAATTCTCATCAAATGACCCCCCCCCTCCCCTCCAAAATACATTAAAGGTACTGTTCCAGCTGACACCATTATCACAGCGACAGCTAGAAAAAGGGTGAATATCCCATCCACAGCTGGGCCACCTCCTGACAAAGAAATCAAGCGGATGGAACTTATGGGCCTCAAAATGGAGAGGAGTGCAGGTAACCATTAGTGTATTGCTAACTCAAACGCCCTATTTAACAGGCACACGCATCAACATTGAGAGGAGGTAGGAGATCTTTTAAAACACCTCCCAGAGCAATACAAGAAAAGAGCTGCTCAACTGGTGGACAGTGGAAAAAATACTGCCTAAACCTGCTTGAATTCAGCGTTGGATGCGGGTGACTCGTGTAGCCATCAACAGATGATGGGGGTTACATTGAGACACCATCATGGCTAAGAATTTCATGATTCAAGCCGGAAGTCTAGGTAAATTTAATAAATACACCATTCAGTGGCCAGCAATTGTTTGGTAACAGTGTTGACAAAAGCCTCAACCAACCTAAAAAGGACAATGAGAACACTACGTCTATGGGGGCTTTACAATTCAGTGGGGGGAATACATGGGGGATCAAGAAGACCCAGCTCAAGAGGCACATTCCTAATGGGAACTTCTCATCAAGGGTTCCACAGTCATACTCAAACATCTGTACTGCAGCAAATCTGGAAATACCAACAACAACATCAAGGAAGAGGTTCCTTTCAAGGAAGAATGAGAGGAAGAAGAGGACAGTCAACAAGGGGAAGCTCAAAAACAACCAGTAAATGACTGTACTACAGAAGTAATAACGTCCACAGTATCACTAACAAGATACAACAAAAAAACTGTTTCTTCATCAGTCCCCAGGAGGGGGAAGAGTAAACAAATTCCTTCAGGAGTGTAGAAATGGGTAATAAAGTTAATAAAATTCAGATATTGCATAGAACTGGACAAGTTCCCTCCAACAACAAAACCAAACAAAGGCATAATTCAAAGGCAGAAACAGATCTACTTCTCAAGGAAGTCAAGGAACTATTAAACAAAGAAGCTATAGAGCCAGTGCCAAATCAGGAAATCAACAAGGGGGATTACTCAAGTTACTTACTAATTCCAAAGGTAGACAGAGCCCTCTGTCTGATATTGGATCTCAGGTTCATCAACAAATTCATAAGGACCATAAAGTTCAAGATGACAAGCTTGCAAGAAATAATCCCAGTTGCAGAGAGGAGATTTTATGTCAACAATAACCCTAAAAGATGCATATTTACACATGCAGATAAATTCAAAACACAAAAAAGTATCTAAGGTTTGTGATAGACAAACATTACCAATTCAAAGTTCTAGCCTTCGGAATAAAGTCTGCTCCAAGAGTGTTCCCAAAATGCCTGGATACAGTAGTTGCATCTCTCAGTAGAATGGGTATTCACATATACCCGTATCTAGAGAACTGGTTAGTTAGGGCACACTCCTACAAGAAAGGCAAGAAGGACATTCAGATAATGAGCACGTTGTATTCCCTGGAGTTCCCATTAAACGTAGAGAAATCAGAACCAGAACAGGAAATATGTTTCTGGGAGCAAGACTGAACACAATTCTGGGAAAGGAGTTCCCAAATCAAATCAGGCTTTATAAAGCGCAGCTACTCACCTGTAAGGTCTCAAGGTGCTAAGAGGGTGTGGGGTTGTCCTCTGAGCTTCAGTCGAAGAGCCAAGTTTTAAGGTCTCTCCTGAATTGAGGTAGTGATGATGACTGTCTGAGGTGCAGGGGCAGGGTGTTCCAGCTCTTTGCCGTGAGGTAGGCGAAGGATCTCCCACCAGCCGAGGTCTTCCGTATGCGGGATACAGTAGCTAGTGCTGGTTGAGCGGAGAGGTCTTGTGGGGGAGTAGAGGGTGATGCGGTTTTTGAGGTGGTCGGGTCCTAGGTCATGGAGGGCCTTCGAAGCATGGACGAGGAGCTTGAAGTTAATCCTCTTCTTGATAAGTAGCCAGTTGAGGTCTCGTAGGTAAATGGAGATATGTTTGTGGCGAGGAATGTCCAAGATGAGTCTGGCGGAGGAAGTTTTGGATGTGCTGTAATTTCTTGAGGTTCTTCCGGGTGATAACGACCTAGAGGGCAGTGCCATAGTCGAGTCTGCTGGTAACCAGGGCATGGGTTACGGTTTTGCAGTAGTCCTGTGGGATCCATTTGTAGATCTTCTGGAGATGTTGGAGTGTCTGAAAGCAGGAGGATGCAACTGAGCTGACTTGGGCACAGTGACAAATGAGTCCAGGATGACGCTGAGGTTTCGTGCGTGGTTTGTAGGGGTGTGGGGGGAGTGGGTGCCAAGGGTCAATGGCCACTAGAAGTTTTCCCAGGCTGATGTGGATGGACCCAGGATGAGGATCTCAGTCTTGTCTGAGTTGAGCTTGAGCCAGCTGTCCTTCATCCAGGCGGTGACAGCTTCCATCCCGTTGTGGAAATTCTTCTTGGCAGTAGTGGGGTTTTTGGTCATTGAGATGATCAGCTGGGTATCGTGAACGTAGATGAGTGTTCAGTCTGTGGTCCCTGACTATGGATGCGAGAGAGGCTATATAGACATTGAAGAGTGTGGGGCTCAGGGAGGAGCCCTGTGGAACTCCGCAGCTGATCTCCGTAGGTTCTGACAGGTAAGTTGGGAGTCTGACTCTCTGTGTTCGGCCCAACAGCAAGAAGAGGTCACAATCTCTTTTATAGGAGATTCACTTCTACCACAAGGGACAAGCTCTGACAGTGAGGACTGTGGGTAGACAATTGTGGAAAATGGCATCATGTATTCCCTTAATTCCAAATGTGAGACTGTATATAAGACCAGTAAAAGAGTGGCTCCAAAATCAATGGTCACAAGCAACATGGAGTTGAGAAGATCAAGTGGTTGTCAAGCAGAAGGTGCAGGAAATAATCATGTGGTTCAACAGAGAAAATAATACACCGGTAAGACACTTTCAGCAAACAACTCCCTTAGTAACGTTAAACACAGATGTGTCACATATAGGATGGGGAGCACTTATGGACACACTGAAAGTACAAGGAATCTGGAAGAATCAAGAGGCAGTACAACACATCAGTCTTCTGGAATTCAAGACAGTGTTTCTAGCTATGGAAGCATTCCAAGGACAAATTCAGGGAAAAACAATATTCAGACAAACAGAACAGCAGCAATATTTTATATCAACAAACGGAAGGGGGGGGGGACTCAGTCGTACCCTCTATCCAAATTTGCCAAGGAACTCTGGACATGGGTAATTCAGAAGAACATATAGCCATAAAAGCAATACATCTCCAAGGAAGGGAAAATGGCGAAGCAGACAAACTAAGCAGGCAGGCCTCCTTCAATCAGAAGGTGGTACAAATAATCTTCAGGAAATGGGGCACACCAGCAATAGATCTGTTTGCAACTCCGGGGAACGCAAAATGCCAAAACTTTGTCTTAAAGCAACCAAATCCTCACTCTTTAAGTCATGTGACATTGATCCTAATTGCACCCTCATGGGCAAAGCAAACATGGTACTCGGAAATAGTACAACTATCCCAGGGAAATTGTCTGAAACTACCAAAACTACAAAATTTAATATCGATAGAAAACGGGAATATACTACACCCAGAACACAAGTATTTCAAACTAACTGCATGACTCCTGAAGACACAGAATTTGTACACATGAATTTACCAGAACAAATAAAGGGAGTATTAAGAGAAGTGAGAAAACCAGTAACAAGATAATGTTACACGGCAAATGTAAAAGATTTTCACTATGGTGTATTAGAAATAAATTAAGCAAGAAAATTACAATGGAAAAAACAGTGTTAAAATATTTGACACACCTTTTACAAGAAGATCTAACATATTCATCTTTAAAGGTACATCTAGCAGCTATTGTGGCATATACAAAAGAGCAAATTATAAGATGTTTCTTTACAGAACCAGTGGTCAAGAGATTTTTAGAGGGGGCGAAGAGTATAGCACCACCAAAAAAGGTACCAGCTCTTAAATGTAGCTTAAACCTGGTTCTTACAAGCTCATGAAGAAACCCTTTGAACCGCTACACAAAGCCTCTACAGACGGTAATCCTAAATACTGCCTTTTTGGTAGCTATTGCGTTTCTAAGTAGAGCCAGTGATCTTCAAGCACTATCAATCCATGAATCCTATTTACAAGTTAACAAAGACAGAATTGTTGTCATGAGAACAGATCCACAATGTTTACCAAAGATGGTTTCACATTAATCTATTCAAATAACAAGTTTTTTCCAAAACCCAAAGACTCTTGCAGAAAGAACATTACACACATTAAATGCAAGACATGTCATTATGTACTATATACAACATTGAAAAGACAAAGGAGATTAGAAGGACTCTGCAATTGTTAATCTCATTTTCAAAAGGTTACTAGGGAAAACCAGTTACAAAGAACACAATAGCAAGATGGATTGCACAGTTAGTTCAATTGTGCCACAACAGTGTGGGACAAACATTAACAATGACAAGAGCACACTCAACCAGAAAGAAGGGTGCAACTATCCCATTTATGCAAAGTACCCCATTACAAGATTTATGCATGGCAGAAACTTGGTCTTCTGTACTCACCTTTACAAAACATTACTGTGTTGATGTTAAAATGAATAAGTAAGCGCAAGTAGGACAAAAGGTGTTAAGACATTTATTTGCAAATCGCAATCCATCTTGAACCGAGCCTCCTCAGTTAAAAAAAAAAAAAAAAAAGCTTTAAGGTCAATTCACAGCATTTGAATCCAGAAAAGATGCATGCTGCAAAACATAACATTTCTTACCTGTAGGTGTAGTTTTGCAGCGTAAAGAATTTTCTGGATTCACAAGTGACCCTCCCGCCTCCACCAAGCAGATGGGAAGAAAGAAAAAAAAAAAAAGAACCTGAAGATGGAGACAAAAGGTGTAAACATCCGGAGGAAGTGAGGCAACGTCACAAGGAAGTTACCAAATGGAGGGTCCATTGACGCCTACCAACAAACAGTAGAGAAAGAAGGAGGACAAAAAACTTTTTAGATCTTAGGGAAAATAGTATAATTTCCGGACCCAACCACTAGATGGCGAAATAATGCACAGCATATGAATTCAGAAAGTTCTTAAAGCTGCAAAAGTACACCTGCAGGTAAGAAACTTTGATACTCACGGAAAAGACTAAGGGTTAAAGTGCTGTTATAGTTAAGTGTACATTAAATATTTGTATCTTTAAAGAAAAAAACAAAGTAATTCACTCAAAAAGGTGAAGATTAAAGAGACATTATAGCAAGGTGACAAATGTGAGTCAAAGCCTTCTGTTTTAAGTATTAAAAACCATGGGAATTTGCGCTTTATAGTTCACTGTGCTAACTATAACAGTCGCCCCTGCCAGGCACTGCTTATGACCTCATATATTACATCACTCATGACATGTTCATTGACATAATTGATTACATCATTGTTTTTATTTCTATCTAAATAAATATTGAATGTACATCTAACTATAACAACCTTTTAACTTTTTTACGCCAGTAAGTTTCAAGGCCCTTTTTTAATGTGATATAAACTAATATGTACTATGCACCTAAATAATGCAGCAGTTTCCTTTGATTCACTTTTTTTAAACAAAAAAATTCCAAGAGTTTTTTTCCTTAAATTACAATAGCAAGGATTTTACTTCTTCATACATTTTTCCGAACCAAATAAAAATGATATAATAAAGAAATGTTGTATCTGCAGATCCTCCGCAAAGCCAAATGCTTGGCCATGCAGTCTTAATGTGCTTGAATGTCCAGGTCTGGACACTACAGTGGATCTGCCGATCGGGAGTGTTTTTTTTTTTTTTTTTCTTTTTGCTAATACAATATAATGTATCCATTTGTGTTTTTATCTTTGGTTTCCTAACATTTTACGGATCCACTGACCAATCACAGCATACCTGTGAATCCACGTCAAAATTAGTGACACAACCAAAGAACATTTGGGGTTGGTTGTAAGCAGTGTATCTTTTTTGCCAGGAAGTTTCCACCCTCCCAAGTCATTGCGATGTGGCACTAAGGTGAGAAGACCTACAGTAGTCATTTCTAATGTATTTTGTTGCCATTTTTTGGAGTGCTTATCAACAGCTGGGGTTGCATACGGATCTGGTGGAACAGAGTCACCAAAAGAAGGAAGAGGACGGTGAGCCACCCAGAAAAAAGGAAGGAATTATTTTTCTATTTCATCAGTAGGTAAACATAATTTCAAAAATAGTGCAGTACCATATTTGTTATAGGAATTTGTCCTACGGCACCAGGAAGAAGTACTTGCATGGCCAGTAGACCAAGTGGGAGCACATGCCTACCATCCACACCAAGCGCCCTGATAGGGCCTTGCTTTCAAAGAGCGGGATGCAACTGAGGCCTCAACATGTGCTGCTGGACTCTCACCAGGAGACAGTGCTACCAAGTGTTACCCAGGGACTAACATCCCATGTGCCAAAACTACAGAAGATGGTCATATTCTGCTCTAAGTGCAACAAGGTGATCAGTATGGGGGAGCAGTCACTACAAGCGTTCATAAAAGCTATGGAAGAAGTCAAATGTTGAACTTTTTTTTTTTTTTTACTCTCCATCTCCAAGTTGAAATACCTTTTTCCGTTTTACTACCCCAGTTTTTGAAATGTAAATAAAAATCACAATTATTTAAAATAAGAAATACACAGATTGTTCTTTCAGAACCACATTTTTGGTCCAATATAAAAAATATACATGTTTGTCAATATGTGACTGACTATTAGTGCTTTGTATTGAGGATGTGTATGTGTGGGGCAGATTGATCATTGAGTTGAATGTGAGAAACTTGTATGTGTGCGAAGATGTATGTGTGTGTCTTTAGTTGTGTGTGTGCAAGTGTGGGGCATATGACTGAGCACATGACTGTGGGTATAGTATGCATGGGTGTATGTATGTCACTGAAAGTATGGAGGTGTATTTGTTACTTTGTATTTGTATATGTGCATGAGAATGTGTGGAGTTGTGTGTGTAACAGAATGTGTTGGGGTGTCTGTGTGGGTGTTTGTGTCAGTGATACTGTGTGCATCTGAAAAGGAAGGTGTGTATGTGATTGTCTTTTTTACGGAATGTGTGGAGGTATATGTGTGGGAGGTGTTTGGTTGTAGAAGTGTGTGAGACCATGTGGGGAATGTGTGAATGTGTGTGTGACTGGGGATGTTGGGGCCTAGTATGTGTCTGTGTGAAAATTATGTAGAGGTGTGTGCATGTAAGTATCACTGAGTGTGTATAGGTGTGGGTGTGTACTATGTATGTATGTGTTTCTTTACGTGTGTTTGAGGTTTGTTTCTGTCTATTGGCTAACTGTGAATACTTTAAAGATGTTGGTCACTGTTTATAGTCTGTCCTCAACACTGCATACATTTCTCGGTATGTATAGATAAAGAATTATAATGAAAACACATTTATTAAATAGTGGAGAAAAGCAAACAATATTTCAATAAAATATCTACTTCTTTGGGGGGCACGGCCAAGCAAGATGGCTGGCTGGACACGCTCCTAGTGAGCTCCCGCTATCCCAGCTAAATCCTTCCTTGATCCTGCGGTGCCTGTAGCGATTGGCCCCCATTAGCATCGTGGGACGGCGCTCCGAGAGTGTCGGCATGACACAGCCCCATTTTTTAGGCTCTAACCTCCGAGGCGCCTTCCTGGGCTGCGCATGATGGATGGGATTGGCAGGAGGCACTGAGGGCAGGCGACTGCCTGTCCCCTGCTTTGTGCTCCCTTTTGGGGGTTGTGTCCTCCCCCCATGGGGCCTCGAATCGGCCGGAAGCCTATGGTGGGTTTGAGATGTCCCATAAGGTGCCCGAGCGAAGACACTGAAAAACTTGGGCCTGCGCTGTCAGGCTGGTGGTCTGCCCGGGGTCGCGAAGAATCGAGTAGCCCTTGGGCCAAGCGGCAGATGGGCTGAGAGAGCGCTGGAGGGAGTGGCTGAGTGCGGCCGAACGACTCGCGACACAGCTTGGTGAGGGACAGACGCAGGGCCACATGTGGAGGAAAGGGTGTCCCTGCAGCTGGTTGTGGGCCCTCTGAGACCGACGGCATCTGGCTTGCTAGAGGGAGCCTACGGGGGTGCTCAGACCTCCCCAGTCTGGGGCTGGCTACTGGGAGGCGGTGCATGGCGGTGTCCCGAGACTTGGGGAAGCAGTGGATTCTGAGCCTCTGATCCTGTGAACTTTGGGCATTTTTGCCACTCCACCAGGCCAATCAAGAAGGTCCGCTGCGGAATGGGGCGACATCGGCGGTCGGAAATATTGCAAGGGAACACCATGGAGCAATATACCACTTTGGCGCCCCTACCGCAGCGCCAAACCTGATTGAGGGGGACTGGTGATGGCCTGACTGTCGTCGAACACTGAGGAGCAATCGCAAGCAGAGATCCTTGCGGCTATACAGGGTTCGAGAGTGGCCTTTGAAGGCAAGATGGAAATGGTTGCAGTTGAGGTAAACCTTTGGGCGGATCTAAGGAAGGTTTCTGACAAGGTCAAGGTAGCAGAGGACTCAATTTTTGAGCTGCAAACGGAGGTGGGGGCCTTGTGTAAACAGATGGTGCAAGCCACCTCCACGGTTGGAAGGATGGAGACAAGACTGGAGGATGCAGAGGGCAGGTCCCGCCAGAATAATATCAGACTGCTGCGTTTCCCAGAGTGTGCAGAGGGGCCCACGGCTGAAACTTTGTGGAGAATTGGCTTAAGGACATTCTACAGCTGGCTGACCTGTCCAGAATGTTTGTAGTGGAGCGTGCTCATAGGGCCCTCGTCGTGCCTCCCTGGCCTGGTGCGCCTCCGAGGGCTATCATTGCCCGTCTCTTGAATTATAAAGACAGACTGTGTTCTGCGGGCAGCCCGCGAGTCTGACAGGGTGGTATTCAAAAACTGCAAAATTTCCTGATTACACGAACAAGGTTCAGAGCTCCCGAAAGGGTTTCCTGGATGTGAAAGCGAAGCTCCGGGCCATGAACATCAGATATATCCTGTATCGGGCACGCCTAAAGGTGCTCTCCGGTGGCAGGTCCCACTTCTTCAAGCATCCGGAGGAGGTTTGGAGATGGCTGGAGTTGTGGGACAAGGCCACTCCGGGCAGATCGGAGAGGACAGGTGTAGCGGACGGCCCGGACTGGAGAACTTGTGTGGGCAGCCAGCTGGATGGTACTGTGGCTCAAGTCTGCCCATAAAATTGAGATACAACAGGATGGGACAATGGCGGTGGTGACTGCTGGATCAGCGGATGGATCGAGTGGGAAGCTGGAACGGGGAGCATGCAGGTCTGACTATGTTACTGACACCTGGAACTTGCTGTTGTGCCCTCTATCGGGAGGCCTGTGTCTGAGTGAGAGCACTTGGTCTGCGAGAAGGGGTGCTCCAGTACAGTGATCAGGGCCCTGAAGGGGTGCTATTTCAACTTAGGGTTGTATTGGCAGCGGAGATGGTCTATGATAACATTGAGTCGTGTTGGGTTGTTACATAGGCAATAGTATGTTGAAGCCGGGGTGGGGGGTGGTTACTCCACGGTTGTGGTAGGTCTTCATAACTGGGTAGTTTGGGATTAGGCTGTTGTCCTGGCAGCATCTATAGCATGGATCTACAGTATGGTTTGTTGTGCTTGTTTTACTGTTTATCCGGGGTGGGGGTAGGGGTATTGGGTCGTATGGTTGGTGAAGTTTATCTACATTTGGAGTTCATTCTAGCAGTGCAGGCATGTATGCGAGAGGGGCAATGTGTACTCCCATGTCTTCTCATGGTTGGAGGGGAGGTGAGTGGTGGAGTTACAGAGGGAGGGTTGGAGGCTAGAGTTTGACATGGGTCGACAAATTAATGTGTTGACGTGGAATGTCAAGGAGTTGAAGAGGTACACCACACGTTATAGAGTACACTCATTTCTGAGGAGACACAAAGTTCATATCGCCTGCCTTCAGGAAACGCACATGACTGAGGAAGCATAAAAACTGTTCAAGAAATGGCTGGGTCAGATGTTCTCCTCCTCCTTCTCCTCTTATGCAAGGGGCGTGATCACATGGGTGGCCCCAGGGGTCCCATTTACCCACGTGAAGTAGATGTCGAGGGTAGATATGTACTTGTATCCGTCACCGTGGATGGGTCACCCATCACTATCCTTAATACTTATGCACCCAACACAGATGATCACTCCTTTTATGCCAAAATACCTATGGTCTTGGGGGACAGCATGGACGGGCCTATTGTGTGGGCCGGTGACTATAACTGTATATTGACTGGAGAAAAAGGATTGTCTCCCGCCCAAGTTAGGGACTAAACCATTGATGGCAAAATCTCTCACGGAAGTTATGAGTAATTTAGGGTTATGGGATGGATGGAGGGAACTGCACCCGGAGGGCAGGGAGTTCACCGGTCATTCAAAAACACACAACACATATAGTCGACTAGATTGGTTTCTCCTGGGTGGATTGAACAGCTCACAGGTGCTGGATGTCACGCACCTGGGAAGGTTCTTATCTGATCATGCACTGGTGTTGATGCAGTTGTAGTGGGGAGCTGATAATACTGGCTCAGTACGTAGTTGGCGTATGCCTGCGGACTTTCTGACGGATGGGGGGGGGTGTCGGGACAAGGTGGAGGAGGCCATTGAAGGTTACATAGAATTGAACTGGAACACAACGATGTCTAGGGGCACGGAATGGGAGGCTCCGAAAGCTGTAGTGCGGGTGTCTGTATAGGTACCGCTTGTGGGATACGTAGACAGATGGAACAGGAACTCACAAGCGCGAAGGAGAAGTTAGTAGTTCTGCAGCACCAGATACCGACCACAAAAGTGGCAGACAGAGAGGAACTCAGATTGTATAAGGTGGTTAACAATTGTTGGGATACCCTGAGTAGGGTAACACTTAAAGCATACAGGCAGCGCCTGCACTGGAAGGGGGATAAATCTGGCAAACTATTGGCGTGGATCCTAAAACGAGAGGTGGAGGCGCCTCCCATTGTGCACGTCAGGAACGCTAGTGGTGAGATGATTACCAGTCGTTCAGGTGTTGGTGGAACATTTGCAGAGGGTACCAAGAGCTGGTGCGCCAATCCCAGAGGATGGCCTAGGGGAGTTTTTTCTGCGGTGGATGCAGCTCCCGCGTTTGGAACCGGAGAGTAGGGATGCTTTGGAGGCTGCGATTACTGAGAGGTAAGCGAGGCAGTGGGTGCTATGACCAAGTCTAGTTCCCCGGGTGGTGATGGCTTCCCGGTTGAGATGTACAAAATGATCGCCCTCCTCCTGTGGGAGAAGCTCCTGGCGGTGTTTGAGGAGGCCTGAATGCGAGGCATATTGCCAGAAACCATGCGTTGGGGCATTGTGTGCTTGATGCTTAAGCCTGGAGGGGATCCTAGTGACCCCGCTTACTATGCTGAACAGTGATGTAAAGATACTCTAAAATTCTGGCTACTCGGCTTCGTGAGGGTGATTCGGAGCTTGGTGCACGAAGATCATTGCAGCTTTATCCCTAGTCGCAGCACGACTTATAACTTGCGTCGCTTGGCTCATGTCTTGCATGAAACTGAGGGTGAGGAGGATGAATTGGCGCTTGTGTCCTTAAACCTGGAGAAGGCCTTTGATATGGTGGAATGGGGCTATCTTTTGGAGGTGCTGCAGGGCATGAGGTTTGGCCCATGTTTTTGCGCATTGGTGAAGCTGTTGTATAATGCTCCCTCTGCACGCGTTCAGGGGGGAGAACTATTGGACTCCTGGGAGATTGGCAGGGGGACCAGGTAGGTATGCCCACTTTCGCCGCTCCTCTTCGCCCTGGCTGTTGAGCCGCTCGCGATCTGGCTCCGGGAGGAGCTGGGTCTGTGGGGTAACCGAGTGGGGCAGACTACTCATATTGTTTCGTGTTATGCAGATGATGCGTTTGTTTATCCTTGGGAGCCCATTGTCTTGGTGCCTTTGTTGCTGCAACTGTTGGGAGCTTTCAGAGTTGTCTGGTTTTAAGGTGAATAAGAAAAAGTCCCTCCTGTTTCCATTGGGGTCACTTTACGGTGTGCCTCAGGATGATTTACTGAGGGTAAGACTTAGGTGAGAGATTGAGAGCTTCCGGTATCTCGACATTTGGGTCACTCACACAGCCTGTGGCGCACAAAAAACATAATGTAGAACGAGTGGTTCCTGGCCTGGAGCGTTCGGTCTCGTTCTGCAATAGATTACTCTCTCTGTAATATGGAGGGCACCTGTAGCAAAGATGGTGTTCCTGCTGCGGTGCCTTTACTGGGTTCAGAACTCGCTGTTTCCGCTGTCCGCTCGGCTCTTCCGCCGTCTGGATAGTTTGCTGATTTCCTTGGTGTGGGCTGGGCAACGTAGTAGGGGGTGGCATTTCCTGTGTTACAAAGGGATGCTATCGTCCCTTGGATTGGATTCATGTCAATGATGTCCTCCGGCACTGTGACATAATGATACTGCCATATCTCGCTTTTATCAGCACTGCACTGTAATTTTTTTTTTCCTGTTGATTATGTTTTCTAAACTCAATAAAACAGTTATAAAAAAATATCTTTTTCTTTAACCACTTTTAAAATCCATTATTCTTTTAAAATTCTCTTCTGCTGCTGTTCGCAACAGTTAAACACTATGAAAATGTAAACATCAAAATAAATTGGGAACATTTTTTCCTCATGTTTTTAAATCATAAGGTAATAACTTTAGCAGGCGCTCCCTTTGTTTTGTAATTGATGGTCCAAAAGAAGGATCTTTAGCGCACTCTAAAATACATACAAATAATGTGAGAACCAGACATTTATAATGCATTTTTTTTAATTACAAGATCAAGGTCTGTGCAGAATAGAACTTTGGTAAGGTAATTGGGCTTCTATAACATGAGTAACTGACATCATTCTTGGGTAACAAGCAGATTATAGGTTCCTTATACTAGATACTTACACATATAATGGTACTTCATTTTGGTAAGACACTACCCTCTGTATTTACTATGTTTCAGACTAACTCTATAGTTAGTGACCTTGTAGTACAACTATAGTTCACTAAAAGTCTAATTTCTCCATAAAGAAAAGTGTACAGTGTGAAAATGACCAGTTGAAGAGTAGTTTACATAAGGAGGTTTTACAATGGTGAAAGATAGCCTCTGTATAAACAGTTTACTCTAGGGTAAAGTATATCTATAGAAAATGGCTAAATGTGTCATGGGGATTCTCTATACAAAAGACATAACCTATGACCTGTCTGTGAAAAGCATGCTACAGTGTAACCACTGTGGATAGTATTTGGTTCTCATTATATACCTTGGATAGAAAAAGAGAAAACTTTTCCCATAAAGAGTTGTCTACTTAACAAAGATTGAGTGAGAGTAGTAGGGACTTTTAGAAATCATATGCTTTTGAAGCATTGAAAAACAGCATACTCACTAAGACGGTATAAGCTTGATCCTTGATAAATCAATGGGTTCAATACAATTATTCATACCTACGAAGCAGGTTCTAAAATATTTTGTATAACACATGTAGTAATAAGCATTACACTTAAACTTTGAATACATTTAAAAAGATGTACCTTTGTGTACTCTGACCATGTTCTCACCCTGAGTGGAGTCTCATAGCAAATATAAAAAGCTAGATGTGCCCAATACTGGCAACATTTCATTGAAATGTTTTTCATCCTTGAATTATGGGGGGAATATCATGCTGATTTTGAAAAAAACAATAATGTGCATGCCAGATTATAAATTATGAAGAGCAGAAAGTGCACACCACTAACAGTCACATGTCATTTCCACACACTTTTCCTTAAAACTGTAAGTTACTAAAAGTGACACCATGATGGAGGAATGACTCAATTGGAAAGACAAGGCCTTCAGTGATTTTTACCCTTGTTAATCCTCATGCTGGCATATATACAGACCATACACAGTATGTTTGCTTGAAGACCTAGCTCTAAAACAGATACTTCATTTTTAGAACTTGAGTTCAAGAAAAATGATAGGAGTTTGGTAATTTCCAAGGTAATCTCTGTTTGAATGTAAGGCAAGTGGCATTGCACTCTATCCATTCAGATCTATTTTTTAAATACACCATGTAGTGATCTGCTATAATACTCGCCTCCTCATGGAAAATAAATGTGACTATACTGTATGTTTTCCCTGAAAGTGAAACCTGTCCAGCTTTCAAACTGGACATGCAGGTTTTGATTTTGGTGGCATCTGCTCTACGTCTTTCTAGCATTAAGTTGAAGGATTCATTGCTGTGATCCACAATTAAAGTTGATAGAACGTCTGCTCCGCAGTGTGGATACACATTATTTTCCGCACCTTTCTTTATTGATGTGTCAAGTGGCATTAATATGTAATCGAGTGTGGTTACATACACCAATTGCTCTGAGTGAATGTGAGTTGTATGTTGACAATGAGTAGCTTATTTCAAAAATCATTTAATGGTATTTGCTTAGTTTCTAGAGTGCCTGATACTACTATTATACAATTTTGAGCATCTTTTTGAGAATTTACAGTAAATTGTGTGCCATCACTAGATAGATCAACACAATCGCCTATAGCTGTTGCAGAGTGACCAGCATTTTTCTGGCCCCACACAGTCCTCAGGAGAGCTGACCGTGGTCTCTGCAATGGTTTGCCTTGATTTTCATGAATCCCTGAGTCAGTGGAATGTAACGCAAAGAGGACATTGAGAACTACTTTGTAATACCAGTT
The DNA here is from genome assembly GCF_031143425.1 of Pleurodeles waltl. NCBI lineage: Eukaryota > Metazoa > Chordata > Amphibia > Caudata > Salamandridae > Pleurodeles > Pleurodeles waltl. The sequence continues at coordinate 972,464,071 of NC_090437.1, forward strand.
AACTCCAGATACATTGGACAACTGGCATTCAACCATTTCGGGTACATGTTCCACTTGAAACTTGTGGAACATCATTTATTTTATGTTCTCTTTCCAGCCTTCCCATTCTTCACACATTTTACTGAGCTTCCGTTTGGGACAGCTTGCACGTTTTGTCATAGATGTTTTATTGATCCAGTTGAGGAGCATAAGGACTTCTTAGTCAGTTATTTGCTCTCATACATAAGCTGTCTGCAATTACTTTGCTGTCATCAAAATCTATAAGGTACAGTCCTGAAAGTGACCTAACATCTGACAGTACAATATAAGACATCCTCTCAATTGAAAATGTTTGGCCTACATTGTAAGTGCTGCATCCGGACTTAAACCTTGAGATTTATGGATGGTGATGGCATAGGTCAAACACAGGGAAAACTGTTCTCTAAGCACATACAAGTCTTTGGCTTACAGAAACCTAGGATTGCACCTACCTATTTTTGTTGTACCTCCTCTGTATGTTCAAACTTTTTCACAGTGTACTCAAACTCACTTTTATTGGGATATATGATGAAGCCTACCAATTTCTTGTCGCACCATTCACTAAGTCATCCTCAACATTCACATTGTGTCGCAGAATTATCTTACATTTTTTACACAGACTTAAATTTTGCTCTAAACCAGCTATTTGTGGCTTTGACTTCTCAAGTCATTCATGCTTCTTTACCACTGATTGGCAAAGTGGTAAATTTAATGCTTGGTTCTTCATCTTGTCTTAACATGGAAGGTTAATTATGCTCTCTTTCTCTAACATTAGCATTTCAGCATTGAACTGTGCACACCCACCCATTGTTGGTATGAGGCACACAATCTGTAACATTTAAGGAACTCCTCCATTGCATCAGTAGCAGACTTATCGTGTGGATAGAGAGTAGTTCAAATCATAACTCGCAAGAGGCAACTTTGCTTTTTTTTTTTTTTAGACTATTCTTATTCTAATGTCTTTCAGTATATTTCCATACTCCACATCTGCACCCGGTCTCATATTTCTTTGTATTGGAAATGTACCTAAATTTAAACATTTCCAATGCTGCCTAAAGTGTTTCTAGTTTGTTCATGCAACAGTTTATTGAAAACTGGCTGACCTTTGAAGGGTCAGCTGAAGTAGATCCTTGAATTTTTTTTTCCCTAAGCAGAGTATCCTAGTTCATTCAGAGAGCTTCTGCATTCTTAGATACACAAAGGCTAGCATTAAGTTTGAAACCATGCTAACCTCATCTATAATCAGGAACATTGATTTCTTTTTTTTTAATTTAAAGAACCCTTGATACATAATAACAAGCATCACTGGATAACCCGTGGTACTCCAGTTTGTTGTCATGCTTCACTGGCAACATTAGAAGCTGATGCAAATTATTACATTTTATACTGTGTGCAGCTAGTCCAGTGTGTGATATTATGATACAAGAAAGATAATAATCTGTCCTTTTATTTAGTAAGTGTTGTTATTGGAAAGCATTTACCAGTGCCTGGTTATCTCCCAACATAGAGTGGTATAAGCTTGACTGTGGTGCATGTACATTCAGTGGTATCATACAGAACCCTGTGATCCACTGATGTAGGTATTCCCTGGTAAATCTGTAGTTGCTTTTCATTTAGTTGAGCTACTAACTTCTCTGATTCAATAGACCGAATTTTCACCCCATCAATAGCATTTGTACCTCATTCATAGCAATGGTTGCCTCATTCTCAATTATAAGCTGGCCAGGAGATCTATTTTGTGAGATCATGATCTCTGGTTTTCTTGTGAACTATCCTTGGCAACCTCAGCTGCTATTGTTTACTCTTGTTGAATCTCATCTTTCAACATTTTCAAATAAGTAGGAAACACAGACCATTCAATTTGGTCCTCAGCTGTGTTGAAAGCATCCTCGTAGCAGTCATATAGACCTAATAGTTTGTATTAATTATGCCAAGGTTTGAAGAGTTGCAGAAATGCCAGATAAAATAACTCTCTCTTATCTGTACTTTGACAACTGGGTTTACAGTGGTTGATGAGATGCTTTGTCATGTCTCACTAAGCAACTATTACACCCAGATACAGTAACCTTGCCCCGTCAATGTTTTCTTTCACATTGTTTCTGTATGCATCAAACTGAATTACTTTATACAGACTTATATTTTCTAAATGAACACTTTGATTAGGGTAGTAAGTCCCCAGCATTTTCAATTTGACAATGTGTCTGCTTTCCATATCAGAGTGTGCAAGATAGTCAATCTAATTAAACAATGTCAATGCTCTGTTACAAGTAAAAGTAAGCCCTACACTACTTCAAATGATAGATTTGGACATCCCGTATGAACTATCAAATCTCAGTAGATTGCATGTCTTGTAAAAAAAAGTGCTTCCCTGTGGGAAAGTATTTTCAAACTGAAGCTATACTGCTTCTTTGTTAAAGAAGTTTCTGATGAAATCTCTTCCCACACCTCTTTCATTTCCCTCTTTTCAGACTTTGTAATGGACATACAACAGCCAATGAAATGGCAGCTACAAATTGAATGTCCATGTTTGCCTTGTACGTACAGAAAACAGCAGGTTTGTAGTCATTGATAAGTTTGAAAGCCTCACTTATCTTAATGTATGTATTCTTTTGAGATTGCCAGTGACTGTATGTCTGACCGAAACTTTTTACTCTTGCTTTAGATACAATACACCAAGGGAAACAAAAGTTGCACTTGCTCTAGTATTTTCCTTCGGCTCTGTATTTGCGACATTATTTGCCCTATCTGTGGGGTAGAAATCGCAACATTTAATGCCTACTGACTCTTCCTGTGACCTTCTCCTGCATACCAGAATCATGGTTAGAGTATGGATTGTGGGCCACAGCTTTGTCATTTCGGCCAGAGAGCATGGCAGAAAATGTGGCATTGACCAGGATCTTGGTTTACCCCAAGCTTTCATGGATTTGCCCTATTGGTACTAAATAGGGTCAAGCATTGGCTAAGATTGAGAACATTTGAAATTGCTAACATTCACACCTCATGATTGTGCACTGGGGTGGCAACGATCTGAGCAGTCATCAGGGGTTTGATTCTAAATCCAAATGAAGGAGACATTGGTAAATTTGATGACTATTTTTCCTTGCAATGCCTTTGTTGTAGTCCAGCATATATCAAAGGCAGACTTTTGTCGTCAACTCTGTTTGAGTGTATCGAAATGGCAGAGTCCATTCAGAGTAGAAGGGAACCGGATCTTAACATCATGACATGTATCCACCTCTAGGTGTGCACGGCACACTTATAACACATAGGCTCTTTTCAAAGCCACCTAATCAACACAACAGCGTTTTAATTTTTCAAAATTGTTTTTTAATGTATTTACTGGATTTGCAGATCCACCGCAGTACCAATAACTCACAAAATAACCATGTTTCTAGGTATTTAAGGTGCCATTCTAAATCTACATATCAAATCAAACGTTTTAAAACAAAAACAATTTGGATCCCAAGCTCCCTGTCAATGTGGCAACTACCTGTGTGTCTATACATGTCTGTATATTTTTATGTATGTACGTCCCTTTGTGTAGCAGTGTATGTGTAGTATGTGTCAGTGTAGTGGTGTGTGTGTGTGTGAAGAAGTATGGTCAGACACGTGCATGTGAGGGGCAGATTGTGCAAAGCTTTGTCTAGGTGTGTGTTGGTGTTTCATGTGTGACCCAAGTGTGAGAGTATATAAGTGTAGTTGTGTGTGTGGAGGTGTTAGAGTATGTATAGGTATGTGAGAATAAATGTGTGGGGGTGTATGTGTATCTGTGTGAGGTGTGTGTGTGTGCAAACTAATGTGGAATTCTGTGTGTATGTTTTTTTGTGTTCGTGTGGGGTTGTGTGATTCTGTGTGGGTGAGGTCGATAATGTATGTGGATGTGTGTAGGTTTGCAGATGTGATTGTGAGGGAATGAGGTTAAAGATGTGTCTGGGGGGAATGTTTTGTAGCAGGTGTGGGTTTGAATGTGTTGGGTTGTGTGTGTGTGTCCATGACAGGATTTCTGCAAAGGTGTCTGTAGGGGTGTGTGTAGATGTGTATAGGGATGTTTGTAGATGATTGTGTGTGGAGGTGTGTTAGGTTGTGTCTCACATGTACGTGTGAGTGTGTCTTAGTGAAATGGTCAGGTTCTATCTGATTGTGTGTGGGGTGTGTGAGTAGTGGTGTGTATTTATCTGCTTTAAAAAAAATGTTTTTTGAGATCCGCAGTCAGTGATCGTGTGGGATGTGTGTAGTGTGTTTGCATCTGTGTGTAGTGTGTTTGTGTGTGTGCAAGGAATATATGTATAAATGTGTTTTAGTGCTTGTGTGGGTGTGTGGTTCTGATTGTGTGTGTGGAGCAGTGTGTATAGTGTACTTGTATTTTTTCTTTTTTTAACATATCTTGAGATCTGCAGTTGCGTGGAGAAAACGCATATAGGGACCTTCCCTTTTTCTCATCTACTGGATGATCGGAATGAATATGTGATCATGGAAATCCACTGTGGTGTAATTGTGTACATTTCTTATTTTAGGGCTTTTTTGTGATTGTTTCTAGAGACCATTGACATGTAACAAATTGTAGTGAACATTGCACAACTCTAGGTTTAATGAATCGAAACATATTATATATTGGATCCGTAAAATATTCTTTTAGTTTCAGTTCATACACGAGATGCCATAGTTAAAAATTAATTTGTTTATCCTGCATATAAATGGCATTGATGCACACTACCCTACAATATGGCAAGTCTGTTTCAGCACTTGGTAGTCCTATGTTTATGTTGATACAATGGGTGGAGGAATAGTGGTGCGTATATATTTAATGAAGTGATATAGTGTCCGCGTTGTGCTCAAGCAGCCGAAATGTGTTGATGTTGTTTCCTCAGCTTGAGAAATAAATCACTTTAAATCACTATCATTTCTTGCTGCTACCCGCATGCTAAAGGAGTACTGGCTACCGCTGCAGGCAGGAAGCTGGCAAGGACCACGGGAGATTAAGGCTCTCTCTGCAGTCCCCAAAAGTACACACTGGGCACCCAGCAAGAAGTGACTGGGCCCCAGAGAGTGGAGTTCCTGGTTCTAAAAGCGACTCAGTGGGAGGGCCATGTAGCTCCCCCTCCCCTTTCACAAACTTGCTGGGCCCCGGCTGTGGAATGCCTGGGGGTCAAAATTGGTCCAGAGAGGGAGGGCACTTTGCCCCTCCTCTTTTATTAATTTGCTGGGCCCCAGGGGATGGGGTCCCCAGGTCCAAAATTGGCCCAGCGAGGGGGGCAACATGATCCCCATTCCCTTTCACAAATTGATCAGGCCCCAGGGGGTGGAGTCCCCAGGCACTTTGATAGAGAGTGGGAGGCCACCCCCAACCTCCCCCTCCTCTTATATTAATTTGTTGGTCCCTGCAAGATGGGGTCTCCGGTGCCAAAATCAGCCCGGGGAGAGGGGTCTGCTTGTCTCCCTCCCTTTTTTTTTTTTTTTTTTTAATTGGCCGGGCTCTATGGGATGGGGTCCCCATGGCCAAAATCAGCCATGTGGCACCCTCCCCTTCCACAAACTGTCTGGGCCCCAGGAGATGGGGTCTCCAGTGCCGAAATCGGCCTGGTGGGGGGAGGGAGTCGGGGAGTTTTGGCTGCAGGGCCTGGTTGCAGCGAACCCACTCTGCGAATGACTTTTGGCCATGCGTGAGGCATGGTTGGGTGCCTACAGGGGGGTTGGCCTCAGGCCAACTCCAGCTGTGCACGGCCAACAGGTGTGATTGGTAGGGGTTGCATTAACATATGGTAATTTAATATTTAAAATTAATAATGTTAAAAAGAAAACTAGAAATTCACTGAAAAAAATAAAGGTTACAGTGATGTTGTAGTTAGGAAATAGAATTAACAAAAAACTTAGAAAAAAAGGAATGTTATATATAGGCTTGAATGTTACATGCACAAAACCATAAACATTCAGCAGTTATTGTTATACTCTAAAGTAACTATAGCTCGAGCCCTTGTCATGCACTGCTAATTTCCCACATATTACATCATTCATGTGACATCATTGATAATATCACTGCAACATTTGCAATAAAATTGTTGATGAGAAAACTGTGCATTGCAGGGGAGTGAGTTATAGTTACCTTGGAGCACGACTTTGTTTCTTGGCATAAGTAGAACTATAACTGCTGAATTTCTGTGGTATGGTGTGTAAAATTAGAACCTAACTAGACCGTCCCTGTAACCTTTGTTTTTTTCAGTGAATACATATATTCATCCCACCCCCCGAGACTCCTCCCCAAAAGGTGTCTCCTCCTGCCTCCATGTTGGGGTAGATGTGCTTAAAAGATGCAAAGTATGAGCCCGTATCATGAATATTGTTATTGAATCCTATGTGCTATTGCAGAGAAGGTTCTATTGGAGGAGTTTGAGGTGCCGGGAAATATTCGCCTAGCCTTTACTGCCCATTTGATGCTGCTGGGATTCCCATTACCCAGAGGTAAGATAGTACTGATGGTCAAAGCAGACCCAGTTTATCCTACGGAGGAGTCTTACTCCAAGGTTATATTAGGGTATGCAGATGAGCTAATTACAAAATATTGTAAAAGGAGACCCTTTAACCCATATGCTCATTTTCCTTATCTTGAAGTGCTTTTCACTTACCTGGAACACTTGACATTGTTTCAGGGGAAATTACTACGTGTAATACAGAAGGTACACTGAGGTCTGCTCACAATGCCAGGGAAGACAGGGCCTATACTAGCCACGTACATAATACATCTACAGCAAGATCACCCTCCCATATCGGAAATTAGGGAAATGGTTACTGAAGTTATATATATATATATATATATATATATATATATATATATATATATATATATATATATAGACAGTTAAGACTGTACATATTACTGGATTGAGGTACAGAAGCAGTAGAGACTGTGCACATACCTCCACAAACATAGGTGACAGGTATTAACCCACAGGCAATAAATGCTATCATGGGCAGTTTCTGAACTAAACAAAAAGAAATGCCGTTTTGGCTAGGTTTGGGAAACATGTCAGTTAGAAGTGATGTTTCTTCAGTCTGATCTGCAAGATAAACACTGTATTTTGAGAATATGTCTAGTATCTGGAGTGATATTAAAAGTACACCAGTGTTAGTCATGGAGAAGTATGTTCACTACCTGTATGTGACTGCACACAGCATGCCATCAATTGAAGTATCACCAAAAGTATTGAAACAGATACGGTAAGAACCCAGAGTTTAACATTCAAATGCAAATGAAGTTAATAGGTAACATGGATACAGTAGCCTATATAGTTCTTGAAAATACTAAAACTGGTACAGCACTATTGACCATTCACCGCAAATAAGCAAGAAATCTACAAGATCTGAAAGAATTGGAGCTGACAAAATTTCTTAAGTTTGTCACCACATAGAGCTCTACCTTATGGACAAAACAGTAAAGACCCCAGTTTAACAGTAGGATAGAGAACAAAGATCTTTTGAAAGGAAGGAAGCCATAACTACATTGATTCTGAGTGTAGAATACAAAGATCCAGAGTGGATTAAAACAGATACCACAATTTTATTCAATAAGTGAAGCGCAGGGAGGATTTAACCTTAGTGATAGAAAGGAAATAAGAGCGTCAGAGAACTGGTAAGCCCTCTGATGAGTAGTATTGTTCTTCTCAGAACTGTGGCGATAGGGAATTGGAGCCAAGCTAAAGTGCATATTTTACCTCAGGAAGGAGAGATAGTCAATGTCAGGGCAACCAAAGCAACTTTTCCCAGAAGAAAAATGTATCTTTTGCAATGAAGCAGCATGCCTCACAGGAAGTGAGTACTACTGAATAATGGATCGTGGGCACTGGCTGTACTAGACAGTGTGGTAGAACTAGCTATAGCCCACCAGTAAAAAAAATATATATAATAAGTCCCATCTGTTCATGGAAGAGTCTAATGACTATATATATTTTTATTTATTTTGAATAGCTGATGGGAATCTTTATGAACTGGATTTATTTTCTACAGTACGGATTCAAATTTCAGGGATATTAAATTAACAATCTCAATGATTGTATGGACTCAATTGACTGATTCCAGTGACATAATTTGTGTGAAAGGAGATTTGCTCCTGCGAGTTGTAATCGAGGCTCAATAAGAGGAGGAAATTATAAGGGGTGCATTATCTTCGCGCCGGGACAGGTATGCTGTGAAATGGGTATTACAGCTGGCTCCCCTATTATTTAAAAATCAACGCGTATGGATTAAAATGGAATAAAGGTGAAATTCCACACAATTCCTTCACAGGATTAACCACAGCTTCAGAAACAACATCCAGTAAAGATAGAAGCTCAAAAAGATATGAAATTGTGAACGAAATACAGTAGCAAGTAATCGTCACCCCCCCCCTAATCATTAACAAAATAGCTTTATTTCAGCCACTAAGGCCATAAAAGCATGCATAGACACCATAAAAACATAATAAATAATTTATACTGAGTCTTTCTTCAATAGCATAAAATAGGTTGTTTTAAATACATCAAATCTTAAAAAGACCTACGTTTAACAATATGAATAAAATAATCAACATGACATCACATAACATTAGGAAATCATTCTATGAAGACTCCATATTACACCCAAACATTTAGCCACAGGGACAACATAGGTGGGACTGGAATCAGACCTCCTAGCTAGTGAGACTTTAAGTGTCTCTTGATCGAATTGCACTGGCTAGGGAATCCTGCGATTTCCTACACTTAAACTAGGGGTTGCTTTGGTGAGCAGTGCATGCTATCAGTTTGGCAGAGACAACAAAATACCCTGCAATGCGTTTGAAAAGAACTTCATGGGAGCTGATAATGAATGGTGGAACGCTGACCAAGA